>NC_022029.1:32483700-32484740 GCF_000317375.1 Microtus ochrogaster
ACACACACACACACACACACACACACACAATGGAACATGTGCACCAGCATACACACACTAAATAAATGAATCTAAGTTTTAAAAGATGATTTGTTAGGTAGGTTTGACTTCGTCCTGGATGTTTTGTGCTCCTGGTATCTTTGAGTCAAGAGACTAACGCAGAAGTCACAGAACTGGGAAGAGTTATTGATCTGTACTATAGGAAGAAACTGGGCTGCTTTTCCACAAAGGAAATAAGGTAGAGTATCTGGAGTACAAGAGACCCTTTGGGGTGTACTCTCTTAGTGTTGCCATTAAGGTCAATAGGAAATGACAACACCCAATCCAAGTGGGCAGATAAATGGCCCAGATCCTTTAGGCATGAAGGGATGAGTAACGAGGCCCACAGAGAGGCTTCTGGGAGCGGAGGAAATGCAGAGTGGGCGCTAGAGGAAGGTAAGCTATAAATACCAGGTAAGGCCATGCGACCAGTTACAGACATAATGATGCAGCGGCCATTGGGTGTTTCTGTCTTATTTTGTTAAAACTATGTTTGTCTGAAACCTGCATGCTACAGTACTGATCTGCCAAGATGTGCCCACTGGGGCAAAAGTGGCATGACTATTATGGGGTAGCATGTGAGGCCTGCTACCCAGGAGGGAATTCGTGCCTGGTCAGAATCCTGTGGCTGGGGGCGGGGAGGCACAAGTTCTAGAGGGGAACCTGCTACAGTTGTCCTGCGGAATAGCATGTTGTCCAGTACCTTCTAAATATTTATTGTTCTATCCATACATTTGTGCTGCTCTCATCAGTCTTGATTAGAGGAACTTTTTGTAGTGTCAGGATGTTGTGGAATATTAATTTAAGATGTATTGCATTTGTTTATGCTGTGGAATATTTGTTTAATGATTCAAAGACGTGTTACATTTGATTAAATAAAATTAACCTGGAGTCAGGAGGCTGAGTCAGCAACTAGCTGGCAGGCAGTGGAAAAGGAGGGAATCCCAGAGGCAAGGGGTAGACAGGATAATTTAAGAAAAGCTGGTTAGACACTCTGGAAA
>NC_022029.1:32485790-32539609 GCF_000317375.1 Microtus ochrogaster
AAAAAGTGTAAGCCTCCATGTGTGATTATTTGGGTGGCGGGCCGCTCAAAAGAGCACAAATAGTAAAGAATACAAACAAACAATAGTGGGGTTAATATAGAGATGTGTAACTAACAGGTCAAGTGCTGAGAGAGAGCAACTGTGGGTGTTTTGTCCTAAAGATGTTATAACAATCTCCCCAACCCCATGGCTCACAAATATGTATGGGCCAGAGGATGGGGAGTGCTGGGACTAACACGGCCATTGTGCTCAGGAAGTCGTGGTAGCTGCAGTTACCTGTACAAGATCAGTCAATATTCCAGCATGAATGGGACAGGGGCCCATGAGGAACTATCCATGCTGAAGAGCTATTGGCAGCTGGTGGCTGCTAGGGAGGAAAAGTCATTTCTCTTTTCTTTAAAAAATACTTTCGATTTATTTTTATTTTATGTGTATAGGTGTCTTGCCTATGGGTGTATCTGTGTACCACGTGTATGCATTGTCCACAGAGACCAGCAGAGGGTGCCAGATCCCCTGGAACTGGAGTTACAGAGTGTTGTTAGTGGCCATGTGTGTGCTGGGAGCCAAACCTGGCTTCTTTGCAGGAGCAGTGCTCTTAAGCCCTCCCCCCCCCCAGCCATCCAGGTCCCAGAAAGTCATTTTCCTTTGAGAGTGTGGTTGCTGGCAGGTAACCTTTGCTCCATTGGCAGGTCCCACAGCTGCACACATGTGGACCCCAAAGATAGGATTCAGTGGGTTGTGAGGGAGAAAAAAAGGACATGAAGTTGGAAACAATATCCAGAGTGAGTTGGATGTGATAAAATTACATTGTATACATACATAAAATGATCAAAGAATAAATAAAATGCTATATAAAAGAATGATTATTCTTTAAGCAGATATTTGCTTTCTTTTGTTTGTGTAGTGTAATAGTGAGATGATATTCACATGTAGGTGCTGTAAATACATATCATCGTACCTAAGTTACAGGACACTAAAAAGCTAAGCATTTCTCAAGGGACGTGGACACTTATTCTCAGGGGTCAGGGATAGTATATTTGTGAGATAGTTGTATGTGAGATAGTTATTCCATTTTAGGTGGCACTATGACTTTATTATTGCTTTCATTGGACAAGTAAGAATGACATAAGGAAATGTGATTATCTAGTTGACAAGGGCTAATGTACTAAATCCCCCTTTGTGTGTATTGTTCCTGGGCCCAAGAGATGGCGTGCAGGGTTCACGCAGACAACCTAACAGTCCGAGTTCTAGCCTCAGGACCTCCGTGGTAGAAGGAGGGAGCTACAGGAGCTATCCCCTGACCCCCACATATGTTCTGTGGCACATAGAAACCCACCTGCATATATACATACATATTTGAACAAAACCAAATAATGCTTATTTTAAAGATAAACAATATCGAAGCAACCCCAACCAATACACCCTCTCCTTTGGTTTTGTTTTTTTATTTTTTTTATTTCTTTTTTTTTTTTTTTTGTTTTTTCGAGACAGGGTTTCTCAGTGGTGGTTTTGTTTTTTTAATCACCTATCATGTAGCCCAGCAAACCAGGGTCCTACACACAGGTTGGAAGGGTCTCTTGTGAGTCTCCACTTACTTTATCCTATAATTGCCTCAGCATGGCAATTGAGACAGTATGCTCAGTCACCTGACATGGCAGCCCTGTGCCAGAGCACAGCAACTTCCTCTGCACCTCCCCAAGCACCCCAGCATGTGTCCCCAGGACGTAGTGTTAGCCACAGATGTGCAGAAGTGACTCTGGGTGACCAATGGGGCGAGATCTGCCTGTTGCTCCCTCCTCTGGGCCTAAGCGACACGAAGTCATTTATTTGAGGGCACAGCTTCCTGAAGCTACCACATTCTCAGGATGTGGCTGCTGAGACAATAACAGCACATTCAACCGGGGAGAACGGTGGCTGAGAGTTTGGGGGTGGTCTGTTACCTCTCCTAGACCCTGGGAGCACGCAGTGGCACAGAGTCCCATAGATGAGGTCCCCCAGACACCAACGTCTGGAGGGAGCATGAGAAGAACCACCTGGCTGAGCCCAGTAAAAGACGCCGTGACACCAGGCAGGATTTTCAGAAATTTATTGGAAACACAATACAAACTGACAGATAGATAGTCTCTCCTACAGACAGACAGGCCACACTGGCTTGGCGTGGGAGAGAGTTTTCCCGAGCACTGAGGCCTGCTCTGGTTAGTGCTCGTGGCAGGGGGGAACCAGAGACTCAGAGGAGAGGAACAGGCAGGTGGGGCACACGGAAACCAGGACATGGCTTTCCAGAAGGAAGCACAAGGCAGGGTGCTTGGGTGGGCAAGTTACTTCAAAGGAAAGCAGGGACAGCTGTGAGGAAAGGCTTTCTCTTCCTCCTAGAAAATCCCTTTCCTCCCCAGCAGGATGAAAACCCAAGCAGACCACTCCTCTGCCTCCTTCTCCAAGGTTTCAGTACTGCCAGGCTCTGCAGACACAGCTGCACCTGCTGCAGGGATGCTCACCAGCCATCCCCTGCTCTCCTCTGTTGCATGCTGGGAGCTGCGTCTGCATGTTCCCAGGATAGTTGGCTTCTGGCTGGAGCCAGCTAGTGGGAGGCACCCACAGAAATCTATAGGGCAGGAGGAAGAGGCCAAGTTCCTTCTCCCCTCTCTGACTCCTCATGGCTGTGGCTCCTTCCCAGTGGCCCTGGCCTCTTCACTGTACTTCCCCTTCTCCCCTACTGTTCTTGCTTCTGTACAAACCCTAAAAAGAAGTTTTGCTTTCCTGGCTGAGCCCTGAGTGACAGACATTGGGCCACAGACAAAGCAGTACTGTGGGAGCTTCCAGCAACTTCCTTTGGTCCCCTGCTTTTGCACACTCTTAGTCTGTCAGAGTGGTGCTAATGTCTGGGGACAGAAGGGAAGCCTTGCAGATTCTTGTATCCTCCCCGGGGGGCCTAGCACTACTAAAGGCCTGTGAAGATAAAGCCTCAGTTCGTCTACTCATCTGCTCACGGAGCAACGGGGACGTGCCATTGGCACACACGATGGCAACACTATGGGCCCAGAAAGGCCGTGATGGGAAACCTTCTCAGCACCAAGTGCTCAGAAAGGCAAAGACAAAAGACGGGGTCCCTTGGAGCCTCTCGTATTTCTCCTGGAGCATTTCTTCAGCATTCTGTGTCTTCCCAGTTACCAGGAGCAGCAAGTACACTTAGTTATGTAGGGAGGGTGGGGCTGCAAGAGCCAGCTCGCACATACAAGGAGAGAAGGAACATTCTGGATCCATGGTGCTCAAAATGAGCGGGGCTTTTCCCAAAGCTAACTGTGACCTAGGCTAGGGCAGGCCTCCTGTGCCTCTACCAGCCCTGTGGAGGACCTTCTCCGGACCTCTTGGACTTGGTAGAGAGAATGAGGTCTCTGTCATCAGGATGAGTGTTAGCATGGTGAGCAGTCACCCATGATGTGACAGGGTAAAAAGGAAGGTGAGCAGGGAGGCAATTAAACCCAGGGTGGTCCCAGAGACAGACAATTGTGTTCTTTCTTCCTTTTCTTTAGAGAGGGAATACCCCAGTGCTCCATCTCTTGGGTTTTTTCTGATGGGAACTCTATAGGGAAACACCAGCCACTTGCACGTTTCCTGGAGCGCCGCTGACCCAGGCGTCCCCCGCCCCCCAAGCCATGACCCAGCAGTAGTGCCAACTTGTCATAGCTGTGTTGAGGCCTATGACAAAAAGCAATTCCTAGCCAGGCGGTGGCGGCATACACACCTTTAATCCCAGCACTCAGGAGGCAGAGACAGGAGGATCTCTGTGAGTTTGAGCCAGCCTGATGATCTGCAAAGCAAGTTCCATGACAGGCTCTAAAGTTACAGAGAAACCCTGCCAAAAAAAAAAAAAAAAAAAAAGGCAGAAAAGCAATTCTCCCCCAGTGAGAGTACTGGGAGAGGACAAGGGACAAGGCAGCTGGAACTCTGACATTGTCCCCAACCACACACCCTTTCTCTCTGCTGCATGGAACACAGACTTCCAGATTTCACCCCATCATCTTTGTGATAACTTATTCTTCTCGGTGGGTGTGGGGAGGTCAGCTCCAGCTGCAGCCACTCTGTCCTGCAACCAGCAGCTTGGAGCACCTCCTATCAGCCACCGAGCTGCTTCAAGCCCCAAGCCCCAAGGTGGCCACAAGGTCAGAATCGAATTGTCTGTCACAGTGCTGGGACTCTGGGCTCCACAGCCTGTCCCTGCTAATGGAGAGGTGGCCACGTCCTCTGCTCAGGGACTTACTTTGGTGACTGCAGTTAAGTGTGGAGGCTGACAGAGGAGCCATCTGGGATGTCACTGAGGGCTGCAGCCAGGGCAGTAAAATAGGCAGGTCTCCAGGGGCCCCTGTATATATGCTCACAAAAATGCAGGAGAAGGAATCACAAAGCCATCTACATAGATTCATATCTACAAATAGGATTTCTATCCTTTACCCTACCCTCAGGCCCAACGGAGTCTACTTAAAATAAAATGGGGAGATTTGTGACCCACTAAAGGACCCCTCCACTCCGGCTATAGGGCTCTGTCAGCTGGTTTAGCTATAAGGGAAGAGGGCAGTAAGCCAACAGATTGTCACAGTGATGTGCACGCTTGGCGTGATTGACACCTGCTCTCTGCAGAGCTCTCCAGGACCAAAGGGAAACCAGTCCAACCCCAGTTCCTCTCCAGTGACAAGGCAGATGCTGAGAGTCACTTGCAGGCTGGCCAAGGTCAAGAAGTGTCTGTGCCCCAGACCCTGTGGCCCACAGAGTGGGGGAGCAAACCCTGTAAGGGTGCGCATAGGAAACAGTAATTTCCCCGGTGAGGAGAGAAAGGCAGCCTATGGAGAAAAAGCCAACAAATACAACAGCAGGGAAGTATTGTGAACAGCAGAAACACTGGCACATTCTGAAGGGGAAGCCACGCAGAAAGACGCCGCATCCCTCCTGTACATAATTTCACAGCAGGAAACAGTAGGATGGACACATGCAGGGCAGTGGGACTCCAGGCTCTCAGGAGCCTCCATGGCTGAGCTAGCTGCTCCTGGGAGCTGGAAACTAGGAAGGAAGGAGGCTAGTAGCTCTCTGCTTGTCTCGGTTCTCAGACAGGTCCAGTCTGGGACAGCAAGGTCTCCGGGAAAGAAGCCAGGTGCCACTGGCACACACATGGAGTCGCAGATGGGAACTGTGCACTCCTACAGTTTCTTCCCTGCCCCCTGGGGCCTCCGAGGGCTGGACACGGAGCTCTCTCACTGAAGGGGCCACCTTTTCTCCAGGCATGGCTGTGACCACCAGCGGAATAGTAGCAGGTCTTGAAGAACAGGATGGAACAGGGATAGCTCAGTCGGACACGCAGCAGGTAAGTTCTGGAGAAGGGAAGAGACAAGATCAAGGCTAAATGGTTTTTGGAAGTGGAAACAAACTAAACCCAGAGGGCAGAAGCCTCCCCACATCAGGGCAACTGCCAGGGAAACGATGGCTCACAGTATAGTTTAGAGAGAGACCAAAGGGAAAGTTCACCTAGGTCAAGAAAATGTCCAAGTGACACAGAAGCATCAAAGTTAAGCTTTGGGTGCTGGTGCAGTGGCTGCTGGTGAGGCCACTGCACCCCTGGCCAGTGGTTCTGTGCTCATCCACAGGACTTATGGAACTTCCTGCCGATTTGGAGGAAGTGAGCACACCCATCTGGGAGCAGTCCACACTGTCTTCAGCCGTTGTAGTTATCGTGAAGTCAACCCTCAGGGGTTTTAAATACACTCTGCAGGAGACACTTTGAGCCCCAAGTGTCTCAGTGTCAGAACCGCCCTGACTCTGTCGACACTGCACATCTGGACACGTGACAGAAACGAACTGAGCAGCAGACACGGCTGCCAGCATTATCACTGCTGTCTTCCACGACATAGCAGGGTGTGGAGGATGCTTGGACATTTTCTCCCATCACTCACTGCAGCCCAAGCAGAACCAAAATGTTTACTTTTACAGGTTTGATCCTGAGGGACAGAGGATGGGGCTCAGCTAGGGCATCAATTCATGAGAGTTCTGGGAACACATACGCATAGCCTGGTATCCAACAGGGACTCATCAAACGTGTTAAGAGGCTCAAATTCAGTTCAGAATCAATAAACAGCTACTTTCCTGGTCCTCTTGTGTGTTATGTATTGCTTTAACCATTGCCGAAACCTTAGGGAGATCAGAAAGACTGAGCACTTGCTTAAGGCCACACAGTGAGTACACCAGAGGCAAGATTTGAACTCAGATCAAGTTTTTCCCCACTTCACTGAGCCTCCCATTCTCCATCCAGCTCAATGTTCTAGTAACAGCCCCAAAAGAGTATATTTCAATGTCTGAGTTATGAGTGTGCCAACATCTCACAGAAGTCTGCTCCCACACCACCAGTGGGAAAGGTGTGGACCCTGTTATTCACTCGTCCCAACAGAAAAGGACCACCTGCTTGAATATATTACACAGAGGCCATGTTTCTGACCTACCATGGTGAAGTTTTGCTGAACTTACCTGTTTGGCGTTCAGAGCAACCCTCTCTGTTAGCTGTTTGCTCGGAATATGGAGTCCAGGTTCATACCCGCTTTCCCCACACTGGCTGAGACACACCACCTCTAAATATCCCAGCCGAGTCCCAGTGTTCACATCAGCCCTCATGGGGCTGTCATTTCCTTCCTTTCTTCCTTCCTTTCCAGACCTTCCCCAGCCCCAACACATTTCCCTGAAGCAAGAACAGTGGGCGCCTTCAGGACTCCAGGTACACAAGGCAGCAGTAGCAGACGGCCCCAGGAAAAGGTCTAATCCCCAGGTCTCCTTCCAAGCCTAGAGGTAGCCTGGGTCATTTCTCTTTCTGCTCATGCGCAAATATGTTCATCTACACTGGCCACTTCGGCCATTGCTAACTCCGAATCATGAGCACTTACTTTGTTTTCTGCCATATGTTCCCTATTGGTTTGACTACTCAGAAGTGCTTGAAGCCCGTGGACTCGGAGACTCTGCCCTCTGACCAACCGATGCCACAAAAGCAATCTCTTTTACAGTCTCTAGTTGCAGGCTTCCGAGTTCATGTCCTCCCCTTCCGAAAACCAGAGAATTCACCATCCGAATCTTGGAGGCTGGAAAGCAGATGGCGAGTGAGACTGTGTATTTAAGAAACTAGACCCGGGCCAGTGAGACGGCTCAGGAGGTAAAAGGCACTTGCTCGTGTGCAAGTCTGATGACCTGGATTTGATCCCTAGAATCCAGTGAAGGGAGTTGTCCTTTCTATGTGTGGCCTCACATATATGCATGTATGAGAGCGTGTGTGCGCACAAACACACACACACACATGCACACACACATACACACATGCACGCGCGCACACACACACACGCACGCACGCACGCACGTGCCCAAAAGTTAGACCTAAGGCTGACTGTGAACCTGAGAGCCCAGTTCAAAGAGTTCTCAAAGGGCTCAGAAAGTGATACCAGGAATTGGAGGGGGACAACGAAGTAAGATGAGCTGACGGGGGCTGGAGAAGCACTCCAGGGCTCTCTGGAGCCCAAGTCCACGGGCAACTGACTGCTTCCCACCACGGTTGTGTATGTCTGAGATAACAGGTGTCAAGCGCATTTGAGAGAGCAGGTGAGTGGGCTTTAAGTGGTGACCCTTCAGCTGCATTCCCGGGGAGCTTCCAGAGTGCAGGCAGCTGAGCATGTGCCCTCTGGGGAAGACACAGGAGAAAGCTTCTCTGGGGACTCCGAGGAGTGCATGTGTCAAGATGGTGGCCTTTGGAGCCACTGAGCTACCACTTAAACTCAACACCCCAGTGGGTGTTTCCTGCAGTATTGCAATACCCAGGGCCTTACCTGTGCTAGGCAGGCACTCTGCCAGCCCTCGGGCAACCAGAAGAAAATCTGTAACTCAAATGCTAGAGATCAAACATAAAAGCCAAGACATTATCAGTGTCCTCTGGGAAACAACAAAAGAGTTTTCATAAAGCATAAACAGCAAGATTTTTTTAAAAAATTTTTAAACCAGGAAAGCCAAGGTGGAGAGGCATGGAAGGGTGATGGTATTCTGATTCCTGGAATGGTAGGTTAATTTATATTGGACTAACTCTTCGCCCAATCAAATCTTGGCAAAATTAAACAAACAACAACAACAACAAAATCTGCCAACTCTTTGGAGGTAGTGATGAGGCTGTGAGCCTAAGACAAAGGGGGACTAGGTGAGGGCTACCCTCAGCTGCTGGCTTCCTGCAGCGATGACATGAAGGAAGCTCACTCAGGCAAAGGGCTGTGGTCTAGCCGGGATAAATCAGCAGAGGTGAGAGTTTAAGGCTGTCTATACAGCTGGAAACTGGAGGAGGACACCTTAAAAAGGAAAAGGACTTGGGGAGCCCTCAGATGTTCTTATACCCCCTCCATCACAGGCTTGTTCCTGACCTGTAAGTGCAGAGGGACGTGCAAAGCTCACTGGGAAAGATGGGAGGGGGTTTCAATAATATGAGAGGGACATTAGCAGCACCTGTGTTGGGAAGGTAGAAAATTGGGAGTTTAATTTCTACCGACTTACAGGGGCTGAGTTAACAACATTTTCCCCACTGAAAACCAAGAGGCTAAGCAAATCTAAAGATCTCTGCTCTTTAAATCAATGATTTCCAACCTTCCTAATCCCACAACCCTTTAATACAGGTCCTCACATTGTGGTGACCCCCAATCATAGAATTATTTAACTGTAGTTTTGCTATGATTATGAATCATGATGTAACTATCTGTATTTTCCAATGGTCTTAGTGACACTTGTGAAAGGGTCATTTGAGAAGGTTGAGAACCACTGCTTTAAGCCTCCAGAGATGGCTCAGTAGTTGCATGGGGGCCAGACTTTGGAGCTCCAGAAGCTACAAAAAATGCCAGGTTGGCATCATAGTCTGTCTGTAATCCCAGCCTTGCAAAGGGGATATGGGGATACCCAGAAAGAGCTGGTTAGCAAGACTAGTCACATTGGGCTTGATTGAGAGCCCCTGCCTCAGTGAGGTGGAAGAGTTGCTGATGATTCCCAACACTGACCTTGGCCTCCACATTACACACACTGGTAAGCCCATACTGATAAGTCCACATGCATGCCAGGATGCACACACATCACACACACTAGTAAGCCCACATGCATGCCAGCACACACACACACACACACACACACACCACACATCATACACACTGGTAAGCTCACATGCATGCCAGCATACACACACATCACACACACTGGTAAGCCCACATGCATGCCAGCGCGCGCGCGCACACACACACACACACACACACACCACATCACACACACTGGTAAGCCCACATGCATGCCAGCGCGCACACACACACACACACACACACACACACCACATCATACACACTGGTAAGCCCACATGCATGCCAGCATACACACACATCACATACACTGGTAAGTCCACATGCATGCAAACATGCACACAGACACATGCACCTCCAACCTCCACATCAAACACACCTGTAAGCCCACATGCATGCAAGCACGCACACAGACACATGTACCTCCTCCCCCTGAGGAGAATGGAAAAGGGTAAAAAATAAGAATCAAGGTGATTCCCATTTATCAAATTGCTAGAGCAAAACCGAGGACATAGCAGAGGAAATAGAAGCCAGAGTCTCTGCAGTTTGTCACTCATGGTGACTGGTATTCTAAGTATCAGAGGAGAAGCAGGAAAATGGAAGAATAACCAAAGGGAAGATGTCAGTAGAAGATAAAGGCGAGAGTTAGTTGCTAGAAGGAGCAGTCACAGAATCAAACCATCTGCTGTAAACATGTTAAATAAGCTATAGAGAAAGCTGCAATGGCTGACAATGTGATGTGGTTCATTCTTTCAAGAGATTGTATCTCACTATATAAACCGGCCTTGAACTTGACAGGTGCCTACATGAGCCCTGAACTCGTGATCCTACTGTCTCAGACTGTGCGGGGATTATAGGCATGTGCCACCATGCCTGTCCCTGTTTCAGAATTATAAAAGGAGGGGCCAGGCATGGTGGCACACCCCCTTGATACCAGCATACCAGAGGCAATGCAGTCGACCTCTGTGAACTCAGGCCAGTCTGGTCTACATAGCAAGTTTAGGCCAGCCAGGGCTACACAGTAAGACCCTGTCTAACATATAAAGAAATAAACACATAAATATCAAAGGACTAGAGGGACAAGCATGGTGCACACACCTTTAATTCCAGCACTCAAGAGGCAGAGGCAGGTGGATCTCTTTCAGAGTTCCAGGCCAGCCTGGGCTACAGAGATCCAGCCTCAAAATGTAATTAACTAAGTAGCCAATTAATTAAAATGGTAACAGAATATCCCTTTATGGACTTTTCAAACCTGTGATGGAATGATGTGCACTGGCCTTGGGAGTGCTGTTTGAGTCATTTCATTTCAAATTTAATAAAACAAGAAAAACCTCATTAAGAAGCACAGCCTGTGGTCACAGCACTCAGAAAACTGCGCAGGAAGATTGTGTTCGAGGCCAGAGTGGGCCACACAGTGAGACTGTCTCAAGAGAAAAAGAAAGAAAAAGAGCACTTGGCTAGCATGCAGAAGGACTTGGGTTCAACACTAAGAACTAAAAAGAGTGACAAACTGAAAATGCTGGAACAGGATGTTTGTCTGACATGCAGGAGCTCCTGGGTTTGATTTCCAACAGTGCGAAAACAGAATGAACACCTAAAGACAATTTTCATTACATTTTATTATTTTTAAATATTTTTATAAAATTTTCATTACATTTTATTAATGTGTGTGTGCATGTGTGTGTAGACATGTGCGTACCACAGTGCACGTGTGGCAGTCAGAGGGCACTTGCAGGAGTCGGTTCTCTCTCCTCTCACCATGAGGATCCCAGGGGTCAAACTCAGGTCACAGGCTTGGTGACAGTGCCTTTACCTGCTTAGCCATCGTTCCGGCCCTAAAAACAATTTTTTAAAAAAGAAACGGAAAAAAAAAAAGAAAAAAGAAAAGTGATGTGGCCAAACTCATATTAGAAAAAGAGGACTATTCGATAAGAAGTGATAACGATCACCTATTAGTGATAAAATGTTAAAAAGACATAAAAGTAACATATGCATATACACATACATGCAGCAACAGAATTTAAAAATATATGAAACAAAAACTGACACACTAACAGGGAGACAGAGAAATCTGATCAGAAAGTTAAGCTGAGACAGTTTTCCAGAAGCCGGAGGACCTCCAGGCATGAGCATGTCAGAGATTATCTGATCGTGTCAACTGAGGTGAGATCTGCCCACTGTGGGCGGCATCAGAAAGGAGACTGAGTCTGTTCTCTCTGTCTTCTTCCTGCTTCTAGATTTCCTGTGACCGGCTGCGTCCAGCTCTTGCTGCTTTGACCTCCTCACTATATGCACTATACCCTGGAACTGTGAGCCAAATAAACCTTCTCTACCTTCAGTTTTCTTTGTCATGCATTTTACTGAAGCAACAGAAAAAGAGACTAAGGCAGATTTTCCCCATTTCCTTGCTGGAGCCTTTACACATTGGTTTCTGGGGTTGATATTTACTTACCGGGACATCTACGTTCAATACTGAGAAGTTGAAAAATACCTCACAATTACTGCTCTTTGACAGACCCTGGTTACGTTCCCAGCACCTACACTCATCTGTAACTCCAGTCCTAAGGGAATTTGTCACCCTCTTTTGGTCTCTCTGGGCACCATGAACACTTGCGGTGCACATACACACATGCAAGTAAAACAGCCATGCACATAAAAAATAAATAAGTCAGGCACGGTGGTGCAAACCTTTAATCCCAGCGTGTGGGAGGCAGACTTGGGTGGATCTCTGAGTTTGAGGCCAGCCTGGTCTACATTATCAAATTCCAGTATGACCAGGACTACACAAAGAGAGCCTGTCTTAAAATGAAGAAGAAGGAGGAGGAAGAGGAGGAGGAGGAGGAGGAGGAGAACAACAACAACAACACAACAACAACAACAACAACAACAAATTTTTAAAACCAAACATGGTGCAGTACTGATATCCAAAGAGCTGCTTAGACATCTGTGCCTTGTCATTGATGGTGAGACTAATCTAGGTAAACCTTTGAGAAACCAAATCCCTTCCCTGTCTTTGTCTTCTTTGCTTTTCCAACATCTAAAGGCTCTCATACTTGAGACTCAGCTCTCTAGCCTGAGGTTTCCTCCAGGAAGGGTTACCAAGGTGGGGAAATCCAGGGACAGATTGAGTTTAAAGGCTTCAGTAACGACCTGTGAAGGTAAACAACACTTAATTGAAGAAGTCAGCATGCGCCCTCGCATCTGTCACTCTTCCAGGACCCCCACATTGAGGGCTCCAAATTAGTCTCTTGGGAACACACTAGTATTTGCTCCGGAGACAGACACGTGTTCTTTGGGAGACAGTGTGCTACAGCAAACTCAAACACAGGGATGGCCAATCCGGGATCCTTCCAGATATTCTAAAATCCCAGGCTGCTGATTAGTCATGCCTAGTGTACTTGGGTCTATCTTCTTATACAGTCCCTACCCCTGTGGCTTCACAGCCTGTGGAAACATCCACAATCCTCAGACAATGATCCAGTAGCCTTCAAGCCCTCTCAATACATTAGGATCTACACCATACTGCTTCACCTTCAATAAACGCTGGCCAGATGACCCTCTGGACTTTTCTTGTATGTGCCTGGCTGGACCTGGGGCCACGTGCACAGTAGGTGTTGGGGACTGTGGACCCCCAGGCCCTGAATCTTCTATGACCCTTTGCCTTGTTTTCCTGTGCTTGCAGCTGTTCTGAGCAACTTATGCTAGCAGCTGCTATTAGCTCGAGACCCTGATGGCAGGGGAGTGGTTTCTAGTGGCTTGCAGCTGAAGAATCCCGAGAGCTAAGACATGGCCATTGGTCAGGGAAGACCCAAATATAAGCTGCCCTGGAACACAATAAAGGGACATTCTGAATATTCTTGTTTCAACGATGACCCATGTCTCTCTGTCTGTGTGTGTGTCTTTTAATCTCCAGGCCCTTGCCTGACTCATGAAACCGTCTGTAGTGCAGGTTGTACACTACAGGCATAGTACTGTAGTACACGCAGTACAGGCGCTATAGGACTGTAGTACACATGGACGCTAGGTAGGCAAGTGATCTACCACTGTTCCACATTCCCCAAACTCCTAGTTGCCCGGTCTGGCCTCTACATTGCCTCTGTTTCCCCAGTGCTGGGATTAGAGACGTGTGCGGCCACAATCAACCTGTGTAGTGGCAGGGATTAACTCCAGGGTCTGCAGGCACTCTACCAACTCAGCGACTTCCCCAGCCCCAAACAATGCCTTTTAAATACAGAATTTAGAATATATATTTAGCCAAGTTATGACACTACACCTGAGACTAGAAGACCAGAGTGAATCTAAAGACACTTCACCTTCTTCTATAAGTAATGTTTTAGAAAATTCAAAAAGAAAACTGTGGTCTTTGGAAATGACATAAAATTGCTGACAGAAGGCAGCCAGGGCCCAAGCATGCCTGGGCGTGCCATCCGCTGTCCCTGGCAGTCTATTTTTATTGGCATTTGTGAAGACAGCAGATGCAGTCCCAGAGCTCCAATACTGGTACAGTGGCTCTCGCCACCACCCTTCTCCCAGAGCCGGGATGCCAACAGTTGGACTTGTTGAATCCTCGGTTCCACAAACAAGCCATGGGAAGGACACTCTTCACATCCCAGATCATAATATTGTGCTTGGAGAGCCATCCCAAGTCGATACCTTCTCCAAGGGAGAGTTTGAGAAGTGACATCACTCAATTCAGAAGACAAAGAACAATCTAGAGTGTAGCAGTATGCCTCAGGGGAAATAAGCCAGGAGAGAGGATTTAAAAGGGGGCGATTACACAGTTCATCACTTTGCCTGCCCAGCTACTCTGGCTCCACCCCCTATCTCTTTGGGACCTACTGCTTTGGTTTCCTCAACACACGGGTCTTGCTCAGTACCCCTAAGACAGTAATCATGCCATCCTAGACAGAGGTTGAGGGCGCCTCTAGCTGTGCCCATGGTCAGTGTCATTCCATAGCAGGATTTTCCTCCAGGTCCTCATGTGATGACGATGGAGCCACAGCATGCAACCATAGTGCTGTAACGAAAGGCTACTGGACCAACCAAGGTCCAAGCATCTGACACGGGTGGGAGGGGACAGCATCTTCCCAGGAGGTCAGGGGAGGCTGAGAGGCTTACTCAGTCCATCTGCTCTCTTCTTTCCGGGGTTTTTATTTTTCAGATTTAGTCTTCACTGTGAAAAACACTGCTGTCTGAAGATCTTGATGTTCCATCCTCTGCTGTAGGTTTCTAATTATACAGCCTACAAGCCAGCAAGCCCTCTCCAGAAACTTAATTCCCATCTTTGTTGCTCCTTAGAATTAATTAATCAAAGGCAATTTCTCTGTAGATGCCACACCCGCTCATGTGCAAATATACACAGAACATAACAACAATCTATCTCTGCTTCCTCAGGAGCTGGGCCTGTAAGGGAAAAAGCTCTGAGTGGTCCCGGAGCCACGGTAGGGGGACTACATTTTTGGGCAAGAAATAAAGATAGCTGGATGTGTAGCTCAGTAGTAGATCACTTGTGTAGTATGTGCAATGCCCCAAGTTCAGTTCCCAGCAGTGGGAAAAATTGTGTGCGTGTGTGTGTGTGTGTGTGCACGCGCGTGCGTGTGTGTGTGTGTGTGTGTGTGTGTGTGTGTGTGTGCGCGTGCGTGTGTGTGTGTAGCTAGGGCATGACATGGCCACTACACTCATGAACTCAGAATAGCTGAGGTTACCTGCACAAGAGGGGACCATGTTCCAGTGAATACTCCCCCACTCATGCTCTTGCAAGCCTGGATAATTAAACTCACTGGGTCACAAAAACACAGAAGACAAAAAAGTAGGAGGGGGACATGTTGGGAGGAGGGGAGTCAGTGAGAAGGGGAAAGAGTAGTAGCGAAGATGACCCAAATTCATTAAATGCATGGATGAAATAGTCTATGAATAAAAAAAGAGATATAGCTATAAGGAATAAGCTGACATTTAATTTATATGTGATATATAATTCACAAGACAACAAAACTGGTTGTTATCTTAGCTTTCATTTTTCAAAGAAAACTTTAATAGCAATTTTCCAAGTCTTTCTCCTCCTTTTCTTGTGATAGAATCTCATGTAGCCCAGGCTGTCCTCAAACTTTCTACTAGGCCAAGGAAGGCCTCGAACTACTGACCCTCCTGCTTCACCTCCAAAGTGCTGGGATTAGAGGTGTGCACCACCACACCCACTGGAAGCTAATCTCCCCCCCGTATGTGTATGTGTGTTCGTGTATACATGTGCATACATGTAGATCAGAAATCTACCTTGGGTATCATTCCTTAGGTGCCACTTATCTTTTTAACATTGATTGATTGATTGATTGATTGATTGATTGATTGATTTACTTATTTATTTTTGAGACGGTGCCCTGGAGCTCATCAAGTAGGTCAGGGAGCCCAAGGGATTGGCCTCCCTTGAGCTGGGATTATGAGCGGGTGTATTAAAAATTATTTATTTACTTTTTTATGAATATTTTATCTACATGTATGCCTGTGTACCACAAAAGTGCCTGGTGTCCTTGGGGAAGGTCATGCGATCCCCTGGAACTGGGCTTAAAGATGGGTGTGAACTGCCATAAAGGTTCTGGCAACAAAAGCCCAAAGCTCTTCCTCAGGAAGAGTGGCCAGTGCTCTTGCCTGTTGAACCATCTATCCAGCATGTCCTCCTCCTCACCCACCCACTTTTGGTTTTTACACTGTTTCTCTGTATAGTCCTAGCTGTCTTGGAAATCACTCTGTAGACCAGTCTGGCCTTGAACTCAGAGATCCGCCTGCCTCTGTTTCCTAAGTGCTGGGATCAAGGCGGGCACTAGCACACCCAGTTCTCTCCACCCCTTTTAGAAAAGGTGGGTTCTGGAGATCAAACACAGACCACTACACATGCAGGACTAGCATTCCTATCCACCGAGCTGCAGCCCGGGCCTGGAGACAGAACCTGAACACTTTCAACACCAACTGTAGGGCAGAGGCTGCAGGGAATTATCTGGTTTAATTTAAACACATTGCGCCTTCTTTTCTTTTTTCCCTGTCCCTTCGGGACACAGGAATAGGAATGCTACCGGGGGCAAGATACGGACGGGGAGGCTGCAGAGAGTAGAGATAGAGAGAACAGACTTTGTTAGACATGTACTTCACAGTCTGAGCAAAAGGCAAATGGAACAAAACCACAAGATACCAATACCTACTATGTTTTCCTGTGTATTTGCCAACACTCATGTCTTACACCCAGGAAACATCAACATATCCCATGAACATGCCTCACACAATACACCCTAGGGTGTATTCATCTGGAAGACAACACAAGTTGGGAGTTCAAATCCCACTGCAGCTACTTGTTAACAATGTGACCTTGGGCAAATCACTTAACCTCTCTGAGCTGTTCAATTTTTTTCCACTACAAATATGCAAATTTCACACTTACATCATAAGTGGGGCAGTGGTGATGCATGCCTTTAATTCCAGTACTCGGGAAGCAGAGCCAGGCAGATCTTGGTGAGTTCAAGCCCAGCCTGGTCTACAAGCAAGTTCCAGAGCAGCCAAGGCTACACAGTGAAACTCTAGTTCAGAAACTAAAACCAACCAAACAACTAATCAAAAAACCACTTACATCATAAAGTGTGGGGATGGTGAAGTGACAAAAAGTGTGAAAAATTTAATCATGAGAATAGTTCTGTAAGGCAAATGTGATCCTCACGTTACAGAGTCAGAGAAGGAACAGCTGCAGAGAAGCCAAGCGAGTCACCCAAGGCCTCCCGGGAGCCATTAGACAAGTCTGAGTTCGAGTCCAGCTCCTGCAAACACTTGGCTGCTGTCTCCACTGCCCACAGCACAGATTCACCATCTCCCCTCCTGCCCTCTCTCGGGCTCCCAGAGAGACACAGAGAGCTTCCCTTAAAGGACCCACCCCTGAGTACTTGGCATTCCCTGAGTGGGCCCGTGCGGCAGGTTCTCAGTCTGCCAGCAACGCCAATGACATCAGAGCACTACTGCGTGCAACAGAAAACGGGTGTGATGGTACAGGGCACAGCACAGACCACACCAACCTGCTCATTGGACTGAGGCTTCTGATGTGTGAGTCCATCTTTACTGGTACAGTTAGTCCCACAGGGTGGGGACAGGCTGTGTGTGGCCCCTTAGGGCTGGCTTAACTGAGCGCCTGCATGCTTGTCCTCTGCCCCAAGTCTACACTGGGGACAGGTAAAAGAGAGCGACTCTCAGGAAAGCAGTAAGAAACTGTTTGTTTTGCAGGATGGGATGGCCTAGGACGTAGCTTAGCTGCTAGACTGCTTCCCCAGCATGCACAAAGCCTTGGGTCAGGTCCCCAGTGCTAGACACACTCCCACACTCAGGAGGTGGAGGCAGGATGACCACACGTTCAAGGGGGTCCGTGGCTACTTATGGAGTTTGAGGGAAGCCTGGGATATGTGAACTCTTGTCTAAAGGAAAAATTATTTTTTAAAAAGTGCCTGGGAAAATTCTTTTTTTCTTGCAAATATTGAGAGTTTCCACCATCAGGAACTGGAAATACACCTTTGCTTGCCATCTGCCACTGAGGTGAACAGTGTTACCATGTTCTGCTACCACAATGTTCCAACTTCACCACAAGCCTAGAACTACAGAACCTAGGGACGCGGACTCTGAAGCCCATGGAATCATAAGCTAAACAACATTTTTCTGCCTAAAAGAAAAGATGAGATGGAAAGGCAAGGGTGGGGAAAGGGAGAGGGGAGGAAGCTGGGAGGAGGAAACATCCAGTAGAAGCAGGTTGTTTCCAGCCAAATTAGTTCCATCTATCAACACCCTTGACAGTGTGCTCTGCTAATTAAGTAGTTGTGCTAACTGATTTCATTATTGCAGCACACAGGGCAAGTCTTTCCCACGAGTCTGAAACCACTCTGAATGCTAACTACGCCCAGAGAACTCAACACTCACCACATACTTTCAGCGCCGAGTTAGTCAGGACCCGTGTCCTGAGAGAGTAAGAAACGGGGTTGTTGTTTCCAGTGTAGGGTCCACTGAGCCTTTATTTCTGTAACAGTCTGGTCTCTTGGTTCCACTCCCACATCCCAGGCTTCCTGACACCTGAGACCAGGTCTCTAAAAAAATTTCTTTTGCCACCGGTTCCCTCTTCTCCCTGAAGGGGATGCTAGAGAGCCACAAGGCTCCTTCCCGTTCAAATCAGCCACACCCAGGCAGGTTTAGGAGCAGTTCTAGTCCCAAACCTAGATCCACCACACATCCTGATAGAGGCCACCCCCTCACCCCCAGAGGCTCCTGCAGTGCTCCCCAAGCAGGGCTGTGGGGGTCTCTTGGGCTGTTGTTTCCTCTTCCTTCTCCTCCTCTTTTTTTTCCCCTCAAGACAAGGTTTCTCTGGATAGGGGTGCACACCAATGCCTGGAATCATCTTAAGCTTCTAAATTGGGATAATTCCGCTTTCTTGAGCCCTCTCAACCCAAGAATATACATACCTGTTTCCTGTATCCCACCAAGATAGTCGATCTGTTCTGTGTTGTTCTATCGACTTCATAAGAAGTTAAATTAGCTGTTAAAATAGCTTATAGAGTTTCTGTATTTACCCATATTGCTTTAAAAAAAAATCTTAGGACTGGAGAGAAGGCTCAGCCATTAAAGAAAGGCTGAGCTCACAACCAAAAATATAAAGAAGGATTTAAGTTTTTAAGTATGTGTGTGTGAGAGGCTATGTGCACATGGCTGCAGTGACGGTGGGGGGCAGAGAGGAAGCTGGAGGTAGAGGCTGTTGCGAGCCCCCGGCATGGGTGCTGCACCTTCTGCAAGAGGCGTAGGTGCTAACCACTGAGCTGTCTCTCCAGCCCCTTCTGCTTTAAGATAGAGTCTGCTATGTAACCCAGGCAGGTCTACAGCTGAAGATCCCTCCCACCTCTTCGTCCTGAGTGCTGGGAGCTGGGTGTGCACCAGCTCACACCCTGCTTGCTCTAGCCATCACTAGAGCTGACTCTGAGAGTAGCTGTACCTGAACTGGAGTCCATCTGTGTCGTCTGCCACATCTGGTAACTGGGGAAATTACAATCTGCTTCCCTAGGTCCATTTTCCTTTGTATAATTTATATTGCACACCCAAGTGCCTGGCCCTGGGCTAAGCACATAGCTACAATGGTATGCAAAACAAATTCCCTGGCAAATCCCCACCCCCAAAATCTTCTTGTATTAACTGGATGAGAAGATATGGGTTACTTTAGCCCACCACAAAGGCACATTGTCAAAGGCCTCCTTTCCAAGCTGTGACAGCAGATCAAAGAGTTTTGAAGGAAGAAGAGTTTCAATAACCGAGTGTCTTTGGAGAATGAGGCAGATGTCTTTCCCCAGCAAGGTGCTGGCCCTGTCAGTATGGCATCGACAACTCACCGTGTTATGCCCACGTGTCCTCTCCAGAGCACAGAAGCAGTGGCCCTGCAATGGCATTCATTCAGAGAGAAATGGGACAAACCACTGCAGAGAGGTGAGCATCACAGTGAGCATCAGGGGCTGAAAAGACCACCACAGCCGTGATACAGGGCTGGACCTGGCTCTCGAATGGCCTCAGAGAGGAGCGAAGGAAGACTTCCTAAAGTGGGTATTCCAACATCAGTGACTGTAAGGACAGACGAAGGGTTGGGACTGCACCTCCCTGGCAGAGTGTTTGCCTGCTGCTGTGGTCTGAATGTGAACTGTCCCCCACAGGTTCACGGGAACACTCGGGTCCCAAGTAGTGGCCCTGGAGGAAGTAGGTCACTGGGGGTGGACCTTGAGATTTTACAACATGGCCCCATTTTAAGTCACTGTTTCCTGGCTGCTGGTGCAATGTGACCAGTTGCCACCCATTCTTGCTACCACGCCTTCCTTATCACGACAGACTACATCTCCCAGAGCTGTGAACCTAAACAAAGCCTCCCTTCTTTAAGTTCCTTCTGTTAAAACAATGTGTGTTAGATGTATATGTTTATATTGGTATGTGCACATGTGTATGTGTGTGTGATAGGTGCATATGTTTGTGTGGGTATGTGTACCACGTGTGTATGTGTGGTAGGTGTATATGTTCATGTGGGTATGGGTACCGCATGTGTGTGGGCGTGGTAGGTGTATACGTTCGGGTAGGAATGTGCACGTTTGTGCACACATGTGTGGAGTCTTTCCTATTGCTGTCCACCTTGTTTTATTTTGAGACACGGTCTTTCACTGAACCTGAAGCTCACAGATTCAGCTAAACTGACTGGTCACTGAGCAACAGGGACCCTCTTGTCTCCACACACACCTGCTCACCAGCCCTGCACTAGAGCTGCGGACACAAGGCATGAGGCCTGGCCTCAGCGCAGGTTCTCGTACCTGTGTGGTGGGCACTGCACGGACTGAGCCGCCTCACCAGTCCTTCAGATGCTTCTCGTTAGATCTTTTTGTCACCGCAGTGGGGAAGGAGACTAATACAAGTAGTTAGTGATATGGAGCCCTGGGTTTGACCCTTAGCACCACCTAAACTGGGTATTATGGCACACACCTGTAATCCCAACACCTGGGAAGGAAAGTCAGTAGAGCAAAAGTTCAAGTTTGTCTTCAACTAAATAAGTCTGAGACCAGCCGATCTCAAAAGAGAGAAAGAGGAGGAGAAATCACAACCTACTTTTTGTTTCTGAGGTAGGACTGTACAGCCACGAAGAGCAAAGGATATGATCAGATGAAAAAGAATGAGTCAATATTCTATTTAAGCCTGAAACCAAAGTCCCTCAGCTGTGGGTAAGCTGGAACAAAATCCGATTTCTCCATTTTGACAGAGACTTTCCTTGGTCTTCTATTGTCTCCACATCAGCCACACAGGGGACAAGGAGCCAATGTTCTTACTACCATGACAGTGTTTGTGTAACCCAGACTCTTGACGGCCACATTTATAACACACTGTACCTTACGTATACAAACTGAACTCCTCACCTTCACTATTTCAGCCATTTTGGCACGATTATGGCCATCAAACGTCACCGTAAATGGGAGTCAGCCATGGGAAATTATTATTAGAAGGCCTATTCCATATCCTTGCTCTAGGGCCTTGTTATAAGTAATTTACTGTCACTGAAGAATGCAGAGTCCATAAGGCATGGAAAGCCGGGGGAGAGATTTACTCATAAATAAATGCCAACGCTTAAACAATAATGACAGCTTCAAACTCCAGGACGACTGAAATGAACAATATACGCCGCCTGGCTGATTTATTACCGCGGTGGTTAGGGTCCAAATGGTGAGATAATTCAATTCCACCTGAGGAGTCGTTACATGGCCGAGCCTAAGAGAAGTGCTTTGGATAAGAGGCGATATTTCTCAGGTTTTCCATTTCAAACAAATTATTTCTGTATTTAGGGTGTCACTCAGGCAATTCCTTTCATGATCTGTGGCACTCTTGGGCAATTAAAAAATGATAAGGTGAGATAACTCAGGGACAAATGCCAAATCCAACGTGATCACAGAATACAGAAGGAGCCTGGGAACAGGCTGATGGCTCGACACGGCAAAAGGATCCTTCCTAGGCCAGGAAACCTACACTGAGCCGTGAGCCTGCACAGCAGCAAGAAGACTCCTCAGCAGGAACAACTGCTCCGGACAGATGCCCCTC
Source organism: Microtus ochrogaster (assembly GCF_000317375.1). Taxonomy (NCBI): domain Eukaryota; kingdom Metazoa; phylum Chordata; class Mammalia; order Rodentia; family Cricetidae; genus Microtus; species Microtus ochrogaster. The sequence goes on from NC_022029.1 coordinate 32,507,525, forward strand.
CAAACTGTGCTCCTTACAGACTCGTGCACAAGGCATCACCCAGGGAAGTGGAGTTTACACTAAGCAATGTCTCACTGGCCCATGGCAGCTCCCCCTTACCAACTCAGACATTCACACCAGTCTTGGTGTGGAATCTTTTTTGGGGGGATTTTTATTTCTTTTGTGTGGGGAGGGGCAGGGGGAGCAGGAGCTCACCTAGCCCAGGCTAGCTAGCCTCAAACTCATTTGGTAGCTGGAAGTGATCTTTAATGCATGGTTCTCCTGCCTCCAACTCTGGAGTGCTGGGGCTACAGGCCTTAGCTGAGGACACCCACAAGCAGGGAATGGCAGAGTGGTCCTGGTCGGTCAGAGTCCCAGGTTTACGTACCATCCAGGCCATTGTGATGACTGTAGTTTCTTTTCCCCAGAATGCTCAGAGACGTGTGATTCGGAGTGGTGAGCATCCTCTTGGTGGTTGGCGTTTGCAGGCTCGGTGGAGATCGAATTACATTAGGTTTCTTTGCAGGATGGATCTCTGCAGGGGGGAGAAAGGCTGATCAGCTCAGAACATGGTATTGGAAATCTGTATGGACTCTAACGCCAGCTAATAGGCACACATCTTTCTTAATGAGCTGAGAGTCCTTCCTTAGGAGCCAGCCACGCACTTGCATAATGAGGTAGCTTCAAGTGTTGTTACCATGGCTCTGCTTATCAAGGGAACCAGCTCCTCCCCTGCCGGCTGGGGCTCTGAGCCTCACTTGGGTTGTGAAGACAAACAGAAAAGCCCACTTCTGAAGGTCACTTGCAAACATGAGATTTGCTAAGGGAATATAGCACCTGGCTCCTCGGCACATCGGAAATCTGAAGATCAACAGCAGGGGCAGCCTCGGAAAGCCCCAGCCTGCGCTCTGTCCACCAGGAGCGTGCAGGCCCATCTGGTGTGTGAGCGTTCTAGAAATGAGATTCCTCCTCTGGCTGTGCAGTCAGCAGGTCTGGGGCCAGCCCTGAATACTCTTAAACCAGAACATTTCCATAAGGGATGAAATTTGAAACAGAAGGTCAAACACCATAGTTAAACCGCAGATGACACACTTTGACCCAGGCCATGTCAGTACACTGTAACGTGTGCAGGGTGCGTTGTTTAGGGTCTTTACTGTGTGCCGCATAGCACAGTACCACTGTTCTCTTCACAGACACGCAGAAACTGCAGTATCACAGGAAGTGATTTCAAGACCTCCGGCCATTGTTAGTATGAATACCCCTGCTCCAAAGCTTCACCTGTTTGCTGATCCTCAGCGTTGTCACCTAGCACATCAACTACGCTCAAACCAGCCTGCCCTCTCACCTGTTCAATGTGAGGACCAAAATAGCCAGATTTGCAGAAACTTAGGAAAAGTTACTCAGACTGTTAGAACAACTATACTACTTGGTCTGACCAAAATCTTACAATTGTCTAATTTTAGGTCTGGCTTGGTAGTACCACCTGAAACTAACACTGTCTTCCAACAGGGCACAGATGGCTCACCAGCCTTACTTCACCCTGAGGGAGACCATGAATTCCCTTAACCTTGGGTGCACTGCAGGCTTTGTCTCTCTAGTTCTTTCAACCTTGTGAGATGTGAGAATACTGTTCCTATTTTTTTCATCCATTCAAAACCTACAAAATTTTCAAGGCTAAGATAAATTCCTACTGCTTCCAAGAAGGCAGACCTATCGCCAGAGATAACCATTCCCAGGGCAGCACAGCACTTGCCTGTCACGTGTGAGGTCTGGGCTCAATTCCCCAAACCTCTCAACACACACACACACACACACACACACACACACACACACACACACACACACACACACACACACGTCCTCCCTCCATGCGCCCAGTGCATTAAAGTGTCGAATTTATCACATCTAATGCTTTGTTGGATTGCTTTTACTGTGTGCTTTCCCCACTTAACTAAAAGTTTTGAAGGCAAGATTTTATTTATTTGGTGTCCCCCAAATTATATTCTACAGCATCTGGAATACAGCACAGACAGGGATGGGCCTCAGCTCAGTTGGTGAGGGTGGAACAGTTGGGACTTATCTGGTAGGGACAGGGGTAAGTTTGCCTGCCAGGTGGGAAGGGGCTCCCGGGGCTGGTCCCAGAAGAGACAATAATAGCATCCTTCAAGTACCATGACCCAGGCCGTGCTGATAACCATGTGATGCGTGGGGGGGGGGGGTGAGAAAACAAGACTTGCTTTTCTTCAGTAACTTGTTTGGAGGCTGACCTTGAACTCCTAACCCTCCCTAGTGCTGGGACTAGACAGGTATTCCGTGGTTATTTTATTTAGGCAGGCTCTTGTGTAGGCCAGGCTGGCTTGTTACTCACTACGAAGCTGAGGCTTCCAACTCTTTAACCTTTGAGATCTAAAACAGGAGCCGAGTTGGCAGAGTAACATCAAAGATGGAGCTATGGGCTTCCCAGTCAGACAGCACATCCCAGTTCAAGGGCACCCTTTGATTTTTCAAAGATTAGATGCTTGAAGTCTGAATACTTCAAACACCTAAGACTTCCTGACAGCAAAATAAGGTTCAATGCACCTCAGAGTATTTCACCTTTAATGAGAAAAAGAAAAAAAATATTGGAATCTCAAAACATGTGTTCTTCTTACTTCAGAAAGGAAGCTCATTATTTTCTACTCCATTTATCTTAAAACTTTAGGAAAATGTTATTGCTTAGTAATTCTTAACACTACTCTTAGCTATATTATATTTATTACATACTATATATATTTCAACATGTAAATAGAACCATAATCTTTGAAGATTTCCGAGTCCCAGGGCATGATAGATACTAGAAAACAACAAAAATGCTTCCATTCCAGCACAGTCAGGGCAGCAAAGCTACAATGTTTATGTTTCTGAGGGACAGGGATGCAAACCCAGAACACTGTATTCTCGGTACATGTTCACCAGTGATCTACACATTTCGACTTTATGGGGTGTGGGTTGCTTTGTTACTGTGGTTTTCTGTGTGTTTGCCTTTTATTTTTGAAGGAGGACATTTGCTTTTGGGTTTTGTTTTGAGGCAGGATCTCATTATGTAGCCAAGGTAGACCTGCAACTCCTGGTCCTCTTGTCTCTACTTTCAGAGTGCTAAGCTACAGCCATATGCCACCACTCTTGCTGCTTTTGGTTCTTGAGACAGGGTTTTGCTAGGTAGCCCAGGCGGCCTTGGGCTCACGGATCTTCCTGTCTCTGTTGAGTACTGGGATTACAAGCATGAGTCATTGTGACTAACTGGTTTTTTTCTTAAAGTAAACTGAAACTCAATTTAATTCAGTTTTTAAAACAATCCTCTATCTAAAGGGAAAGGTATATTAGAGATAGCATAGGGATCTAAACAAAAATTAAAATGTTTAGGATATTCATCCTGTATTATTGAATAATTTTGAAATACCCCTCCCTTATTTGTTAGTTTCCTTGTTTTTGTTCTTGTTTTCAGACAGGCTCATGCTAGGTGCCAAGCTGCTCTTGAATTTACAGCAATCTTCTGACCCAATCTCCCAGTGCGGGGATTATAGGCAGAAGCCACGGTCTCTTTTCTTAGACCGTGACTATCACAGTTAATACAAATTTCAGTTCAACAAACAACTAGAACAAGTAAATAAAGTATGTATATTTAACTCCATTCATTGATAATAAGTTTCTAGTCCAAAATGAAACTATACATATAAAGGCACCCGATTTTACCCACTCGAGGCCCTGCACGCAGCCCGGGTGCGCATTTGGAGCAGCGAGATGCCTACAACACGTAAAGACGTCTCGAGGTCTTCCTGTGTTAGAAGATACCCACCTAAATACCCAATGATACACGACAAAGGTTTCCTAGTGCTTTTGCTTTTCAGTGGGCTTCCAGAAAGTTCGGCATGTCTGTCTGCATCTGAGGAGAGAGAGAAACACGGGACAACAAGTGAAGTGAGGTGGTTTCTTCTAGCTCTATAACACACGGCACAGAAATAAAAGGTGCAGGTGGAAACAAAAACAGAACACCCGCCACATCCCCCTACTTCCTCGGGCTTAGAGAAAACGGTACTGAACAAGGGGCTCGCCCCAGCGACACTCCTATTAGCGTCATGTGAGCGTGGGTCTCTCACACCATGTGTGCTCACCTGAAAAGTGATAGAAACAGGCTCCCCTTTGAGCGGTGACATTTTTACACTATGGGAGAAAAATAGTCACAGTACACTCAAGGTGGGACCAATTCTAATGTGAGATTAATTTGGCTTGAGAAAAAAAACACAAAATGACAAACAACAGCTGGCAATGTAACACAATCGCCACCTGTGTTAGCTGGAGTGGGCCCTTCCGGGAGGCCTTGGCCTATCTGACAAAACTCAACTCCATTAGACGGCAGTCTGCCATTTGGTTCTCACTGTTCTGGTCTTCATTTCATACAATGATACTTGGGCTGAGGTCTTAAAGGTTCCTATGTGGATCCGACAGTCACACTGTGAGGGCGGACACTGTGCACTAAGTTTTCGTCCCCTCATAGCCTACCATAAGATATTTCAGGAAAGGAAGTAAGGCATACAACACAAACACCATACTCTGAAAGAGCTGTCGTTAGGATAGAGTCAGCGAAACACTACCACGCCAAAGAGCTGAGGTCAAAATAGCTGAAGGGACTGAAGAAAACATGTATGGAGTCTTGAAAAAACCAGCCATTCACAAAGCACATCTGATACAGATCTACTATGTTTATGCTTGGCCCCATCTCCAAATGTATGGCAAACATGTCCTCCGGGTTTGCTGATCCTGCTGGGATCGCTCCCAGGCACACATACAGAAGCTGCCTTTGACATCCATAGGTTTTCTCTGCACTTACTGTCAACACACACGACTCAGTTTGGAACCTCAAATAACTTAAAGATTGACTTTGTCATGAGCAGTAGCCCTTTCTCATCAAGGAAATGTTTTTAAAAGCTATTAAACAGATGGTGGAAATAGCATTTTAAAAACCATGAAAATAGACAAAGCACAAGCTGCAGGTAGCTTGGAAACACCAGGAGTTTGAGTCAGCGCCCAAGCCCTGTTTACCTATTACATAACCACTGGCAACTATAAATGATCCTGTAGTTCCCTTGTCACTCCGTTGATCACCTTTGGGAGAGTTACTAAATTGTGAAGTTTTTCACCTGTCACTGAATAATAATGATGATAAAGGCAGAATTGAGCACATTTTTTAACAAGTGTATTTAGAAATACAGTCTAAACAAAGATCAGAAGCAGTCCAAACCCTGCATGGATCAAACAATAGTCAAACCACTAAACATTTACACCAAAGTTCCCTCTTCTTATGACAACTTTACCTAAAATTCTAGTCATGTTTGGGAAAGAGGTAAGAGGAAATGTGTTTTGTTTTCTTCTCCATTAATTCAAGTAGCTTGAGAGAATCAGCTTGGTAGATTCATCAGCATTTTGGACAAAGGCACTCTTCATTGTCCTAGGGACACGATGAACTTTACCCTTCAGTCTGCACCGCCACCAGGGAAACTGCCCCCGTGGCTACAGCTGGCAACACCAGGACACTACTATCACTTTGAGGAGAGCCAGCAAATGCTTCAAAGACAGTCATCAGCACTGGACCCATGGGGTTCACTTTGAACCACAGCAAGTTGCCTCTAGTTTCTCACACTGCTAAGCACCAATTATGTGGTTTTCCCAGGGAAAATTTACAAGTTTCCTCCGGAGATCAAAGCTCTCTAGCAGGATCCATATTTCACTAATAAGTCTATTTTAAAGGAAGTTGTTGGTGTTGACAGTTATCCGTCAATTATAAAGAAATTTAGGATAAAACAAGCTAAGATGGCCCTAGCCTTCCTCTAACATAGGAAAAATGGCAGCCATTCGGTAGGAAAAACCCATTCTGGAATGTTCACAAACCGGATTATCTGATCCACATTGCTGTAATCCTGGTCTACCGCCAGGTTACTCCACACTTTGTGCCACTTGTCTGTCTCGATCCCCGAATTACTCACCATCCCTAGCTCAACAGAGACAGGGCATCGCAAGAGTGCGGATAAGAGAAGCAGCTAGGGCTGTCCACAAGCCAGAGGGAATCAAAGCTGCCCGGAATGGAAGGCAGAATCTCACTGGTCACTGACGGGGCACTAGGCTCATCTCTTTAGCTTCCTACAGCAGGGCCTGCATTTCTTTGAAGTGAGCATGTAAGAACAGTCATACTTTCATGCCGGTTTCTGACCCTTTCTCTATTGTTTCGGAAGTACTGGGGGTGGAGTGAGATTATAAAATAAAAAGACTGCAAAATAGATGAATTAAGACTCACAAACAAGGGCTGGGAAGATGGCTCAGTGGGTAAAAGTGCTTGGGCCACAAGTATGACAAGATGAAATTTGGAGTCTGGAATTCAAGCATGCCCCCAGGAGAAGATGGGAGATAAAGGCAGGGGAGTGTCGGGAGAGCAAAGGACAGCTAGCCCGGCTTATGAAATGCTGTCTCAAAGGAGACAGGCAAGGGCTGACAGCTGAAGGTTGTCCTATGACCTCCACAGGTATGTTCTGGCACGTGTGCACCCACACCTCACTCTCCATACTAGTAACCACACACACACACACAAAACATAAAATTCATAAAAATATATTGATGTGGGTTTTCAAGATCTCTGTTAAACAAAATCACCAAGAGAATTTGTTTAAACATAGGACTCAGGTTCTGTAACCGTTTTTGACGGAAACGTTTAGCTGTGTATGGTGGCACTTTAATCCCAGCCTTTTGCAGGCAGAAGAAGGCAGATTTTTGTGTGTTCAAGGTCAGCCTGATCTACAGAGAGACCATGTCTGTCTCTCTCTCTCTCTCTCTCTCTCTCTCTCTCTCTCTCTCTCTCTCACTCTTGCCTAAGGATCCACACACACAATGTTTGGAAAATACAACACAAAGGTCAAAGACAAAATGGGAGGAAGCTATAAGTTTCCATGGATCAGGAAGACGTCTAACATAGCACAGAAAAGGGCAAAAACAGTTGACAGGAAATACACATTGCCTTCCAATCCTTGCAGTGATTTTCTATGTCACTAGCAATGCAAAACAGAAGCAAGTAACCAAGCCTCATCCATCACCTGGCTAAGGGCGTCAAAGATGGGTAACATCTCTGCCATGATTCTTGAGAGTTGGGCATTCATCCACTCAAGACAGTGGTTGAGAGTATAAACTGGGTTTTAGGAAGGCAACTAGATAATAGATATTAAAATTCAACACTCATGATGACAGTGGCTGCTTCTGAAGAACATATATCAAGACAGAAAAAGGTTAGGTGATTTAGAACCAATGCATAACTTAAAAAACAATTTTTTAAGGGCCAGAGAAAACAGCAGTTATAAGTACTTGTCGCTCTTGCAGAACCCACACTGTTGCTGGAAACCATCTGTATCTCTGGGTCCTAGGGAGCTGACCCCCTTTTGATTTCCATGTGCTAGACATAGATGCGGTACACATGCAAACACGCAGGCCAAATACTCATACACATAAAATAAGTAAATTTAAAATTTAAGTAACCATTCAAGAAAAAATTCTGACTGCAGGTAAATACTATGAAAAATGGCAAGAGAAGCAGGCCTAGATGGTTCTCTCCTGCCACTTTCGAGCTTGTAGTTTCAGGAAGGTTTGTGTAATTGCAACAGTAACTTTGGTTCTTGTTGAAACATCTGGCAAAACAACAACCAAACCTCCCCATGTGACAAATATCTCAAGAAATGGGGTCTTGGATGTTTTCAAAGTTGAATTCACATCTTTAAACAAACAAACAAATCTCTTCAAGAGACACTAAGTGACTTCATGATGGGGTCACCACTGCTGTGCGAACTAGGGGCTTAGTCAACTCTGCAAGCGAGCGAGGGGCAGGCAAGTCATCGGACCTGCTCCGCTAGGGAGCTTAACCCTGCTGCCGATGCCCCTTAAGTCAGCTTCAGTGTGAGGATTCTGGATGGCAGGTATCGATCCTTCTGTGCCCAGGCTTGTAAACAGTTTTGGTGCATACATATCACATAGATATTCTGTATGCTTGTGTTTTTGTTTTGAGGTAGGATCTGGCATTGAACTCACTATGCCTCAAAGGAGTAGCAATCCTCCTGCCTCTGCCTCCTGAGTGTTGAGATCACAGGCACCTGCTGGGAGGTTTATGTATTTAATAGGAAATACAGTTCCATAATATATGAGCAATGAGATAAATCTCACCCTGTTTTCTCTAGCCTCTCACTTCCCCTCCCAGTTACTACTAGTTCTTGCAAAATCCCCCGTTTGCAGTATTGCAAGCCTTAGTGCATGGCCCTTGATGAAAATAAAAGGCTGATGGGTGCTCCCATAACCAATTAAAAATGCCCTCTTAAAATAGAGATTCCGTACTGAGACATGCTCTTCAGTGCTAGACTGCGCAACCCAGGACCTGCAAGTTCAGGGGCTTCCCTCTTCTGTATCCTAGTGCCCTGTATCTCTACAACACTGGCTACAGTTTCCAACCCTGTATTCAGTACAACTTTACTCTTCAATACTTTAGAATCACAAGCTTCCACCTTATCTGAAAGTACATCGGAACTGTATCAGTAACACTTGTGATTTATAGAATGGCAATCAACAGTGCCTTTGAGAAACAGAGGAAAGCTTACGGGAAAAACACAGACACACATACACATACACACACACACACATGCCCATATAAAACACAGACACACTCATACACACATATAGACACTCGCACACAGATATACACACATATTACACAAATGCCCATACAAAACACACGTAGACACACACACACAATGCATATATGCATACACTTACACATACACACAGCACAGACATTTTCATACAATACAGACACACCCACACATCACACCCACACCCACACAATACACACAGATACCAGACACACAGACACACACACACTGAGGGCTATTCATTTCCAATGGATCAGAGAGACTAAGTTGCCTATGGACATTTAGGTTACTCACAGTTAATCACACTTCAGAGCCGAGATAAAACATCTCCTGAAGAGGTTACAGCAAAGCACAGAGAGAAGTGAAAAAACGATGTAAAATCAATTAGATGCTAGGAAAGCAAGCGTTTGGTAAGTACACTGGGAGCAACCGTGAAATTTTAAGTCGTAGGGTAAAATTGTTTAAAAGTGTGATTATGTATTTTGATGAAGATAAATATGAAGTAGAAAAAATATGAAAGGTTTTTAAAATTTCACCACAACAAGTGACTGTTCTTTCATTATTATTTCCCATGTACTTGAAAAAACAGAATATAGACAATTTAACCCTAAACCTATTTCTAGCAGTGTGGACCTTCGACTAACACAGATGAGAATGTAGTGACACAGTTCATTAAGAACAACCGGACCAGAGGTGATGTGCAAGCAAGCTGAAGATGAGCAAAGAGCCAAGGCGAAGGCAGCTCTCCCTACAGAAACTGTACTGAGGGCTTCTCTTCCATTCCCTAGAAACAAAGACGATGCTGGGCCCCAGCCAACTGGGATGAGAGAATTCCATTCATTTTCTGTCTCAAATGTATAAATTATATGGAAATAATAAGTGTTTTAAATCAGCTCAAGAGTTTGAGTGGATATATTTATTTTCCTGTTCCTTCAAGTGAGAGATAAAACAAAAACACAAAAACAATTCTCTGAACTCAAAAGCGCCAGGATGAAACCAAAGGCAAGACTAAAATTTCAAATGCTCACGACCTAACACTGTGGATTCCCTCCACGTGGGAGACTAAACTCTCGCTCTTCTTACAGGCTTTTTTTACCTCTAAGCTTAAACACCTTTCAACTTTCTGCTGAAAAATTATTTTTAGAAATAAGAAATTCGTTTTCCGTCATCATTCCTTTTATGGGTATCTTCTTCAAACCAAAGTGGACATCTCATAATATGCTTTTACGTAAAAGCTTTTGGTTTTTTGAGACAAGATCTTATGTCACCTAGGCTGGTCTCAACTCCCTATGTTGCCAAGGAAGACTTTCAGCTACGGACTTCTCCTGCCCCTTCCTCCCCAGGGTTACAGGCACACATGGGCCACCACACCCTGTTTCACAATCAATTTCTTATTTAATAGAAAAAGCACCTAAGTTTCTTTAAGATTTTCTATCTGTGAAGCCCACAGCCATTTTTTAAGATCTTTTAGGGGGAATCTGTACGGTTCTACCAGCCTCGTATGCCTCAGCAGCTAATACAAATCGTGTGTAGGTTTTCGGGCATGTGGCAATGAGAGAAGCGCCCACAGGTCAAGCAGATAACCTTTGTTCTAACAACAGCAACAAAAGAGAAACACAAGCAAGACTGAATGTGTTGGAAACAGGAGCCTGAGTCAGAGATGCTATGAGATAATGCATGATTATGAAATGGAAACCAAACTGGACAAAGACTGTTCAGCCACAATGGTGCTAATTTGTAAAAACTAAACACGTATGTTCAGGAAGTTTTCTTAAAGAGGATTCTTAGATTTACTTGAAATTGATTATGCTGTCTAACAAATATGGGATTAGTTATGAAGCACTATTCTCTACAATCTGAATAAGGGCAGTAGAAGACTCCTGGGAGGGTAGGGGATTTGCCGAGACATACTAACTAGTATAAATTAGTCAATTTTATTCGAACCTAATGGATCCTAAGACAGGATTGTGCTGTCTCATTAGGGAGTTTTATCATAAGACAGTCCTTTGGGCATACACTGCCATACTACCAAACAGGCAGAAGTGCTTCGGTTAAGGTCCCTGTGGGCCATGTGTCGCAAAGCCCACTGGGTAAGGTCACCTCCCCACCTTCTGATTAGTTCTACTCTGAAAATTTACAGGGATTTCAATGCTGTTTTTCAGGGTGGCATGATATAAATGGCAGCAGACAAGAACAATGTTTAAAAAAAAACAAAGGCTGTACACAAGAACTTATGTTTATTGCAAACAAACAAACAAAAAGAGAGCGAGGGAGAGAGAGGATGGTGAGAGGAGCGGAACGGTAAGGCTAAGAATTGAAAAGCGTCTTACATTCTGCCCTAATGGCAGCATAATTAATAGCAACAAATGGCCGTCTCGCTGCCTGCCGCAGCCGCAGGGTGTTTTTGCAGACCTGACGAGCAATTTTTGTGAAATATGTAGTATGAAGGAAGAAAGCTTGGCGGGTCTTCACTGCAGACTTGGGGCTCCCAGTGTTCCGGACCGGCATGCCCTGCATGGCCTGCCGGGACAGGTGGCTTCTCACACGTGGGTCCTGCAATTGCGGAAAACAATGGGGTTTACAGAGGAGAACTTGCCAGAGCACATGGCTACTTCCACCATGTTCAACGTCCTACGAAGCACTGTAACTCGGAAGCTGCCCCTCAAGGGAAATGCAGTGTGCATGTTCGGTAAGAACGTGGAGGGGGGTACAGCACGGCAGATGGCACTCAATCCCAGTTCACATGCGCTATCTGTAGGAAGCTGCCAGAGTGGGGCTGTTTACTGTCCGGGGCCGGCATCGGCTCCACTGGGACTAGCTTCACTCTGGTAGACACTGGTGCTTGACAGCCTCGATCTATGAGGACTACCAAGGTCACCCTTCAATTACTGTTGACCCAAGACCGGGCTCTTCTTGTCCCTCCACAACAGCCGAGGGAAGAGAATGTTTAATGCCTGCTTGGTATTTGATGTAATAAGGTTTGCAACAGTATCTAAAGGTTACAAGCTGTTTTGAAACCAAGACGGCTTATAAGCCCCCACTCAGGCAAGCGCCTCCCACACTTTATCCTTTTGCCTGAATAATCTCAAAAGACCAATATTTTGAATACCTGAAAAAACAGGACTTGTCTCTGCTTCCATGTTCACACCCAGTCTGAGTGTGTAATGCTGTGTTTAACTCTAAAGCCCAGCTTTGTTCATTTGTAAAGTGTCCTGTGTGGCATTCCCGCTTCCAAGGACGAAGCCAGTAACTGGAAGACATGGTGTTTTTGCCCCTGCAAAGACCACACTCACGTACCTCTGCAGTAGGGCTGGGAGACTTCTGTTCTTCTGACTGGGTGGGCATTTTCAGACCTCCGTACTTTTTCCAGTACAGCCAACAGGTCGCACACAATCTACACTGCATATTAGGCGGGCCCCAGGAATACCACTGGTGAGACTGTGTGGCTAGAGACAGAGGGAGAGGGGCTATGAAATCCGTGGTCTCACACTCAACCTCAGAGACACCCTGAAGCCACAGCTAGTTTACACTGTTGTCTTCTTCCCAAGGCTGTAGGACAGGCATGTCGGTATAGCACACACATGACGGTACAGCACACAAATGACAGTATAGCACACACATGACAGTATAGCACACACATGGTGGTAGAGCACACACGACAGTATAGCACTCACATGACGACGGTATAGCACACACATGATGATATAGCACACACATGATGACGGTATAGCACACACACGCATTTTTCAGTACTCTGAATATACCAAACGGTTTGTTTCTGCCACACACCAGTGTTTGTCACATGTATTATGAGAAGCTATTGGATGACACATCTTGACTCATGCCTTAGGCTGCTGAGATTTTGGTTTGTTAATTAAAAGTGATTTCATTATGTACACATCTAGATATTATTGTTATTAAGTTCCTCAGCAGTGTTTAAAACCTGAACCGTATGGTTCAGAAGCTCTTGCAGGGATTAATAAGGTACTCAAGAGGGGACTCACTGGTAAGTCAGGAGCCAAATAAAACCAGAAATCTGTCTGTTGTTCTTTACACAAGAAACAAAAATCTTTAGAATTTCTTTCTAAACACAGACTGTCCTGAAGACTCTAAATCCCTATCACGTGAGCATGTGCAGTAGACATGGTGTCATGTTTAGTAAGGCCTGACCCCGCTGATTGACTGATTGGCTGGTTAAGCCTCTTCAGCTTAACCCTGTCCCTCAACACTAAAAGGGAGAGCTAGGGACAGGTAGGGACAGCGGTGGTGACAGGTAGTTAAAACCACAGCAGAGACTGCAATACCAACTCTGTGAACTGTGCTCTCCTTGCCTATAAGCTAACACCATCTGGGTGAAGCCATCAGCTGGAACAGGAGGGCATCCTCTAAGGAAAACCTCACAACATGCAAAGGGGTAAGTCAGAGCTACAGTGCGGCTCAGAGGCAGAATGGAGGCTGGGTATACAAAGGCCCTAGGTCTGATTCCTACTTCCATAAACTCCTAAAGAGCGAATTGCTTTTATACAATTCAGAATAACTTACACTTTCATCAGGTGCCGCTCTTTTGGGGGTGAGGGTTTTGAGACAGGGTTTCTCTGTGTAGACAAGGCTGGCCTTGAACTCACAGAGATCTGCCTGCCTCGGCCTCTTGAGTGCTGGGATTTAAGGTGTGCGCCACCACTGCCCTGCCATCATGTACCACTCTTGGAAGATTCCTTTTATAGAGAAGCCTAACCCCCTTTTTTCTTTTAACTGAAACAAACAATAAAGTTGACTTTTTGAGACAGATTTCATCAAAACATTTTAATTACATATGTATATGAGCGCAAGTGCCCTTGGAGGCCTAGGTGTTGGAACCCCTGGAGCTAAGGTGACAGATGACCGTGAGCGCCTGACGTGGGTGCTGGGAACCAAACTTGGGTCCTCTGCAAGACCAGTGTGTGCTCTTAACCACTGAGCCATCTCTCTAGCTCCCAGTTAACCTTGTTTAAATAAAAATAAGAAGACCCAAGGTTGTCTCCTAGCCTACATACATGCATACACATACACACACACTCACCTCCATACATATGTGTACCCACAGAGGAACATACATATACACCAGAATATCATTGTGCTGTGGTTCAAATTCTCAGCAGGCTGAGCCAGGAGGACAGTGAGTTAGAGGTCAGCCTGGGCTTCATAGGGAGACCCTGCCTCAAAAACCCAACCCAAAGCAACAATGACAGAAAGGAGAGTTACTGCCGTTTGAGATTTTAAGTAAACATACAAGGTGTCAACTACAGATCAGATCATCTCACCAACCCCATATAACACAAGGGCACACATAATAACCTTGCAAGCAGAGATAAATGCAGCAAGGCCCGAGGCCAAAAGCAAATATCATAGCATGGCATTTCCCCAACTGGTTCCCTGGGAGCCTGAGGGCTGTAGCACTGGTGTCTCCACACCTGCCTCTCCTCCAGAAGCATCAAGCACATTTAATTTGTGGGAGGACGCTGAGGAACTCCGAAAGGGGATGTGCTATGTAGCACAGAACCATGGTTTGGGCTAAACTAATACAACCGCACACAGTTTAAAAGAAAACAACAAAACCTGCCAGCAAACACATAGCCCACAGAGGAAACCAGAGCAAACGCACACACCCTCCTTATCTGTGAAGTGCAAGGGCACCCAGCGAATGCCCCTTTGCTCCCAGTGAAGACCAGGACAGGCACCCGCTCACTTTGAAGAGATACCACCCGCCTCTGCACAGCAGTAACATGACTTCTAGAAGCTTTTCTCCTCTTCCCTTCCTCTGCCCCCCACCCCAGTGCAGGACAGCTCCCCCACCAACCAGGCCCCGCCTCTGAACACTCACCATAGCAGCTCTCACAGGCTCGCCCGAGGAGGGTGTTCTGGGGCTGGAACGTGGTCCCCACAGCTCCGTTCACAGTGCCAGCCTTGCCATTGCTGGTGGATATTTGGTTGGGATTTGGTTTGCTGCTTTCAATGAAACGTAAAGTGAAACGATAAAAATAATTTGTAGGACGAGGCAAAAAGCTGGCACCTCCTTACTAATTTACCTTCACTAAAATACAAATAGATACTTATTATATTTAGTGAAGAAGAAACAGACTGGCAAAAGCAGGATGCTAAGATGAACCCAAGTATGGGAGGCAGTAGAAGGGAGCGAATGAGAACACAGGATAATGACAGCCACGCATGAAGATGCTATGATGAACCCAGGACTTTGTATACTAACCGAAAAAAATAACAATAAAACCAAAAACTTAAGGAAACACAAGCACACAAAACACCCTTAATACACTGACACACATGGTTCCAGGAACTTACATAAGAGGGTGTATCTGGTGGAATGGTAAAAAAATAAATAAAAAGAAATAAAACCAAGGCACTCTTTATGACAAATAAAGCTATAAAACAGCCATTGTGCCGGTGAATTCGGCAGCCCTGGGTCTACACCAGTGCTATTGCTTCACAGCACACTGTGCTTTTGAAAGACAGGAGTCGCCAGACTTTGTTCTCATCATAAATTTTCCTGAGAGAATATTTTTTTGGATTGAATAAATTAAGCTAAAGGCAATGCTGTGTGACTGAGATAGCCTTGGCACTGCTCCTGGGGGGTGCTGTGTGACTGAGATAGCCCTGGCACTGCTCCTGGGGGGTGCTGTGTGACTGAGATAGCCCTGGCACTGCTCCTGGGGGGTGCTGTGTGACTGAGATAGCCCTGGCACCGCTCCTGGGGGGTGCTGTGTGACTGAGATAGCCCTGACACCGCTGGGTGTGGGTGACACTGTGGCTTCTGCAGTGTCCCAGAGTGGGTAGGGTGGAGCAAAGATGCAGCTGAGCCATGTGGTGCCACCCTCCACCCCACAGCGGAGGAGCACCTGTCCTGGGCTCAAGATAAAAGTCCATATTACGTTTGAAGTTTTATGAGACAGATTAGCATTTAAGATGAGGAAACCTTTAGATACCCCCCCCCCCATTTAAGAAAACACTTTTAGGAGGAAAAAAGACATGGATCAGAAGACCAACTTAATTAGAGACACTGATAAGACTAAGTGCAAACACACCAGAGACAGAGTCAGGGCAGCCGTAATTTTTCACATAGCCCAGACATATCGTGGCGCTTACTGTGTAAACAGAGCTGCCAGCAGGCTAGCTCCTGCCCAGAGTTGGCAAATACAGAGTCAATGAATAGTCAACAAAGGCCTGCCACAGGAGAGCTTTCTTCTAGGGGACCTTTCACCTCTGTTACACAGTGACACAATCTCAAACAAACAACAAACAAGCAAACAAACCAATAATAAATAAATGAAGCAGCTTTCATTGTTGCTGTTTGTTTGGTTTGTTTTTTAGAACAAATAGAAAAGAAGTGGGGCCAGGCATGGTGGCACATGCCTTTAATCCCAGCACTCTGGAGGCAGAGGAAGGCGGATCTCTGTGAATTTGAGGCCAGTCTGGTCTACACTGTGAGTTCTAGAACATCTGGGGTTATGTAGAGAAAGACCATGTCCCAATAAAAGAAAGGAAAGGAAGGGAAGGGAAGAGAGGGGAGGGGAGGGGAGGGGAGGGGAGGAGAGGAGAGGAGAGGAGAGGAGAGGAGAGGAGAGGAGAGGGAAAAGTGGTTCAGAGAAACTAAAGTTCCCAAAGAGGTGTAACATTTCCAATTGAAAAGGAATCTACCATGTAGCAGCTGAAATCATGCTTCCCACCACTTGAAGTAAAGCCAGAAGTTTCCCAGAAATATGGAAACTTGGCATTTAAATGCAGGGCTAAATATATGAGTCTAAGAAGAGCTGATGCTCGCCTGGGAAGTGGGCTCGGCAGTTAGGTGCACTTGCTGCCCTTGCAGAGGCCCTGGGTTTGATTCCCAGCGCCCACACAGTGGCTCACTACCATCCATAACTCCAGTTCTAGGGGATCCGATCTCTCTTCTGACCTCCCTGGACAAAACGCACACACATGATACACAGACATACAAGTGAGCAAAGTGCTTATGCACATAAAATACATAAGTAAATCTAAGAGAAAAAAGAGTGGATGCTGTCTTCAGTTGAGGAGCCTGGAAGAAGACAGGGGCACAAACACAGCTGGCTGAGCAAATGGGTTTCACAAACTGCCTGGCTGAGTAAACTACTGTTTGGAATCACAGCGACTACTGCAGACCCGAGGACCACTGAATACAGCCACCTAAAGATTAAATCAAGAACACTGAGAAATGTTTACAGAGACACTCCATGATTTAATCCACCCTCCCCATCTGTGCTCCACATTCCTACCATCTCTGGCCCCCTAGAACATTTTGGACATATCATTCTCCCCTTGGACCCTCAAGTTACTATTTATACATAATGGGAGTTATGAATGGTTGAGAGTCACCATGTGGGTGCTGGGAATCAAACCCAGGTCCTCTGCAAGAGCAGCCAGTGCTCTTAACCACGGAGCCATGTCTCCAGCCCAACACTGGATCTTCTTAGGCTCGTGTACTTAAGTTTTATCTTTTCCCATTTGACAGATTCTCCCTCTGCCATTAACTTGTCTCTGTTCATGAGCAGTTTCCACCACTCCACGATATCACAGTGACTTTCAAATCGCCGAGTTCCTGGCTGTACTGCACCAGCATCCAGCAATGCTCATCTCGCCCCTTCCTTGAAGCACAACCCTGCCTTTCGGCTCCCCTGACTCACCGGCTGTCCATGTGCAGTTATGAGACACTGTTTGCTCTAGAAACATGGAACTAATTCCAAGTTCCCTGCAAAGCCCTTTTCTGGATGCTCTCCCCCGGAGATCTAATCATGATTTGAAGTGGCATCATTCTCTGCTCAAGTTTATAGTGTCTCCAGCTGAGCCCTTGCCCCCGAGTGTATATGTTTAGTATACACTGGACACATATCCACAATCCTTTTTAGATAGAACAAACTCAGAATGGCCTAACCTGATATTCCACCACCATTTCCGAGCTTAGTGACTGGCAGGACAATCCACCCAATGGTGGACTCAAACGTGACGTGCTGAAGCCAGTCGCCTCCTAATACAGCATCATCTCCAGAGCTCTTTCCAGGTCGAGCTGATGTCATCTCCGCTCCTGAGAACCCATAACTTGTCTCCCCATAATTACGCCACTGCTTCCTGGATCCATGTTCCAACCTGCGATCTTTTTCAAGACCATGACATGTCTTCATATAAAATTCTTCCACTCTTCAAGTCATGGGGACCCCATACTACCTGCCCCCTCCCCACCAGGTTGGCTTTCTCCACACTGCCATCCCATCTTTCTCTGGGCTCCTCAACTATGCCCAGCCCTGTCCCAGCTCAGGACACCATTGGCCTAGAAAGCCTGTGTTGCCTCTTCAGTACTTTTGCCATCAACAGAGTACTTCCTCAGGGACATAACAAGCTACTCACCCCCCCCCTGCCCCAGCTATCTTCTTGGTCACTGTTCTCAGCACACCAGGCCTGTACTGTGTGCCTCCAGGGGGCAGCTGCCTTTAATCTTCTCCCCCGGTACTAATACAGCACTGTGACTGAAAGAGACTGAGAGACACTGCTAGGCTCAAAGTATGACAAAGAGAATTCTTAATCTATTTAAAAAACAGCATTCTAATTCAGAATTAACTTGGAAATTCACTAAAGGACTCAGATTTACATACAGCCCCGAAACCCAGCGTATTTTTAAATAATGCACGTTGTTTATGAGTTTGATCAGAATGTGTTTGTTCTCCAAGGATCACTTTGATCAGAATGTAGAAAACTTTTCCTGTAAAGGGCTCAATAGTTAAAAAGTTCAGGTTTGGGATAACAGAGTCACAAGCATTAAATTCTGCGCTTGGACTGCAAAAGCAGGCTTAGACAATACGTCATGAACAAAGGCCTGTGCTCCAGTCAAACTTGTCACAGCCTCGGGTGACAGTTGACATTCTATCCAGACTAGTGTTGGGTCCCTGACTCGGATAAAAACAGCCATGGGCCACTGAGCCTTGGCTACTGCTGCTCTCTCTGAGGAGACAGCACTGCGGGCCCAGGGAAGGCCGCCTCACAAGAGCTCAGGCTTTGAGTCACAATGTTTTCTTTGTGGGATGACACATTTAGAATCCGTAAAGTAAATATATAATTTTAAAGGATCTCAAAATGACCCTGCAGAAGAAAAAGGATAATTATGGGACAAGTAAAAGCCAGTTTTAAAAAACTCAACCAAAGTCTAGCATAGTAGTGAATGTCTTTAACCCAAGTGTGCTTGGTTGGGGGGCAGAGGCAGGCAGGTCTCTGCATTTGAAGCCAGCCTGGTCTACAGAATGAATTCCAGGACAGTGAGACCATATCTTGGAAAAAAAAAGAAAGAAAACCAAAAACCAACGCACCCCCAACAAACAAAGAAAAACCAACAAAAAAGTAAACTAGTTTTATGCATATATATCTTGAGATAAAAGATTATCACGAAAGCCCATACTTCATTGTCCATGAAGCCTCCTATATGTAAAAACATGTATCATGCAATATACTCAAATCCAGCAAAGAAAAATGTATATAAAATGACTGAATTTAGCTCAAAGAATTAGAGAAGTCTTGGAGCAGCAGAGAGAAAGTTGTAGTAAATCTGAGTGACCAAATCTAAGACCTCAACAACAAAAGAGTGCAAGACACTGAAAACAGCGAAGACCCAAACTGACATCCACATACATGACAATTAACTGTAAACCCCAAAGACAGAATGCTGGAAACACTCAGAACCTATCGATTGTTTACAAAGCATGGCCCAAGAAACAATGTAAAGTCCTCAATGAATCATGCAAACAACATACCTCAAAAGGATGACACACACTAACTAGACAGCACTCAGCCCACAATTAGGAAGCTTATGGAACACAGTTTGCTTCGTGTAACAGACTTAGCTCCTCTCACTGGGAGGTCTGACACTTGCCACATAGCTCAGTGCAAATCCAATGGGCAGTGGTTTACCCCAAACCCTTATGCCGGGTTACACAGGGTCCTATCACCTACTCTTTTCTTTCCTAAGTCATTTCAGTGGGACAACAGAAAACAACTTTTGGACTTTGAGAAGGAAAAAGGTAAGACACACAAAGAAATTCAGGTTTGTCACAATGAGTAAATGACATGTTTGGAGTGACTGAATTAAGAGCAGGATAAATATTTCATAAGACCAATTACTTACTAAGTTGGGATATACACTTGTTTCAGTTTGCTCTCGGCTTCGGCTGCTTTTAGGCGTTTCTAATTCGAAAGATGGACAAAACAGTTTACATAAAATGCATACAAATTATTAACATCTCATAGCCTTAAAAACACAAGAAGATAAAGATTACAGCACAATTCTTATGTTAAGATTTCTATCATAAACGTATTCTAAAGCTTTAGTAACTCGAGAACGTCATTCTAAGCTACAGAAATGTAAGCACGCATAAAGCGTCTGAAATAGATTTTTAAAGTAAAGCAATGAAAAGTTCCACTTCCCAATCTTCTATGAGGAAACGTGTGTGCGTGTGTGTGTGTGTGTGTGTTTGTGTGTAAAATTGAACCTGGGGCCTCGACACATGCTAAGCACATACTCTACAACCGAGCTTCACTTCCAGTCCTCAGAGGACATCAACAATAGTTGTTCTTAGTTTTGTAAATTCAGTTCTCTATTTTAGTTCTTGTCTTTCTGGAAGGAAAATGTACACATATACTGTCCCACCACCACACACAAACACACATACACAGCAAACAAAAACTTTGCTTGTAAAAAATATTTAGAGATAGTTCTAAAACCCATGCAAGACTTGCAGTGAAGTCTGCAAGAGGAAATGACTGTAGTTACTCTAAAAAAAAACCTAAATAAAGCTTTACCCTCAAATGTTAACTGAACCATATGTAATAACTGCTGTCAGGTCTGAGACAGGATTTGGCTGTGTAGCTGAGATGACCTGGAACTCACTACAGTGCTGGTCAGTCTTGCCTCAAACTCCCAAGTGCAGGTTTACAGGTGTGCGCCTCTACACCTGGCTCTGTTGCAACCTCAAACCTCGGCTGAGCTCACAGAATGCTGTACTGAAGCCAACCGGAAGCCAAATGCAGGGAGAGCACATCTCAGATCTAGGTCCTGATCAATGTCAAATTAAAAGCAAATAGAAAGGGGAACAGCACGGTCCCCAGAGAGACTACAAACCCACCCTTCAGTTGTCCAACCATATGAAAACAAAAATATTTAGGGCTAGCCTGAAACTTCAAATGGAGACAACATTTATTTAACTAAGTGTCTTTAGTGCTGTGCCTGTCCCTTCTTTGGGGATACTTCCTGACTTGAATAGCACAGGTTTCCAGGCAGCAGAGCCTTCTTTTCCACTACAGTTGTTTAAAATATGCACTTTCTGCATTACATATGGTGTTGACACTGGGAATTGTTCAATACACTGTGGATTTCTACCCACTATTCATGACCACGGCAACTCCTGGCATGTGGGAGCCATCCTTAAGATGCATTTGTACAGCAAGCCACTGGACAGCTTGCACATTTAGGCAAATGCTGTCTGTTTTTAATCTCTGCCTTGTTCCGCATGTGACTGCAAGACTCTAAAACAGGCCTTTACTGAGGTCATTTCCCCAAAGGCAGGTTTTTCAAAATAAGTAACTAAGAGCTATATGAATTTAGGACATTTGGGAAGAACTCAAACATTAAATGGCTCCCTCCTTTTAGATGACTTTGGAGGAGAAAGCATCAAATTACAAAGACTAAGGCTACCATACCCAGGCTTGGTGGCAAACACCTGCACCCTAGCACTCCAGACTAAAGCAGGAGGAACTCAAGTTTAGGAACAGCCTAAGCCACCCAGTGAGACCCTGTCTCAAAATAACAAATGTGTTACAATTAAGGTCAAAAGCTGAGGTGAGGACTGGGCATGCAGCTCGGAGGCAGAGTGCCTACCTACCATAGACTAGGCCTTAGGTAGGCTCCCTAGCACTGCAGAAGGGACCTCAAACGGGGTAGGCTCTAGAGCTTGCAGAACAGACCTATAAAAATGTCATGTAAGGAGGTTTCAGAAAATCATAGAAGCATCTGAGTTTGTAAGGCCAATGGCATCAGGCTCAACTTTTAATCCATAGACATATCGTCCATGGGTTCATGACAGGGCTGGATTTCTAGTACACCTACCTTGTCATAAAGAGATGAAGCCCCAGCCATACAAGGGAAGCAAGGTCTCTCGACCCACATCTCTCTCTATTATTGTTCTCAAATTGTCAGGAAAGCAAATGCTGAGAACAGTGAACTATTAAGATGAAAATATTTTTAAAAAAAAGACATGAAATCGCGGAATTTAAGTAGTTCTAGGGAAGGTCAAACAGGCTTGGGATTAGTACATTGCTAGCCAACACTGACAAACAGCGCTCTGAATGGTGC
This sequence comes from Microtus ochrogaster, assembly GCF_000317375.1. Taxonomy (NCBI): domain Eukaryota; kingdom Metazoa; phylum Chordata; class Mammalia; order Rodentia; family Cricetidae; genus Microtus; species Microtus ochrogaster. Next base: position 32,529,614 of record NC_022029.1, read on the forward strand.
TGGCGGCACGGAAGTTACCTGCTGCACATATCTGTCAGTAGTTTTCCACATGTAGTAATATTCAATGATGCTCGTCAAGGACTTCCACGGGAGCTGAAAGACATTTATGATGATAATGAAAACAACCCATGGCATAAAGTGTTTTCCTTCAAAACCACTCACTGGAAATGAAGGATCTATATATTAGACTCATTCTAGAAATAAAATCTTAAAAAAAAACCAACAAAATTAATTCTTAACAAAAAGTATACGTTATATTTAATAAGAGATCCCACTCAATGCATGCATTCCATTCCTCATCAATTTGATTAAAAATTACAAAAATCGTCACTGGGAAGATTTCCTGACTTACTCAGGAAAGGTGTTAGCCCCATGGAGCAGTGACAGGAGAGACTAAGAACAATTAATTAACTAATTAAAATGGGTCTTTTGCAGCATGCTAGGCAGCTGCACTGCCGTAAGCTATATCATCACCTCTGATGCGTAATTTTAGAAATATTATTTAAACAGTTCGAGGCTGAGTTACTCTAACTTTCAAAGAGGTCACTGCAACTGGGTAACTTCTATTGGTCTCTGGCATAATATTTCTCAACCCTTTCCTGACAACTCTGTTTTGTTTTATTATAAATAAAACAACAGGCTACATCTCTGGGGAGAAAAGGACCTCGCTAATTGTGTTTTTTATTTAAAAAGTAAGTTCGCCTTTGCTGTTTTCTGCAATACTAAAAAAAAAATCCGACTCATGAGTTTTAGAGCAAAGAAGACTCTCCTCAGAGCCCTGTGCAGATGAGGTCATCACCCAGACAACTGAGAGCGGTAGGCTTCCACGGTAACAGGGAGCATTGACAGGGCCATCTTGAACTGTGGCCGCTGTTGAGAAGGGAACTCAGCCCTCTGACTCCCAGCATGCCATAAGGAGGAGCCTCTTAAAACCACACCCTTGGACACTAGCAGCTGTGGGACTTGGGACCCACCTGGCACCATCCATGCCAACCTAGACTCCCCCAACTAATTTCCTTATAATGTCTGTTCTAAAGAGAAGCCAGGAATTTCAGAGAAAGGCAGTGTTTGCAGCTGACTTGGATGGCAACTTAAACAGTAGTTACAAGAACGTAACTTTTGCCGTTTGCAGGACCACGGCACAGCCGCTAGCTCTTGGGTACAGCTGAAGCAAATAGCTATTCAGGATCTTCAGTTTTAAACCCAGTGCATTCATCTAATGGGAGTTGTCTGAAAGACGGTGAAAGCACCTTCAGCAGGGCCCCAGGTCAGCCATGCTGTGGTTTCTAAGCAGGCTAAGAGCCATTACTGTCTTCTCTCCTAAACAAACAAGGATCTGACAGGCATTTGTCTGGAAAGTCGAGAAAAGGAAGCCAAGTGGCCATGTAAGCCCAACCATTTTACATTGTATGTCATCTGGTCCATGAAGCCCATACAGGTCTAGCCCGGCACCAGCTCCTTCCAACCAGGGACAGTGGCAGGAAATTAACAATTGATTCAGTGCCCTCTCTCTCTCAACCTCAGTTATGGCTTCAGGAGAGCTCCTGCGACACCCATTCCCAAACACATAAACACCTGTCTGAAGGTGTCTTTCAGGATCAGTGAGGTAACACTGCAACACCAGCAGTGACCTGGTAAGCCACGAGACACATTACACTCACCACCTGAACGGAAGGAAAGCTACTCCAGATAGCAGAGCATGGTGTGGCATGCCTCTAGCCCCACCCAGCTTTAGGATTCTGAGACAGGAGCATCAAGTTTGAGGCCAGCCTGGACTACATGAGACATTCTTTCAAAAACCAAAAGAAGGAGGCTGGAGAACACATTTTTTAAAAGATTTATTCATTTATTATGTATAGAGTGTTCTGTCTGCACACCAGAAGAGGACACCAGATCTCATTACAGATGGTTGTAAGACACCATGTGTTTGCTGGGAACTGAACTCAGGACCTCTGAAAGAGCAGCAAGAGCTCTTAACCTCTGAAACATCTCTCCACCAGCCCCCAGAGAGACACATTTGCTGCTCTTCCAGAGGACCCTGTTCAGTTCCCAGCATCCACACAGTAGCTTACAACCTCCTATACTTCCAGTACTGGGGGATCCAATGCCCTCTTCTGGCTTCTATGGGCACCAGGCATGCATGTGACATGCAGACACACATGCAGACCAAACACTCGTATACACAGAATAAAAGTAAATAGTAAAAAGAGAAGAACTCCAAGTCTTGTGGTTCAGATCATCTCCTATTCATTGCTGCCCCAAACAGCATAATTGGCTAAATATGCAAACATAATAAAAGGCAGAAGACCAAATGGAAGAGTGGGTTTAGTCACGCGTGCTCACGGCCTGAAGGATGTGAGAGCTGCACCCGAAAATGGAGTAACCAGTGAAGTCATGGAAATGAAACTTGCCAGCATCAAAAGGATAATGTGTCGCTTGGATACTGCAGAAGGATCCCATGGGTGGATATGATGGGCTTGCTGGAATAATCCTGCAAGCTAGCCAGGCAGTAAAACCCATTAGGTGAGAACTGGGATGGGGGTGGGAGATGATAGGAAAGCTAGCCAGCTAGGGAGACTTTCCTGGTGGATGAGGAAAATGTCTAGCAAAAGCAAGAAACTCAGATCTCTGTGGTCCTGTGAGACACAGGGCTGCAAAGATGGCAAACACGGACACCAGTGCAGGATGAAAACTCAGCAGTAAAGCAAGCCCCAAAGCTGGGACAGCTGAATGGAGTCTGCACCCACCGCACCCCAAGACCTGAATGGACCAGACATGCTCATTTCAGCATACAACACTATTATACTCAGTCTGCTAGTGCTTTTACAAGGTAACTGCATCTAAAATAATAAAAAAAAAACACACACACACCAAAAAACCAAAACAAATCCCATGAAATGCAAAAAAGCTAGACTATAAATAGCCCATTGTCAAGGAATTAAGTAACAGACAGACCTCAAGCTCTAAACTAGCCCCACATGGTAGAACACTCAGATACAAACTTTAAGATAACTGTATGGATACAGTGCACTTTCATGGGTGTGGGGTATGGGGAACAGCCCAGAACCTTGTGCAGGCTCACATACATCTCTATCCCCTGCCCCCAAATTAACACTGACCATGTTAGCTGGAAAGGAGGACAATACTTAGGATGGCAGGGAATATGTAGGAATTTCATTAAGCAAAATAGAGAGGTATGGCTGATGTATGGTTTTGGCATGTGGATTCTGTGGCTCGCATTCAACAGATCTGAAGCCACTGAGTCTGTGTGTTAGCATCACAGACTGTCGAGCCTGTCTGGAAGCCACTGGGGACAATGGAGCTATGTCTTGCCAGACTGGGAGCCACAGGAGCTGTGTGGGGCCTGGGACCTGAGAATCAGGATGAGCAGCCAGGGGTGGGCAGCTGAGCCACAGAGGTCAGTTTGGCCAAGCACCCAGGCTTATGATTCCATGGCTTTAGCCCCAGTGTCCCGGGCTTTGTTTAGGAAGTGTGGGGTCACATGGCTCTGCCCTTCCAACTGCTTGCATCTCAATCAGGTAGGATCTTGCAGGTCAAGGGAACAGGTTTAAAATCGTGCCTTGTTTTTGATCCTCAGTGAGACCTAGCAATTCACAATGAGAGCCACAGAGGGGTGGAGAAAAACACCACACTCTATCTATGTTCTCTGGTCCTCTCAGGAAACATGGGATTGCTCCTTCCACCACAAACATGCAAACCCACAATAAAGATGATGCTGCTGCCATCAAGGGGATGGGTACTGTGAGAAAAGGAACAGCCTAGAATGGAAAAAGAGAGGAGCCTGCACTGTTGTGAGTAAACCAGCTAAGGGCAGGATTCCTGCCACAGAACAGATAAGCACCAAATTCTGAACTATCACTGGAATACAAAGGAAACAGGAAACCCTTCACTTCAGCGTTTCTCATCTTATCCATTATGAGAACAGTGTGTTTTTGTCATTGCTGTGAGAGAAGGTCTCACGTAGCCCAGACTGGTCTCAAAACGCTCCAAGTAGTTGCGTGTGGCCTTGAGCTCCGGATCCTCCCGAGCATTGGTCTTACAAACGCGTACCACACCATATTTGGTACAAGATTTTGTTGTTTATAACAAACAAACAAAACCATTCATTTATTTATTTGTTTGTTTGTTCATTATGAGTGTGAGTACGTGCACACGCAGGTAGTTTGCGGTGTGAGTTTTCACCGTCCACCATGTGAGTCCAGGGCATGAATCTCAGGTTAGAAAGCTGGGCAGTTAAGTGCCCTTACTGGCTTGACCATCTCATTGACTCAGAATAGGATCTTTGGGTGACTTTTGAGCTTGCACTTTTAGCTGTATTATGCTCATAACTTTTATATCAATAACACTGTACTGCTATGGCCACCTGACCATAAGTCTTAAAAACAAAGTGTAATTTCTAGGCTGGGCTGGGCGGTGGTGGCGCACGCCTTTAATCCCAGCACTCGGGAGGCAGAGGCAGGCGGATCTCTGTGAGTTCGAGGCCAGCCTGGTCTACAAGAGCTAGTTCCAGGACAGGAACCAAAAGCTACGGAAAAACCCTGTCTCGAAAACCAAAAAAAAAAAAAAAATTTCTAGGCTGGCCTTGAACTTAAGATCTTCCAGACCCAGCTCCCTGACCATTAGGATTACAGAGACCTGTCACCTGCCTGGTTTTAGAATTTAGTACTATAGCACATAACAGTCTAGGTGTGACTGAGGTTTAGTTGGGGCAGATTTCATTGATAACAACAACTTATAAGTACTGTGCCTGAAATCTAATGTATCAATCTACATTGATGAGTAACAATTTTGTTTTATAACTAATTCAAGAGATAATCAACAAACTGAAAGGTATGGCTCCAGCTTATATCTAAGTGTGATAGTCAAGGAGTGGATCCTCAGGTCAGTACAGCAGTATACGCTTGTAATCCCAACACTCGGGAGGCAGACACAGGATGACCTGCCCAGGTTTGTACCAGCCAGGGTTACATAGTCTGGCCCTGCCACAAACAAATAAGCAAACAAACAAACATTTTTACAATGAAAATGAAGGATAGTTATTATAGAAAAGCAATTTATGAAGATCTCAAGCAAAATTTCTTTTTCAAAGAGGATAAATTAAACTAAAGAAAGCAAGACTTCTGGGGTGGCTGTGCAGTTATAATGCTCGCTACTCCAAATGCTGAGGCAGAAGGTCGCAAGTTCAAGGGAAGCCTGAGCAACTTAGCAAAACTCTGACAAAGAAGGCTTGAAAGGGCTTGAGGTTAGAGCTCAGTGATGGAGTGCTCCCGACACACCAGAGGCTTGGGTTTGCTCCCTAGGACCGAAAACTTAAAAGTAGGTCTTCCTAGGCGGGCTTGTGCGCGCACACGCACAACAGTAACTGTCAGTAGACGTGTTAGGCTTGGTCATTACTTCTCAGTATGTGTATATCATGCTGTGCAACTTGAATACACAATTTCTCACTGAATCTAAAAGGGAATAGATTTTAGACATAATAAGATTGATTCTAAGTAGAACACTGCATATCATTAAGAATCAAAGACAAGCTAGGGGCAGTGGTGCTGCATGTCTTTAATCCCAGCACTTGAGAGACAGAGAGGCAGGTGAATCTCTGTGAGTTCAAGGCTAGCCTGGTCTACAAGAGCTAGCTCCAGGTCAGGCTCCAAAGCTACAGAGAAACCCTGTCTTGAAAAAAAAAATCAGAGACAGCTGGGAACTGAAAAGCAAATCCAGCTCTTTTGTTTGGTCAAGGTTACAGCTATGTTACAAATACACATCAACAATTGGTAACACAGCTAGAGGAAGTCTGAGCAGACAAGAGAGAGTACACACAGACTGTAATATTTAGCACAAATGTTCAAAAAAGTCCATATTTCCTCTTGGAAATCAGAGAGCTACAGAGGGTAAATTCATGCAACCAAGGTGTGTGTATTCCAGGAGCTCAGGACTCCTCGCCCTGGGTTATAGTCACAATACAAAGCAAATGTCAACTGCTTCCTTCTAAGTGACCCTTCATTCTATTTTAAGAGAATAAAATCACTGTCAGTGGCTAAGGCTGTGGGCAGTGCAGAACACATTCTCAAGGCCCTGGCACCAACAGAAGTTAGAGGCGTACTAAACGTGAAAGAGTTAACAAACAGAAATATCAACATTTCAGTCTCAACAGCCCATTCACGGTTTTCCACTTACAAAGTCCTGACGGATGTCATTGAAGTCTTTGCCATACTTCTCCAGTGCTTCTTCGAACAAGCTGGCTTCGGAGGCCGACCACTCCTCCATCTCATCTCTGCACAGGACTGGTCCTCCAAGCGGCACAAGGACACTGATGGCACTGCTCAGGTCATAGCTGTGCCTGTACAGTGTATCCATGGCATGGAACTGGGGAGAAGAAAAGCGAGCATGAAATGGCAAGTGGACACCTACCCCTGCAGGCCGGAGTAATTAACAGGATCCTTAGGAGTTCCTTTAAAAAACAAATCAAACAGCCAAACACCACCGAATAATTGTTTGAAGAGACTGCTTACTGGTAAAAGAATGCTAAGGTGTTTTAAAAATACATCCATTTGAAATGACAACAACCATGAAGATCCAAATGCTCAAAATATTCAATTAAGAACACAATCAATTTGACTTCAAGATTTCATTTACTTAAAAATACCCAAGTCACTGCAATTACTAGGGAAGACTGGTATAACCACCACTGACTAGGAAGGCATACTATGCGTGAGAGAGAAAGCATTGTATTAAAAACATTGATTCAAGTTAGAGAATAATGTACTATCAAAAAGAACAAGAGACGGAAAGAAAAATCAGAATAGTGCATCATATTTAAAGCAAAATTACATATTTGGGCCAACGAGATGGCTTAGCAGTAAAGGTGCTTGCTGCCAAGCCTGACAGCCTGAGTTCAATTCCCTCACCCACGTGGTAGGAGAGAATTGACTCCATGGCACACATATACTCACACACATACATATACACACATAAAATAAATACGTAAAAGAAATACATATTCACATTAAACACAAAACAAGATTAGAAATCCATGTTCTAATGTAAGTCGGTTGAGACTTTGACCAAAAACAGATGAGCAGTGTGGGCTTCTATAGATGATAAGCAAGGGTGATTTGAGAAGGAGACAGAGGTGAGGACATATTTACGAGGGTGTGGTGATGTACTCCCTGTCATGCACCAAGTGTTGGGCTCGAATCCAGGTGCCCTACTAGGATATAAAACTTCAGAACTTTTGATAGTTTATCTATTGAAGAGAGCCCTTTACACATGTGCACAGACGTTTACGAATGCCAAGAAAACAGTAAAGTAGGACGGTCAGCCCTGCAAACACACACATGTGCACACACATACACACACACATGCACATGCGTACACACGCGCGCACACGCACTGACACGCAGACTGGCTGGCAAGGCTATCCTGCCTCTGTGTCCATCCCACTATACACGCAGGCTTTGGAGCACATGAATGCCAAGCCTTGCATCTTTTACACCATCACAACAGGTCGATCATTTAAAACTTCACAAGTGCACAGGATGTGGTAGCGCACAGCTTTAATCCCAGCACTTGGAGGCAGAGCAGGTGTCTTTGAGTTACAGTCAGTTACACAGTGAGAGCCTGTCACTCAATAAAACAAATACATTAAAAAATAATTAATTAGCCAGGTGGTGGTGATGTGCACCTGTAATCCCGGCATTCTGGAGAGGCAGCGGCAGGGGGAGCTCTGACTTCAAGGCCAGCCTGGTCTACAGAGCAAGTTCTAGGTCCAACCAGGGCTACGCAGAGAAATTCTGCCTCAAAAAACCAAACAACAACAATAATTAATTAATTAATTAGTTAAGGTATATATTTACGGTTGGGCATGGTAGTACATGTCTGTAATCCTAACACACTCAGGAGTGAGGCAGGAGGATTACAAATTTGAAGCCAGCCAACCAGTGAAATCCTATAACACAACAAGGATGCATTTACACTGTGAGACATTAACCAAAATGGCCAACACGAACATAGAAATTGAATTTGTTGACAAAGCCAAAGGCAGCAACTAGTACAGATCTGTTTAGTTACTGAACAGGGTTTGGCGTTAGCTTTAAAACAAATCTCTGGATTCCACAAAACGAAAAGCTGAAGAGAAAATGCCATTATCAGATTCCCTTGACAGTCACAGCTTGGCGATTGTCTGAGGTGCTCGTCTGCTGGAGGCGCTGGTGATGGACAGTGTTCTCTTGAGAGAAGCTCTCTCTGCCGCACCACGGCTTCAGAACGCTGGCCCTGCTCTTGCCTCCTGCTCACACCCGGTCAAGTTTCACAAGCAATGAATCCGATTCTCTAGCTAGCCTCACCCACTAGACCCTGTGATTTAGCTGTTTCTTTTATCTCCAAATCTGAGTACTCTTTTTGACCATCTCATTATACAAACAGAGAGATCAATAGTACCTAGGGAGTCTTTCAACTAAGGATAGAACCATAAACTGTTACTTTAATGTCCTAAATTGACAACTGGTAATAAAATTGAAAAAAAAAAAAAACCCTGAAAGACTAGACAGTGTTCAAAAGCCAATCCCACCACTTGGGATGTGAAGGCAGGAGGATAAGGAGGTCAGTGTTATCCCTGAATATAAGTCTGTCTCAAAAAACGAAAAACAACAAAGCCAATAATTATACAAGGGCTTGAGTAAAGCTCAGAGCCAGACTTGCTTGAGGTCCCAGGTATGATCCTCAACACCCCCTCTAAAACCTTATGCAAATTCACAAATTCACTGTGATGAAGCAATTCCTCAAAAGGAAAAAGCTAGTCGGAAGAAACCACATGATAAACCACAGCACAAGCCATATACAAGGATGTCCCCTGTCTCCAGCCATTGAGGAGGCTCAGACTGCAGGACAGCTTCCAGGCCACCACCAGCTGAGCATTAAAACCACGAGACTCATCTCAAATAAGTGAACTGCACTTTGGCGGAGAGGGCAGTGCAGTTGGTAGGAGCTGGCTGGACAAGGCACCGCTGAACTTGAGGGGACAATTTTACAATGGAAACCAGAGGGTCCTATCTCTCATAAGGCCCTTTAACCTCATCTTTCTAAGACGCTCAGATGTTGCTTTTTGTGTGGTCTAACTGTACTCTTTAAAAGCTTTAAGTAAAAGAACATAGTTGCTATACCCAAAGAAAACAACATTCAAAGGTGTGTGGTGGTGGCGCACACCTTTAATTCCACCACTCGAAAGGCAGAGGCAGGCAGATCTCTGTGAGTTCGAGGTCAACCTGTCTACAGAGCAAGTTCCAGGACAGCTAGGGGCTACACAGAGAATCCTTGTCTCTCTAAAAAACAAAAAATAAACAAACAAAAAAAAGGAAGAAACTTTAAGAGACCATACAAATTGGGTTGGTGTGCACTCCAGAATACGGCCTGGGAGGACACAAAGAACACTCTGGGGACCCTACACTATATCCACACCTAGTAGTGCTTTTACACTGACGTATGCAACCATGAAGTTCACTCCGTGCATGAGATATAGTGTACATATATCTCAACTTAAAATTTGAAAACTAAGCATAAAACAACCCAAGTCCCCCTCAGATAAATGCTTCGCAAAGACCACATCTTTTCAATAAATACAAACACACGTTGCAAGATCCATTCAAATCTAAATTTTGAAAATCACAACCAAGCACAAGCTGTTCCCTCTGCCAAAAAGCAAAGGTGTTGTCACATTCATCCCATTCACAACAGATGGCAGTGACAAACAGAAGTATTTTAGGAGGAAGACTGACAAGGAAGTCTCGGTGGAGGGGTTTTCATCTTTTGTTCGTTAAATAGAACCACGCTGTGGCAAACTGGTTTGTCGGTCAGCAAACATTTCACCTTCTGCCCTGGACCTCCCTCTGGAGGCTACTCTGCCCCACACAGATATCGGGCTTTTGGAACATGATTTGCTTGGCCAGTAGCATGTTAAGATATAGGACATAGCTGGGCAGTGGT
>NC_022029.1:32540764-32544032 GCF_000317375.1 Microtus ochrogaster
AAAAAAAAAAATAGGGAAAGGATTTACTTTTTAATTGAAAATATTCTTTTCTCATACAATATATCCTAATTTCAAGCCTCAGAAGAAATTACAGTTGGCCATGGTGGTGCAGACGGATAATCCGAGCACTTGGGAGAAGGAGGCAGGAAGATCAAGAGGTCAAGGCTAGACTCAGATATATACTGAGCTTCAGGCTAAGCCTGGGCTATATGAAATGGCCTCACACTACACTCCCGTACCCCTCTGTTGTACAGGACTGAGCTCTGAGCCCAACTGCTGCCACCATCCTGAGTTCAGCCGTCCCCATGTGCAGACATTCGTCACAGCTAGACTTGCTGACAACTGATGCTCCTTCTGAGTACAGAAGGGGGTGGGGAGGAGAGTGGGACCTGAACCCAATTATCTAGTCGCACCTCCCAGCCAGCTGTATGCAATTTTACCCTAACTGTACCTGGTCTTAAGGAGATGCAGAATATATAGACTGGGAAAATATGGGTGCTGGTGGTGGGAATATCTACCATCTATGCAGCCCTGGGGAAGCCAGCATCCATGTTGGAAGCAGACCTTCCAGTGTGGTTGCTATAGGGTCACCACACTCTGCAAGTAACCCTAATAAACTTGCGGGTTCTCTAGGGTGAACTCTGGTGGACTCAAGCTATAGCTTGGCATTGGGAGCCTGGTGTAGGAGGTTCTTCTGTCTATGTGTTGCTTTCATTGGTTGAATAAAGAAACTGCCTTGGCCTTTTGATAGGGCAGCACTTAGAGGCAGAGTAGACAGAACTGAATGCTGGGAAGAAGAGCAGAGTCAGGCAGATGGCATGGGTCTCCTGCCTGAGATGGACACTGGTTAGAATCTTGCCCATAAGCCACAGTCAGGTGGCAATACACAGATTAGTGGAAATGGGTTAAATTAACATGTAAGAATTAGCCAATAAGAAGTTAGAGCTAATGGGCCAGGCAGTGATTTAAATAAATACAGTTTCTATGTGATTATTTCGGGTGTAAGCTAACAGGGCAATTGGGATGACAAGCAGCCCGCTCGCTCCCTACTACAGGGGCCTTATGAGGTAGGGGTCAGGTGGTGCCTTGCTACCCCCAAAAATATAGAATTTGAAACATATTAGAATAACTGGGAATATACACATTTCCTCTGTAATTCTGCAAAGAATTAATTTACATTTTAAATTTTATTTAATCAGAAATAAACTAATACTTCAAATTAAAAGGTATAAAATTAGGAAATAATTAGAAGCATATAATAAGGAAAATGCTATAAATCAAAATATTCTAGTTAAAGTCATGCTGGTAGAGAAACACTTATAATCTAAAACATATAAAGGAAATACAAATAAGAATATGCTAAACAAAGAAAACCAGCCTACAATTCACAATCACAGAGAACCTAGACAACAATGAGGACCCTAAGAGAGACATACATGGATCTAATCTACATGGGAAGTAGAAAAAGACAAGATCTCCTGAGTAAATTGGGAGCATGGGGACCATGGGAGAGAGTAAAGGGGGAGGGGAAAGGGAGGAGAGTGGAGAAAAATATATAGCTCAATTAAAACAATAAAAAATGAGGTAACAAGTCATGAGCCACGTGGCAAAGCATAAATAGAAATACAGGCTAATTTAAGTTTAAGAGTTAGGTAGTAACAAGCCTGAGCTGTCGACTGAGTATTTATAATTATATTTAGCCTCTGAGTTGGTTATTTGGGGCCCAGTGGTCAGGACAGGAAACGTCTGTTTACACCTTTATGGCTTCTTAGTGTCCATGGAGTGAAGATGAAAGATTCTAGAAGAAGATCCCTGGACAACTGGAAGCTCCCCTCCATATTCAAGTTTGCTCAGCTCAGGCATCTCAGGTACAATCCCCCCACACCATGAAAAGTGTTCTGGTTTCATATTTGTTAGTATAATAAAATATCCTGACAAAAGAAAAAAAGAATTGGCTAAAAACATTCTTTAGGAAAATACCAGGCCTGAGCCAAGCAAAGGCGCACACCTTTAATCCCAGTACTGGAGAGTCAGAGGTAGGTGGATCTCTGTGAGTTCAAGGCCAGCCTAGTCCAGGAGAGCTAGTTCTGGGACAGGCTCCAAAGCTACAGAAGAACCCTGTCTTGAAAAACCAAAAAGAAAATACCAGGCCTAGCTGTGGCAGAAGAACTCTAAGTTCAAGGCCAGCCAAAGCTACACAGCAAGTCTCTCTCTCTCTCTCTCTCTCTCTCTCTCTCTCTCTCTCTCAAAAAATCAATCAGGAAAAGAAGTATCAAAGTAAATCTAAAGGTAGAAAATAAAGAGGAAAATTAAATAGAAAACATACAATAAAATCTCATTTAAATGAACAAAAAGGAATATGGCAAAGCTCCTCTGGGATAATACTCTTGTACACTGTAAAGATTTGTCACTCATATTAGTTTAATATGATTGGCCAGTATCCAGGCAGGAAATATAGGCGGGGCAGCCAGACTAGGAGAATTATGGGAAGAGGAAAGGCAGAGATGTAGTCACCAGTCAGATACAGAGGAAGCAAAATGAGAATGCCTCACTGAGAAAAGGTACTAATCCATGTGGTTAAACATAGATAAAAATTATGGGTTAATTTAAGTTGTAAGAGCTAGTTAATAATAAGAGGCTAAGATAATAGGCTAAACAGTTTACAATTAATATAAGGCTGTGTGTGTTTCTTTGGGACTGAATGGATGCAGAACCGGATGTGACAGAAACTTCCGTCTATAAATGGCACCCAAACATTTCACAAGAATTGCCACATAAAGCCTGAGAAAGCTTTAAAAAATGGGATTCGAGACTGACAAGAACAGAGTTAAGCACAGCTTCTTGGCAACTGTCTTTTCTCCAGGAGAATCTGTTACTGGCAGCAAGCAGAGGCACAGCTCCTTTAAGAGAGGCTTCCTGACTCAGCGTTAGTGGCAAAAACCTTGCAGCTCTTTTAAGAAGCTCTTCCACCAAACACTTAAATGGTATTTATGTGTACACATTGGCAAGCTTCTTGGTGGTGACATGGACCTTAAAACTCCACAGAGTTGTGGCAATAAACATGGCTGCTGCCAGTACCTCCACCATTAAGCTAGACTCTCAGAAATCTAAGGAATGGAGCAGAGCCATCTGCCAAAGCCGCAGTTTCAATCCTAGCTATGCAGCTTAGCAGATTAAAGACTCACGTGGTCAGAAGAAAGATAAGCAGTAAAGACAGATTCAGATTTTTTAAAAAAAATCTCTAAATGGTTTACAGTGTGTTTAAAAA
>NC_022029.1:32545122-32546669 GCF_000317375.1 Microtus ochrogaster
GGAAATGCTGTGGGATAATGCTCTTGTGCCCTGTAAAGATCTGTCACTTGTATTAATTTAATAAAACATTGATTGGCCAGTGGCCAGGAAGGAAGTATAGGCAGGACGACCAGACAAAGAGAATTATGGGAAGAGGAAAGGCAAAATGCAGTCACCAGTCAGAAGCAGAGGAAACAAAATGAGAATGCCTTGCTGAGAAAAGGGACCAAGCAACATGGCTAAGCATAGACAAGAATTATGGGTTAATTTAAGTTGTAAGAGCTAGTTAATAATAAGCCTGAGCTAATAGGCCAAACAGTTTATACTTAATATAAGCCTCTGTGTGTTTCTTTGGAACTGAAAGGATGCGGGACTGAGTATGAGAGGAACTTCCGTCTACACAAAGCTATCATGGAAAACAAAAAAACTCTCTTGTGTGTGTGATATTTCTTTTCTTGACACAAAGAAAGACTAAGCAACAGAATAGTACTAAAGGGTACCACACAAATGACAAAGTCTATTAGCTAGATTTAGGGCCCGAAAAATGGTTGTTTCTTCTTCTTTAATGGGCATTACTGGGACAAGTGGTCTACAGGAATAAAGACCCTTCATTAAACTATTGTCACAGTGCCATATTATACTATGTTAGTGCAGGAGAAAATTATTATTTAGGCACAAATACTTAGTAATAAAGAAATATCCATTCTGAAATTCAAGCTGTCTAGAAATAATACATGTATAGTTAAAAATTGACAGGTGGCCATTTGAGTAACTTGTGGGTAGTTAAACTTGATAGGTAGCCTGTGTTTGGCCTGAGTACCTGCAGTTGGCCCCACCAGACTAGACCAAATCAGAATGGAGCACCCTCTGCTAAAGTCGACTGATTAAATTCAATAGGAGTCTCATAACCACAAATGTTAGGGCTATCAAGAAAAAAAAAATAAAGTGTTGTCCAATGCTAGAAATGTAAATAAAGCCAGTTAGATTCTTACATCTGTTGTTCAAGTTTGTCTCTTGACCATAGAGAGAAAGGTGACGGAGCAGTTAAGGTACAAAGGTAATAGCTATGGAACTGACCTGACAGGAACAAAAGAAGCCTTTGTATTAGACTCCAAAATACAAAGTCGTAGTTCTATTAAGATATTATAAGCATAAACTGTTATCAACTCATATCTGTACATCCAAAACTTCTTTATAAAAAGTCTAGAGTACTTAAATTTCTCAACTATATTCCCTAAATACAGCGATCTTCTGAAGTTTCCTATATTGGTGTTTAACTCAAAAAGAGAAGTAAAGTACTGGCTGAAGAGGCCCAGTGGGTAGGATGTTTCACTGAATTTGCACAAAGCCCTGGGCCCAATCACCAGTACCAAATAACACCAGTTGCAGAGATGTAAACCCTAATCCCAGCACCCAGGCTGTGTGGTCAGGATAATCAGAAGTCAAGACATGGGAAGTTCAAGGCTGGGCTAGGGTACTTACAACCCTTCTAAAATAAATAAATAAGTAAGAGGGGGGAGAGGGAGGCAGGGAGGGGAAAAGAGGAGAGTGTAGAGCTCAATAAAAAT
>NC_022029.1:32546980-32558528 GCF_000317375.1 Microtus ochrogaster
GTCTGACCTGGCGGCTGGCTCCATGACGTCTGACCTCACTTCCCTTCTTCCCAGCATTCTGTTCTGTCTACTCCACCTACCTAATTTTCTGTCCTATCAAAGGGCCAAGGAAGGCATTTTCCTTATTAACCAATGAAAGTAACACATAGACAGATGACCCTCCTCCATCATGGGGGCAGCAACAGGGTTCAGTGTGTAAAGGCATTTGCCAACAAGCCTGACAATCTGAATTAACTTCCCAAGTTGTCATCTGACACACATGTGCACAAGTGCACATGAATTTGCTAAAACACCAGAGTCAAGGAGATGGCTCAGAGGAAGTGCCAGCACTTGTTGTGCAAGTACCTGAACTTTTAACAAGTCAGGTACAGATGGCTTTGCACACACTTGCAATCCCAGCACTGAGGTGAATGGACAGGAAAATTGCTAGGCCTGGCGGGCTGCCAACCCAAATTCAGAAGGAGACTCTGTCTCAAGGGAATAAGGTGGACAGCAATAGGGTAGGATAGTTGATGTTCTCCTCTGGTGTCCGCATGTGTGTACAGACACACACACCCCAAAATAATGTTCCTGGACAGCACTTAGGGAGTTCGAGTGTGTGAGTACAGGCCCAGCCTGCTCCACAGAGAGAGCTCCAGGGCAGCCAGGGCTACAGGGAGAAACCCTGCCATGAAAAACTAAAAAGGTCTACTAACTTGGTGAAACAAAGGAGCAGGTCTGTCTCATCTGAAAACGGAAACTACCAGAGTCAGTCCCAGATTCTAATGAGCTCATGAGCTAACAGGCACGGTGCTCGGTGCCAGTCACCAGTGAAGAGGGGCAGGCATAGCCACTGGCCAACGGATAGTTTACGTGAGAAGTGACTGTTCAATAGAAGAAGGGAGGGAGAGAAGGAGAGAGAGACAGAGAATCACAAACAAAGGCCCAGGACAAGCCTTTAACCCCAGCACTTGGAAACATGAGGAAGGTGGACCACTGTGAGTTCCAGGCCAGCCAGAACTGCACAGCGAGATTCAATCAAAAAGAAACAACAATAACAGAAAAAAAAAAATCAAAGCCAGGAAACTGTCAGGAGTCCTGAGGACACCAGGAGTCTGGAGAGAGGAAGGTATACTGGGGACTTGTATGTTGTCATAAATACGATTAAATGATACTATGGACTCACAGGATGGGAGCCGGGAAGGAGGTGCACTTTTAGATCAGCTGTGTTTCAGGCAGTAGCGCTGCCCCTGTATCTGAATCCATCTCTCACTAACCAGCACAGCCAGCCTTCCTCCGTCCAGACCTGCCACCAGAAAGCCTTATCTAGTCCTGCCGGCACCAATCCGAAGGGACAAGTCCTTGTGCAATTCATTTACCATCCTGGGGCCTGGATTTTCAATGCAACTACTCAAAAACTCACTCAATTACTAAGTTTCCAGAGTCCAGGCAGGAAAGTGAAGCCAGAGCACTGCTTCTCCAGGAGCGAGACAGCAGGTTGCTGATAACGTTCTGCAGACAAGGAGTGGCCTTGTGGCCACCACCACAAACTCAGGGAGGAGTAGGCTGTGCCAGTTCCAGTCACAAAAGCCCAGTGATGTTTCAGTGCAGGTCAGATTGTATACATGTCAACATAACACTGGCGCCATGGCCGCATGGCCTGGTGACGTCACAGCTATCTTTCTTTGTGTGAGGCCGCCATAATGTTCCCACAACAGTAAGGCATGGTTTGACTATAATACTGACCATTCCTCAAGTGAGGGGCTGTGGGGGAGAGGGGACCAGCTGTGTCAGTATTTCTAATTGATGCTTTCCCCCTGCATAGTATATAAAATACTATCTATTTTATGAAGTAAGAGGCATGTATGAAACCTCCATGAGTTCAGTGTATTTTGGTTTGTTTTAGACTTGTTTTGTTTTGTTTAGTTTTGGTCTGGTTTTGGTTTTTCAAGACAAGGTTTCTCTGGTTAGCCCTGGCTGTCCTGGAACTCTCTCTGTGCACCAGGCTGGCAGTGAACTCAGAGATTCGCCTGCCTTTGTTCTGTGAATGCTGGAATTAAAGCCAGGCATTGCCACCACCAGGCTGTGGGTTTTTTGTTTTGTTTTTGAGTTTTGAGACTGTTTCATAACTGACTTTGAACTCTTGATCTGCCTGCCTCTGCCTCCCAAGAGCTGGAACCGCAGGCAGGGTTACACCACCATGCCCAGGTAGCAATAGAAATCTTGGGTTAGCAATACTTGAAACTTGCAGTTTAGCTGCATCATAACAGACCTCAAAATGAGGAAGTCAGACCCAGGCATGTACAATACCTGCCCCAAAAATATTACTGGTGATTGACAAGAGGTCTAGGATCCCTGGATGAACAAATGGTCCAGGAATGCTAAAAGCCTTCTGGAGGTCGTCCCCACATAAAATTCCCAAGGGAAATCGACAGTTACTCTGAACCTTTCACACATCCCTTCTGGCAAGCAATCCCCAAACTCTGAATCCATAGTTGAAGCACCAGTTTTAACCCGGCCCACTCAGTTTGTACATAAATCCCCAGGACCATAAGATTCCAAGTGAGACCGAAGCTACAGCAGTTTAAACAGGAGGCCTGTCTGTCTCTCCACTCCCGCCTCTCTCTCTCTCTCTCTCTCTCTCTCTCTCTCTCTCTCTCTCTCTCTCTCTCTCTCCAGCCAGGCGTTCTAATGAAGCAGAGGCAGAAGGTGGATAGAAAGGGAACCTGTTGGAACAGGAGAGGACTTGGTAGAGACAAGAATGGATAGGATTCAACCTGACAGCCCACAACTGCCTGGGCCCCCAAATCCACTTCTGTTTAAAAACAGAAAATTATTACAGTAATGAGCTGGTGTGTATGTGACAGCGCACGCCTTCGAGCCCAGCACGTCAGAGGCAGGGGCAAGTGAATCTCTGTGAGTTCGAGGCCTGTTTGGTCTACAGACTGAGTTCAAGCCAGCCAGGGCCACATTACAAGACTCTGTCTCTAAACAAATAAATTTACTTATCCTAAATTATTTATTCCTGCAATCTTGGTTTGTGATATAAAGGTGATTTCCAAACAACTAACAAAAGTAAACAAAACAAAGGGATGGAAACACTGGGAAGCTGGAGGGCATCACCTTAAAGGGAACACAGTAGGCAAGCATTAAACCTGTTATACAGTGGCAAACACCTGGAATTCCAGCACATGAGGGTGGAGGCAGGAGGATAGGAGGTCATCTGCCTTATGTCACACAAGTGTCACGGCATACACATCCACACATCACACACACAATAAGTATAAGTAGGTCTTCTGTAAATACACAGATGTGTACAATAAGGGTCTTTAAAGGGAGCCTTTTTATAAACAGTCCTCAGCCAGGCATGGTGGCATCACCTAACATCTTGATGACTCTGAAGGCTGAGGCAGGATGGCTGTCTTGAGCCCAAGAATTTCAAGTTGCCCTGAGTAACACAGCAAGACTGCAGCTCAAATGAGAAAATGTACATATACTGCTGTGATATTATATAACATAATATATATATATATATATATAATGAAGAGCCTTCACTGAACTCTATACCCTCTTCCTGGACAAATTCCCTTGAGGCCACCAGCAATGGGACACAGATTCACTGTGACTTCACAAGATCACTCATGTGACACAATTGATCACCCTGCAGACCACCACCTGGCAAATCAGCCCCAATCACCAACTGCCACACAGCTCAGTCCTGATCAGGGATTGACTTTCTCACTCTGGATCCTTGGTCAGGGCAGAGAGAACCTGCCAGAGCCATAGGAGCAGATGTCTAGTTTTATAAGCACGCTTTCCTAAGAATGGCATTAAACAACAAAGGACTGACTACAGATAACGCTCCAGCTATACAAAGCAAGAACATGCAATGGGGGGGGGGCATCCCAGGCTTTTAAAATATTAAGAGAAAACATTTGTTGTCAGCAATAGCAGACATGCCCAGCACATGTGAGGCTCAGTTCAATCCCATCAGCACCAACCATATCATCACCGAAGAAGGCAGACGGGAAAGCATGGCTTATGCTCCACAGATCAGGGAAACCCAGGGGGAGACTGCACACCAGATAAACCCAAATCTGTTACAAACAACATCCAGGAGATTTGGCTTATCAGTCAGTGCTTACTACATGGAGCTATTCAACACCAAACAAAGCAACAAAATAAACTATGTGGAAACACTGAGATGGTCCAGGGGTAAAGGTGCTTGCTGCTAAGCCTGATGACTCTGAATTCCACAGAGATGGAGGGAATACCAGAAAGCTGTCAATGTCAAGCTGTCCTCTGACCATGATGTACACACACACACACACACACACACACACACACACACACACACAAAATGCAGATCACACTGACTGCATTTGGGGTTATGAATTTCTATCTTGGTGTGCAGAATGATTTTGCAATACATGGCTACATTCTAAAGGAGCAGTTCCCTGGGAAGCAGCGCTCCAATCAATACCAGCTGTAGCAGAGAATAATTGTATATGAGTTGGCAAAAGATGTTGGGGAATTTAAAATATGAAATTATGAGAAACAGCAGAAGAAAATTGTTTATAAGTGTAATAGAACATGAATAATATGAGCCAGGTGCAGAGGCTGAGCAAGAGGTTCTCCTGAGCCCTGAGTTCAAGGCATTCTTAAACCTGAGCAACGAAGTATGAGCGCAAGAGGATCCAGGTTTGATTTCCAGCACTCACGTGAGGCGTACACCTTTCTGTAATGCCAGTTCTAGAGGATCTGATGCCCTCTTCTGGTCAAAATGGGCACTGCACAAACATGGCACATAGAAATACATGCAGGCAAAACACCCATACACATAAAACATTTTTAAAAACTCTTTAAAAAAAAACAATTTTGGAGGTACATGGTATCTGTACTCTGTTTCTATGATAAAAGAGTCTTCAAGTTGTAAACAACCAAAATACAAACTTATTTTGGGAGAAAGATTGGGCATTGATAGGAAAAAAACCCAAAACTTTCTTTAAACATCACTCTAGCCTGGCATCAAGTTACATGCCAGTTCCCAGTAGTGATGGGCCAAAATGGGAGGATAGAGTTCAGTCCCGGCCGAAGCTACAGAGCATCCCCACGTCAAACAGGCAGAGTAACGCCAAGTGAGAGGCTTAGTTACACTTAGTCAAAGTCATCCTCTGACCTCTCCACCCAAACCCACGACATATGAACACCGTCACATGTGCCACACACTCACGACACAATAAAACATTAAACAACATAAAAGAACAATAAAACCCACAACAAACCAGTAATCCCAGCAGAGGCAGAAGTGGGAGGATCAGAGTTTGAAGGTCATTCTCACCGACACAGTGAGGTCAAGGCCAGCCTTGGCTACGCGAGGCCTTGTCTCAAAAACTTATATATATATATAAATATATATATATATTTGAGATGATTGTGTATGTTTGAAATGCTTGAATACAAGCAAAATAAAATATGTATGACAATGTCATAATAAAACCCATTATTTGTGCACTAAAAATTATTAAAAATTCACCTCAAAACCAACACATAGTTGCCACAGCAATAGTCTCAATAGTGATAGCAACAGTGATCCCTTATGTATAAAAATGAATAAAATACAGTGAGTGACCTACAGCCAAGTAAATGAACAGAGAAAAGCACAGGCAAGAAGCAGCAGCATATCAGAATGGTGAGATCCGTCTCCAGGCAGCTTTCCATACAACTTTCCCCCACTCTATTCCTTAGCGCTTCTTCCTGGTCCCAGCTCACAAACAAGAGGTGACTCAGAAGCCCAGATAATCAACCAGCCTGAATCAGCTTAGTAGTGCGGGGCCAACTGTCAGAGAGCTCTGAGAACCCAGCATCCGTCGCATGGCTTATAATTACGAGAGCAGCAAAAGAATAACATCTTACCAAGGTGATGTCTCGGGACGCCGCAGCGGCACTCATATGCAAGCTGGGCTGCCTCACAGAGCTGCTGCAATCCAGGGCGCGGGCAAACGTCCCAACAGCACTGAAGAACCGAACACAGAGAACAGTAAGTTACTTCTTCAATAAAAGGTGACCATACTCATTTATCTTGTGGCATGATAGTTTGCCTGAACGCAGGTAAGAGCACCATGCGCATGTCCACTGCTGGAGGAGACCAGAGGGGGATGCTAGATCTCTCGGAACTGAGCTGCCATGAGGGTGCTGGGAACTGGTGTTCTCTGCAGGAGCAGCAAGTGCTCTTAACCACTGAGCCATCTCTCCAGCCCCTCTGTCCTAGTGTGTGTTCTAGGGCTGGGGAAAACACCACCAACAAAAGCAGCTTGGAGAAGGAAGGGTTTATCTCACATGTCCCAGACCACAGTCCATCGCTGAGGGAAGTCAAGGCAAGACACTGGAAGCGGGGACTGAACCCGAGGCCATGAAGGTGCTGCTTACTGGCATGCTCGCCATGGCTTGCTCAGCTTATCTTTTCTTATGTTTTAGGGGTGACCCTGCTCACAGTGGGCTGTGCCTTCCCATATCAATCATTAATCAAGAAAACGCCACTTAGACTTATATACAAGCTAATCTAAGAGGGGCATTTTCTCAGCTGAGGTTCCCCCTTCTCAAATGACCCCAAATTGTAGCAAGCTGCCAAAACACTAACAAGCACTCCTGCCTGTTCCTTTTTGTTTGTTTGTTTGTTTTATAATTTATGTGTAAGTAGGGTGTGTGTGTGTGTGTGTGTGTGTGTGTGTGTGTGTAAGGTGTGTGAGTGTGTGTCTATTTTGAAGAGGATGCAAAGCCTTATATATGTGTGTGTATGCATGTGCACACATGCAGAAGGCAGAAGGCAGCTCCAGTGGTAGTGGTAGGAGCTGCCACCCTTATTTTTGACACAGTCATTCACATTAGAACCGAAGGGCTTACAAGTGGGAGGGCGAGCTAGGGCACTCTCCAGCACTGGGCTTACAAGCACATGCCTGTCTTTCTACCCTGGTCCTGGAGTTGAATTCAGGCCTTTCTGTATTGGCAGCATGGGCTTTTATTGCCTGGCTACCTCCCTCAATCCTGCTTTTGTTTTAACTAGAAACAGGAACTAAAGCAAAGACCATGGAGGAGGACTAGATTTGGGGGTGATAAATAAAAAACTGTAAAGAAAGGAAAAGCATGTTTGGTAATTTTCTCTTTTAAGATATAATAAAAACTGAGTAATA
This sequence comes from Microtus ochrogaster, assembly GCF_000317375.1. Classification (NCBI taxonomy): domain Eukaryota; kingdom Metazoa; phylum Chordata; class Mammalia; order Rodentia; family Cricetidae; genus Microtus; species Microtus ochrogaster. Next base: position 32,554,150 of record NC_022029.1, read on the forward strand.
CTGAAAAGTAAAATTTTCAAAAATTTGAAACTCAACATGACACAAGGAAAAATTCCATGCTATGAAACTTTGTCTCATGTATAAAATCATTTAAGATTTGGTTCAAGGAGCTAAAGAGGTGGCTCAGGGATTAAGAGCGTGGCTGCTCTTCCAGAGGACCCTGGTTCATTTCCCAGCACCCAAATGGCAGTTTGTAATTGGCTGTAACTCTAGTTTCAGGGATCTGACACTTTCACACGGACATACATACAGGTAAAAACATGAATGCACATGAAATAAAAATAAATAATTTTTTAAGAAAAAAATTTTGTTCAATTGCTCAAAGGGTGGTGTAGTGGTACATGCCTTTAATCCCAGCACTCGGGAGGCTGAGGTAGGAGGATCTCTATGAGTTGGAAGTCAGCCTAGTCTACAAAGTGAGTTCTAGGTCAGTCAAGGCTACACTGTGAGACCTATCTCAAAACAAAATAACAACAAAAAGATATTGCAAATAGGGGAGCTGTAAAGATGGCTGAGTGGTTAAGAGCACTGACTGTTCTTGCAGAGGACCTGGGTCCAATTCCCAGCACTTAAATGGCAGCTCACAAATGCCTGTAGCTCCACCTCCAGGGGATCTGATATTCTCACAGGTATACATGCAGGCAAAATATCAATTCACACAAAATAAAATAAAGTAAAAATAATAAATCTTTAAAAAGATATGGTATAAAATTACTTTAAGGCTCTGTAAGATACATACAAAACATAAAGGAATTTCCTGTTTAGTCTTGGGACACATCCCCATGACAACTCATCACATAGACAAAGATGCCAAATACCAAACGGAACGCAGAGCAGGACTCTGAGAAGCTCTGGTTCCAAGAATCAGCATATGCAGGTAATTATCATTCAAGCAAGGAAAAAAAACAAACCTGTGTGGCCACAGAGAAGGAAAGAGAAGATGGAGTCTAAAATGCCAGGGGACAGACACATCATTTGGTATTCATATGTGCTCAAAAACAGGAGAAGGAAATCCGCTGAGCGTCTGACTACCACTGCGATGCGAATTCTAAATACCAAGTGTGAAATTCCAGTAACGTTTTTCACATGAATGTTATAGCAGAAACCCCTTCCTGTCTCCACAGAATAATCCATTTTCACTATACCATTTTTAAAAAGCAACTTCCACAGCAATGGTTTCTGTTTGTAATGATCTAGAGTGTTTTGGTATGAAAGGAACCTTAACCCCAGGAGGAACAGGATACACAGACCGCCTGCTTTGCTGGACAGTTAGCCAGGGAAGATTTCGTCATATCATTTTACTTAAAATCTAATATAGATGAAAAGGCAAACGCTACCACACTATAAAGATTTTTTTTGTTTTTTTAAAGGATTTTTAAAAATTTATTTATTATGTATACAATATTCTGTCTGTATGTATGCCTGTAGGTCAGAAGAGGGCACCAGACCCCATTACAGATGGCTGTGAGCCATCCCATCATGTGGTTGCCGGGAACTGAACTCAGGACCTTTGGAAGAGCAGACAATGCCCTTAACCACTAAGCCATCTCTCCAGCCCCTATACAAATGTTTAGTTCTCACAAAGTGAAGATCCCTAGGGTCCAACCAACACCCAAGAGAAGAAACAGAAGGTGGCCAATCCTTCCCACACTCCCTCCCAAAAGGAACCACCATCTTAGAGTCTAAGAAACAAAATACAACAAAAACACAGCTGATCCACATCTTTAATCCAGGAGACAGAGGCAGGAGGATCTCTGTGAGTTCCAGGCCAGTCAGGGCTACATAGTGAGACCCTGCTTCATATAAAAGCTAACAACAACTACAAATATCACACATAGTGAGACCATGACAGTGTCTCACTATGGAGCTGAGGCTAGCCTGTGACGTCACCTTGGCCTCCCAAGTGCTGGGATTATAGGTGTGTGCCATGACTCTCGACACCATCAGAATGTTGAGATCACAGATTAGTTTTGCTGGCAAGAAACCACCAATGTTACACATGCTGTTGTTGTTTTGAGATAAAGTCTCATGTAGCCCAGGCTGGCTTGGAGCGATGCAGCCCAGACTGCCATCGAACTCAGAACCCTTGGCCTTGGCCTCCCAAGCAGCAGACCCAAACCTACACAGGCCCCGCACCTGGGTGCACACTGTTCTTTCCCTCTCTTGTTTCATCCTTTGGAAGTCATCTCAGCTGTTAGCTGGAGTGACAGGAATGCATTTTCTCTTCTGCTTCCTCACCCCGTCCCTTCAGCTGGACAATACTCCAGTGTGCAGATGCTGCTAGGAAAGCCTTTTGCATGCACATCTTCCAGTACCCAGGTCGCTCTCTTCCTGAGTGTGATATTAGCATAAAACTTACGGGCTGTGTGGGGAGACAGTGTCAAGCAGTTTTCCAAAGCAGCTGTGCCAGCTGATAGTCCCACCAGGGAGACGAGACAATGCCGATGGTCCCAATACCTACACTAACCTCAGCACTTCAGAGTGCAGGGCTTGGCTGGTATAACTCAGGTCAAGTCCCGGCTCTACAAAGTAAGAGGGCAGGGGTGGCGGGGGTGGCAAGGGTGTTATAACTGCAGTAATGTGGTTAGGATTAGGTGCTGGGCATGAAGTTTAACACCTGTGCTTATAGCATCCAGGAAGCCGAGGCAAGAGGATTGCTATGAGCTTGACAGTTTCTCTATAGAGAGTAAGGTCTTGTTTCAAAAAAATAAAAATAATTGGTTTTAATTTGTATTTAGATTCAGTATTTTTGTTTTTTGTTTACTTGTTTAATTAAACATTTTAAATTACTTTTCATAAAAAGACCACCTTGACCAGGTTTCATAAATGTGGATAACAGTAGTCTGATAAAAAAAAAAAAAAAAAAGAATGTAAATCAAATCGGCAATCTGCAGGTCTCCCTAACAACCCACTTCTCCGGTACTGTCCTGCACATATGGCCACTGCCACATCTGTGGCTCATTGCTTCTTCCAACTCTTCAGCCTCCTGCTCCACTGGCGGGCTACTGTCCCAGCAGTGTACACCTAATGCCCCCATCCAATCCTTGAGCTATGAGTGTAGGGGCTCTGTGGTGGTTTGAATGTAATTGGCCCCATAATCCCAAAAGGAGTAGCACAAAAAGGATGTGTAACTTTGTTGGAGAGGGCGTGGTCTTGTTAGAGGAAGTATGTCACAGTGTGGGTGGGCAATGAGGTTTCCTATGCTCAGGATACTGCCCAGTGTCTCAGTCAGCTTCCTATTCCCTGCAAGATGAGGACTCTCATCTATTCCTTCAGCACCCTGTCTGCTTGGGCACTGCCACGCTCCATGATGATAGTGGAATGAAGCTCTGAAACTGTAAGGCAGCCGGCCCCAAGTAAATGTTTCCCTGTAAAAGCTGCTGTGGTCATGCTGTCTTTCCACCATAAACCCCTAACTAGGACAGGCTCTGAATCCGAATGTCTGGCCATTAGTAGAGTGTGACCTTCCACAATGACTGTCCTTAGTGACAGTCTAGGGCTATTTTAACACAAAATAAGAAACTATTACAGAGACCCGCCTATTATTTGGGTTGGACTGATTCAAATTATTTTGCCATGTCTGATTCATGTAAGGAGTTAAACATTATACATTTGGTTGCAGTCTCTTATAGCCATAATGTATAATGTATCCATTAATGGAATAAAATAGTTTGTGCATTACATGGTCTTTTCAAATAAATGAACACAGTACAAACACATAAACAATCACACTTTGTAGACCTTCATTTCAATATTAGAAGATATGGCCCTTTATTACACAAAGTTCAAATTCTCTCATTTTAATGGATGTAAAGTACTACCCCATTGTACGGGGGTAACTCACTCATTCCTCAGCTGCTTGCTGATGTCCACTGGGGCTTTTTCTAATTTATCTGCCATGACAATGGCATGTTCATCTCATTTGCTTTCTCTTTTGTGGCAGTTTTCCCCACAAGCCTCATTTACTTTTATCATTGAAGAAATAAAAATAAAATCCTGCCCCTACTCATTGCTTAAGGAAGAGCCAGGGGGAGAAGCAAGGTAACCAAGCCTTGGGGGAGAGGGGCTCGCAAGCGGCAGCCTCTTTACCAGGCCTCACGTGGCCTCTTCCCTCTTCTCCTCCCTCTCACCTTCATTAGGGGCTTGGATTTTTTGAGTCAGACTCAGGTAACCCAGCTAGCCTCAAACTCTCTATGATCCCAGGCTAGCTTCAAATTCCTGATCTTTCTGCATTCACCTCCCAAGAACTGGCATTACAGGTGTGAGTTACGTCCCCTGGACTGAGTGACACATTTCTACTGGCACCTGAATAACCCAGTTTAGAGTTCAGCAATGTCCAAAATAAAGGGCATTTCTTTCATTAAAGATATGGGATTCAG
>NC_022029.1:32559178-32566306 GCF_000317375.1 Microtus ochrogaster
TAGTCCCAGCACTCGGGAGGCAGAGACAGGTGGATCTTTGTGAGTTCAAGGCCAGCCTGGTCTGTAAGAGCTAGTTCCAGGACAGGCCCCAAAGCTACACAGAAACTCTGTCTCTAAAATCCAATTAAAAATAAACAATAAAAATAAAAAATAAAAAGAAGGAAGGATGGAGGGAAGAAGGGGAAAGGGAGAAAGGAAGGAAGGAAATAGGGGGCTGTAGAGACTGCCACTCTTACAGAGGACCTGAATTTGATTTTCAGTACGCATGTGGTAAATCACACATGTCTGTAGCTTCTAGTTCTAGGAAATTTAATAACTTCTTTTGGTCTCCAAAAGTAAAAGGCACACATATAATACATATAGATACATTCAGGTAAATAATCATACATGTAAAATAAAATAGTATCTTTTTAAAAAAGGAACTATACACAAGTGTAAGTTGTTTTATAAAAAGACTTGACTGGATAATGGCATACTCACCGGGCTACAACTAAAAACTGGTCAATCTGTCGATCCGTAAGTGGACTATTGGGATCCCAAACTTTAACTTCCAATTTTGATTGTTCCCTCTCATCTGAGTCTCCTGTCCAGAAACAAAGGAAAGGGATTGTTGTTTACACTGTGGCATATGGTTGATGATTATGGTCACCAGTGTGTTAGATGCTCAAAAGTCAGGAAAACAGTAATCACATCTGGGTGCACCCTTTGGTAGCAGGTGTGTAGAGATGGTGATACAAGCAAACCAGCATCAGCATCATCAGCACTAGCACTGGTACAAGCACCAGCACCAGCATCATTAGCACCAACATCAGCATCAGCATCATCACCATCATCAGCACCAACATCAGCATCAGCATCATCAGCCCCAGGCACCAGCATCATCAGCACCAGCATCAGCATCAGCAGCATCTCCTGAGACCCAAGGCCAGGTGTGGTGATGCATTCCTATAATCCCACTTGGCGGTAGAGAAAGAGAAGGGATACAAGTTCCAGAGGAGCCAGGACAACACAATGAGGCTCTATCTTAACCACAGAAAACTAATTGCAAGACTGTATAGCTTCCCACTTCTTTTTGTCACATAAAGTTGAAGAAACATAGATCCAGAAATGTGCTTACACAGCCAACCACTTCTTCAGTATATTCCTTACAAGCACCCAGGTCCTCTCATGTGGAAGGACCAATGATGCATTACACATCCTGGAAGCCCTTTCCAGGACAACTGGAATTATCTGCTTTCTATGTAAAATTCATCTTAGTTGTATCAGCTGCCACATTTTTATGTTATATTTAAATCAGAAACACTCAAGGATACCATTTATCATCATTTCTGTTGAATAATGCTTGAAAAACTCTGGATGATATACTGGGATATGAATCAAAGGAATAATAAGTTACTAGAATAGCATCATAAATATGAATTTAAGAAGCTCAATGGAGATTCCAAAGAAAATATAAGGAAAATAAGAAATATAAACAACATTGACAGTATATTTATATAATTATTAGAACTTCCAAAGGAAAGATGATTTGAATAAACAGTGAAGTGTTAGGTCTTTCTGATAGCATTTTTGTACAACTCTCTCATAGGATTAATTTATAAGAACTTATTTTTAGGAGCAGATAAATTATTTTATTAATCTACTAGTCAAATAGTAGTAAGCTAGGAAATAGGATTAACTCTAATATAAAACGACAGTAAACCAAACAATGCTGAGCTCAGTTTGATCCCCAATGCCACAAAAAGAAAGAGTTGATAAAAGTATAGAAATAGGGACTGGGGACATAGCTTGGTGGGTGACATGCTTGTTAACGTGCTCAAAACCCTGGGTTCTATCCCCAGAACCACATACAATCAGGTCTGATGGTTTTGCCAGCTCCTAAGAGATAAAGAAGGCAAGAAGAAGCCAACCTAAGCCACATAAGACCCCATCTCAAAAAAAAATCAATATATTTGAAAGTTTAAGTCCTATTATCATAGAAATAATAACTGACACTGACTGGACACTTTCAACATCCAAAAAGCCATTATAGAAGGTTTTCTCAAGCTAGACACTTGACACTGGGGCTGAATACATTCTGTGCTCTCCTTTGTTTGGCAGGATCAGGGAACTTTATCTAAGGTGAGCCTATAGAATACCACCTATCTACTCCCTTCCCCCAAATGACAACAATGTCTACACATTGCCAATGTTCCCTAGGGGACAAACTTGTCCTGTTGTTGGAAATTATTCTATATGTCAGCAGTGTATATCTGCTTATACTCAAATTTAAAGGGAGAATATTATTTAATGTGACCACGCTGGGAGGAAGGCAGAGATCCAGCACCCCTCCAAGTCCATCTTCACGGTCCTGACATGAGATGGTTTAAGTAGAGGGCCACAGCTAAGCACAGCTAAGCACTTTGACCAAGGTGTGGCCCTGCCCATTACTAACTCAGCTCCAGTCTCAAGTTAAAACTGAGGCTGGGCATGTGGCACACACCACTACTCCCAGCACTGGGCAGGCAGTGGCAGGTGGATCTCTGTGAGGCCCAGGCCAGCCCGGTCTACATAGTAAGTTCCAGAACAGCCAGGGCTACACAGCAAGATTCTGCTCAACAAACAAACCAAACTGTGAAGTCCTTTCCTGGATACTAGGGCTTCAAGCTGGCACTAGCCTTCAGCTTTTTGCTGTTCCCAACATGAGATTCCTATCTAAGCCCACCTGCTTCTCACACAGCGTTGAGACCTACGTTCTACAAAGTTAGCCACTACAAACGACATGGTTGAGCTGGGGGTGTAATACATCAATGGAGAGCTTGTCTAGCATGTGTGAGGCCCCACATTCAATCATCGGAGAAAGAGAGGGCAAGAGAAGAAAGTAACAAGGTTTGGGGAACTTGTCCTTGGAGCATTGAAATAAGTAAACAGGAGGGCCACACCTGCCAGAAGGAGGTCGGCTGATCTTTATCTCCTTAAATCTCAGCCTCTGTAGGCCTAGATGGTGATTGTGGCAGAGTTAAACCCCAGCCCCTGTAGGCCAATGAGATGGTGATTTCTGGCAGAGTTTCAGTGGAATTGAAAATCGAATCCAGGGGGCTGGAGAGATGGCTTAGCGGTTAAGAGCATTGCCTGCTCTTCCAAAGGTCTTCAGTTCAATTCCCAGCAACCACATGGTGGCTCACAACCATCTGTAATGATGTCCAGTGCCCTCTTCTGGCCTGCGGGCATACATGCAGACAGAATATTGTATACATAATAAGTAAATAAATAAATTTAAAAAAAAAAAGAAAAAAGAAAATCGAACCCAAGGCGCAAGAGTGTTTTCCCTTTGCAGAGTCAAGCTGTCTATGTGGTTCTTCCATAGTGGAGCAGTGTACAGGTTCTAGGGCCACAGAATCAGCCTCCTGGATGGAGGCGCTCCTCTGGAACCCCTAGCTTCTCCTAAACTCCCAGAGCACTGCAGGAAGCCTGTGGGGAAGGACGCTGTCGCTACACTATCTGCTGATAGTTTCCTATTTCATGATTAAAGGTGAGACAATCTAGTTTTTAAAACGCATAACAAAATATGCACAAATTAATTATTCAGCCTCAAAAGAGAAGCCTCCCCTGAAGTCCATGGCTGACGGGCACATCACCCACTCATCACAATGTCAAAGGCACAACCGCATACTCTTTCTTTCTTTTTGGTTTTCTGAGATAGGATTTCTCTGTGTAGCCCTGACTGTCTTTAAACTCATTCTGTAGACCAGGCTGGCCTTGAACTCACAGAGAACCTCTTGCCTCTGCCTCCTAAGTGCTGGGATCAACGGCCACCACTGCCTGGCCCACATACTCTTTCTTTGTTTTGTTTTGGTTTTTTGTTTTTCGAGACAGGGTTTCTCTGTGGCTTTGGAGCCTGTCCTGGAACTAGCTCTGTAGACCAGGCTGGTCTTGAACTCACAGAGATCCGCCTGCCTCTGCCTCCCAAGTACTGGGATTAAAGGCGTGCGCCACCATCGCCCGGCCCACATACTCTTTCTTTAAAGAGAAAGAAAGGTTTAGTCAGATGGGTTGAACTATTTCCCAAGATTATAATTAGGACCTATTACCCACGTTTTACCCAAATCTGGGCATCCAGGGTCAATCTCAGTTTAACCGTTTAACAATTAAAAATATCATCTATAGAACAGACTTCTTTCTTCAAATTCTAATTTTAACTTTCCTACATGACATATTTTTTCAATGGAATAGGTGATCTATTTAAATTAGGTGAAATATTTAAAATCTAATCTTTACTTTCATTTTTCAAACTCATCATTCCAAATACAAAGTGTTTGTTAAGGGATGGAGAGCCTCATACACCACAATCGGCTTCTTGAGTCCATCAGGATGTGAATTCTGACAAGCTGCTGCAGCCACCTACCCAAGATATTACTCCAGTTTCGCATCCCATTCCAATGCAGATTGCGATCTGCCCACTGGTCAAACGCACCCACTGGAGATTGTCAACAGGCTCAGAAGGCTCCAATTGCAGCCCAAAGGTTCTCAAATATACTGCTTTCTACTGTATATTTGTCCTGCAGCTAGGTACTTCACTGTCAACACTGCTGTGTGGTGCCAATGTCTGCAGTTTGTTTCATACTTGTCTGTTGATTTATTTTTCAAGGCATGGTCTTGCCATGTAATTCAGGATGGAACACACAACCCTCTTGCTTCGGCCTCACAAGGGCTGGGTTTACAAGCATACACCCACACCAGGCTCATGTTTCATGACTTTATATGTCTGTTAGTGATTAAGGTCCTTTCCCCTAGCAGATAGTAATCAGAAAGAAGGTTCTTGCCAGACAGTGGTGGCACACATCTTTAATTCCAGCACTCTAGAGGCAGAGGCAGGAGGATCTCTATGAGTTCGAGGCCAGCCTGGTTTATGGAGCTAGTTCTAGGACAGCTAGGGCTACCCAAACAAAAAATAAAAAAAGAAAGAAAGAAAGAAAGAAAGAAAGGAAGGAAGGAAGGAAGGAAGGAAGGAAGGAAGGAAGGAAGGAAGGAAGGAAGAAAGAAAGGAAGAAAACAAAGGTTCTTTCAACCACGCATCTAGTTGACTGCTCAGTTACAATGAGAAGAACACCGGGAACATGCCATAGGTCCCAAGAAGAATCCAAAAGACTTCTTCATTTTGATATTTCTAAAATGTCATGTTAGGCCAGTGAGATGGCTCAGCAGATGAAGGCACATGTCTCAGTTAGGCTTTCTATTGCTGCAATGAAACACCATGACAAAGAGCAAGTTGGGGAGGAAAGGGTTTGTTTGGTTTACACTTCTGCATTGCTGTTCATCACTGAAGGAAGTCAGGACAGAAACTCAAACAGGGCAGGAACCTGGAGGCAGGAGCTGATGCCGAAGCTGTGGAGGGGTACTGCTTACTGGCTTGTTTCCCATGGCTTGCTCAACCCATCTTCTTATAGAACCCAGTCCAGGGGTGGTACCACCCACAGTGGACGGGGTGGTACCACCCACAGTGGACGGGGCCCTCCCTCATGATTGCTAATTGAGAAAAGGCCTTACAGTTGGATCTGAAGGAGGCATTTCCTCACCTGAGGCCCTTTCCTCTGATGAGTCTAGCTTGTGTCAAGTAGACACACAAAAGCACCCAGGACAGCACATGCCTCCAAGCCTGACAACCTGAATTTGAACCCCCAGGATGTGCAAGGCAGAAATTGTTCTCTGACCAATTGTGCATGAAATTGATTCATGCACACAGATTTGGCATGTATACACAAGCACACACATGCAAACACACCCTAAATAAAAATGTAACAAAAATTTTAAAGAGCAGTATTCTTTAAAACAGTGGTTCTTAACCTTCCGAATGCTGCGACCCTTTAATACAGTTCCTCATGTTGTGGTGACCCCCAATCTTAAAATTATTTCATTGCTGCTTTTTGGCTATTATTATGAATCATAATGTAAATATATGATATGCAGATGATCTTAGGCAACCTCTATGAAAGGGTTGCTAGACCCCTAAAATGGTTGCGACCACGGGTTGAGAACCACTGCTCTAAAATCTACAAATGCGGTGTTTTAAGTAAAAGATAAATAGAAATAAAGCCAACCACAGTAACTTTAAAAACAAGCCAAGCAAAAATCACATCCCTCTACAAAGATCTGCTTCGTTATGATCCTTCGGGGCAGAGGAGGCTCAGTGGTTAGGAACACTTCCTGTCCTTTCAGGACCCCAGTCAGTTCCCAGTATCTATATTAAACAGCTCACAAAACCACCAGTAACTCCAGTTCCAGGGGACCCTATGTCTTCTCCTGACCCCTCAGGCAACCACACACATGTGACACATACTCACATGATCCATGCATACACATAAAGATAAATCTAATAAAAGATTTTTTAAACTTTATAACAGTGAACCTCTTGGCTATACAGATCGGTCAAATTCTCACCAAAATGTAACTGCTTACTAGGTTCCATTGCCTGCTGAGCTAGATAGCTTAAAGTCATTTACAAATCTCAAGACAGAGGTCTGGAAATAGAGTTTAGTTGATAGAGTGTTGCCTAGTATACACATCAGGTCCTGATCCTCCAGAGGGGTGAGGTTGGGGGATACAGAGAATCAGAGGGAAAATAGGAATAAATATGAACCACACATTAGATCAAAGTTCAACAACATTAACTAAGTTTTTAAAATTTTTTTGTTTTTGTGTTTTTTTAAGACAGGGTCTATGTAGCCTTGGCTAGACTAGCCTGGAACTCACTTCTAGACCAGGCTACCCTCAAACTAACACAGATCAGCCAGCCTCTGCTCCCAAGTACTTAATGGCATGAGCCATCACACCCGTCACACACTAACCATCTAAACCTTGAAAACAGCCAGAGCCTGAGAGGTGGCCCAGTGAGTGATGTGTTTGACATGCAAACACAAGGATCTCACTTTTATCCCCAGGACCCACAGGAAAACAGGATTTGGGCACAGTAGTGCATGCCTGTGATGCGCACTGAGGAGGGTTGGGTGATCCCTGGCCCCTGATGCCAGCCAGTCCAGTGAAATCAGCAGGCTCCAGCTCAGTAAAAGACCCTGACATTACCTAATGCTGACCCCTGGCCTACTGCACCCCATAGTCATACACACACATGTGTGGAACACACACACACAC
>NC_022029.1:32566647-32570509 GCF_000317375.1 Microtus ochrogaster
CACACACACATGTGTGGAACACACACTCACACACACATGTGTGGAACCCACACACACTCACACACACATGTGTGGAACCCACACACTTACACACATACATGTGTGGAACCCACACACACTTACACACATACATGTGTGGAACACACACACATTCACACACACGTGTGGAACACACACAAACAAATCAAATAAACCACATCCACAAAATCAAACAAACGTGAAGTTATGAAGGGGTAAGTGAGCAAGTATATTATTCTCTGAGGCTTGCTATGTTTCTAAAATTAGAAGGTTCAAACTGTTGAACTCTCCACTACACCTCTTCCCCGAGGACAAGAACCTTCATGTTGTAAGACAGCATTTCCCAGGACCTGAAGCCAAAGCACGCACCTTCTGGCAGCACGTCTGGAATGTCGGCCTGGTACTTTGGCCCCACTCTGATTTCCCCTTTGTCGGCTAACAATGTTTTCACTGAAGGGTCATACACCAAGGAGTAAAAGAAGGTATCCTGAAAAAAAATGACAAAAACCACCTAAGTAACTGAATACTTCTGCGTTTTATAAAGCAATAAAATTAATATCACAGAAATGAAAATTATAGCCTTAACTTTTGATTATATAAAATTTCATTTTAGTGAACAAATTAATAAATCTTCAAGGAGAACATGGCAATACTGTCATCATGTACAATAGCACAGAATTACATAGAGCCAAAACAAACAACTTTAAGAATAATATAAAATTCTACAATTTGCTTTAATATAAAAGAAAGTCATTAACTACTCTAAAGCGAGTTCTGAGAAGCTAGCTGGAATGGCTAGCAGGGAGGCTGAGACAGATATTTTCAGACAAGTCTGAGCTACACAGAAAACCCTGCTTCAAAAACAAAATGAAGCTGGAGCTTGGTGGCCCACATCTTTAGTCCCAGCACTCACGAGACAGAGGCAGGTGGACACATAGTGAGACTGTCTAAGAAACAAAACCCCACATATTGACTGAAGATACAAGAGTAGAACTTACATGTAGTTTTTAAAAAACATTTGTTTACCAGTGTTTGCCTGTATGTGCATCACATGCATACCTGGAGCCACGGAGGCTGGGAAGGGTACCAGATCCCCTGGAACTGGAGTTCCAGAGGGTTGTACACTACCATGCAGGTGCTGAGAATTAAGTCCAGGAATTCGCTAGAACATTAAGTGCTCGTAACCACTGAGCCAGCTCCATGCCCCTTTATATGTGGTCTGTTAATATCACTATATAAATCCCATTTAATTATTATTATAATTGTAATGCACAGTCATGTGTATAATGGCAGACACAGCATAACTAAACACACGATTACCACCAACCTACACATTAAGCATTTCATTGATTCTTTCAAAAGCCCAGTAGGCCCAGCAAGATGGCTCAGAGGGTAAAGGTGCTTATAGCCCAAGGTTAACAACCTGAGTTTGATCCCTGGAACCCACATAAAAAGGTAAAAGGAGAGAAATATCTCCACCAAGCTGTCCTCTGACTGCCATATACACACAATGGCATCTGTGTCTGCCCCTCTCCCATCACATATATGTACATGTGGGCGGGCACACACACATACACTGATAATAGATTAGTTTTTTAAAAAAAAAAAACAAAAGGGCTCCAGTGCCCTAGGGTTAATAAGCACAGTGGCCTGGCTGCCTGTTCTTATGAAGTCTGCAGAGCCACTAGAGAGTGAGGCATTTATTCAAAAACAGACCACGGGATGAAGGAATGAGGACCAGGGATGAAAATCCTCATCTGCATCCTGGGCTGTACGTACTTCAGTAAGCCTCTTGTTGGAACTGACAAAGAGATGCCACTTTTGCTAATTCTGCCTTCAGCCAGGACAATGCAATCGCCAAAGACACTCCAGCCGATGCCATCTTGCAGTATAGCACAGTAACACTCAGGCACAAAGGAAAAGAGTTCAGGGTATGGCCTTCATGTGAAGTAATGGGGAGAAAGCACAAAGTGAAAGCGACTGCAAATTACCTCTTTATCAAGGTACGACAACACCGACTCTGTCTCATTCAGCAGGGCAACACTGCATTTCCCCCTGTTTAAAAGAAAAGACCACACGATGGGCATTACATTCACAGTGATTGCTACACAGGCTAGGGATATCCAGACTCTCAGGGTTGATGAAGGTCTAGATGGCAGTGAGGGATAAACTGAAACTCTCCAGACCAGCTCTGCAGCCCTGGACTGGGAACCTGTACAATAAAGCTTCATTTATAGGCATTTACAGAGGCCAGTCAGCTCCAGCTGTGTTACCAGACAGCAAGTCATTACAACAGACACTTTAAAGGCGCTTCCTAATCATTCAATAAAAAAGAATTCAATGAAAGCTTCAGAGTAACAGCGAGATTCTCAACCTATAAAAGCACTGAGGTATCACGCACAAGAGGTCTTCAGTCGATCCTCATACAGCCCAGCACATAAAATAATAGACTCAGGCGGTGACCTGCACGAACACTTGGAAATAATGGATTCATATAAGGATGTAACCAACTGACCTTTACTGGAATTGCTCAAAAGGTTAGTTTTATTTTCTTTTCTCTCTCTCTCTCTTTCATTTTTTTTTTTTTTTGAGACGTTTCTCTATGTTATCAGTCCTAGCTGTCCTGGAACACTCTCTGTAGGCCAGGCTGGCCTCAAACTCAGGGATCCTCCTGTCTCTGCCTCCCAAGTGCTGGGATTAAAGATATGCACCACCACTACCCAGAAACAATTTAAAATTTTAAGAGACCATTTTCTAAGATCCTGGAGGAGGGGGCCTTTTTTTTTTTTTTTTTTTTTTTTCAAAAGTTCCCTAAAATTTGCTTGTTTGAACCAGGAACAGTAGCTCACACTTGTAATCCTAGCACTCTTAAAGCCTGAGCTTGTAGCGCATTCCAGACTTCTCTGGGTGTGTTGGTTTGAAAAGGAAATGTCCCCCACAGGCTTGGGCATCTGGATAGTGGGATCTCAGCTGGTGGCGCTGTTTGGGGAGGCTTGGATAAACAGCCTCACTGTTGGGAACTCACCACTGGGGACAGGCTTTCAGATCACATAGCTCCTATCCACTTCAGTTCCTTCTCCCTGTTGCCCATTTGCAATTGTGGATGAGAACTCTCAGCTTCCCTCCCCTGCTACCACACCTGCCACCCTGATGTGGTGGATCCCATCCCTCTGGAGCCACAGCTCACACAAATTCTTTCTTCTGTAAGCTGTCTTGGATGTGGTGCTTTATCACAGCAATAATGCACCAGGCCACGGTGCGAAACCCTGCCCCAGAAACGAAGAGAACAGAAAAGAATAGCAAGAATGGCGTGTAGAAGCCACTTGTAGAGGAACTGAAAGTGACTAGAGAATGGGAATTAAGTACAAGACTGCCTTGGAGGAAGGGTGCGCGCGCGCGTGCGTGCGCGCGTGCGTGCGTGCGTGCGTGTGTGTGTGTGTGTGTGTGTGTGTGTGTGTGTGTATGTGATTTAAAAAAATAATAAGGTAAAGCTAAAAGAAGGATCCCAAGCAGGTAAACTGCACAGGTGTGTGTAAATACTATAAATCACATATCAGACAGACAGACAGGACAGATACACACACAAAGCTGCAAATTCTATATCAGGTTTCTTGGACTTGGCACCTTGACTGACATTTGGGAATAGGTGAGTCTTTGTTGCTGGGCTAGGAGCAACTGAAACCTTTACCCCTGGATGACAGCAGTACCCAATTATGACAAACAAAACTATCAAGAAATATTAATGTTCTGTGTGGGGCTAGCCTTCATTGAGAGCCGCCATTTTACAAGTGGGGGGGGGTAATAAATCATGGTTTTAGTAACTGGATCTTGAAACCAAACATTT
>NC_022029.1:32570894-32589347 GCF_000317375.1 Microtus ochrogaster
AAAAAAAAAAAAAAAAATGGGGCAAAGAAGAGACATAGTCTGGATACTTCTATACATTTCTAATCACGTACTTATTTTCTGTTGTGACACTTTAACAAATGTGAACAAGCAAAAATGAAAAGAAGGTGATTTGGGAATCTGCAGATACAGCCCAGCTGAAAGAGTCCTTGCCTTTCATGAGCACTGTGTTTGGTCTCCAGCACTTCAGAAACCAGGAGAGGTGGTGCCTGCCTGGAGTCCCATCACCTGGGAGGTAAAAGCAGGATGAATGAAAGTTCACAGTCCTCCTTGGCTACCTAAGGAGTTCAAGGCTACTCTGGGTGACACATACCGTGTAAGAACAACAACAGGCAGATACCTCAACACCCACTTGATAAGTGAATTCAAGAATTAAAAAGTCAAAAAAGAAGAGTGAAGTCTGAATTTAATGTCAATGGATTTAGTAAATAAGCCGTGTTTGGGGAAGTTCACTGTGGCAGTGGCATGTGAAGAACACAGACTTGGTGACAAGCATGGAAAGAAACTGCCAAAGAGGACTCCGAAGGAAAGCCCTCATCTTGGCCTGCCTCCCTTTCATCAGAGGAACTGGAAGTCCCAAAGTAAGGATGTGAAGACAGTACTCTCCAGGACAGACAACAGATACATCATGGGAACAGCAGGGAAACCCAGACAGCAGCACACACAGCACGTCAGGCCAGGAAACAATGCACAGAGCAGACTGTGCTGCACCCAGACACAGATGGACAACGCAATCATGAGTACTTCGGGGCTGTGCACATCAGCCTTCCTCATGGCTGTGCCCTTGACTGGAAGAGCCATAGCTGGTGGAGGACTATAAGGAAGCTGCATCTTCCAGACACGGTAGGACTGATGTTTACACCAACTCTCAGAGACTGACAAGACCTGCACAGGTTCAAACCAGACACAATCCCAGCACTGAGAAAGGGGAGTAGACAAGGGATCCTGCCCTTAGCCAACTTTACAATTGCTGCCTGCTAGGAAAGAGAAAATCCAGTAACCGTTTTCCCAAATAGAATGTGGCTCAGCTTATCAACCGCAATCCAGAGCAGACCCCATTCCCAGGAGGAGTTGGCCAACACAAAACAGACTCCATGGTTTTTGGTTTTTTTTTTTTTTAATGTTTTGTTTTGCTTTTGCTTTGTTTTGTCTGGCTGTTTATTTTTGGGGTTTTTTGGTGAACATTTTTTTGTTTCATTGATTTTTTTTTTAAGTTTGTCTGTTCTTATTTTTGTTTTTTTTTTGTTGTTGTTGTTGCTTTTCCTGTTTATTTCCGAGAGAGAGACAGAGAGGGATGGAGGGAGGGAGGGAGGAAGGGAGGGAGGGAGGGATGGATAGAGAAAACATAAAATTGGGTGTGTAGGGAAATGGGGAGAATCTGGGAGGAGCCGGGAAAGAATATGATCAAAATATGTATGATCCAAATATGTTATATGAAAAGATTTTAAAAATTCTTTTTGAAAAGCATTCTAGGGACTGGGGATAAACCTGTACTAGAACACCTGCTTAGGATGCAGGAGGCCCTGCAGGCATGGGGAAGGGGAGTCTGGGGTGGGAACTTGAATGTGTAAGCTATGGCAGTGCTTCCTCTCTCACTGGATTTCCTTCAGGTCCTCATTCTATGACAATGCTAAGAGCAGAACTAAGTGCACTAAGTAACTTTGTCATGCTAAAATTATTTTTTAGAAAAATACCATTGTTTAACTTAAACTTCATCTGAGTTTGAATAAGATGAGCCAGCGTTCATTTTAATTTTCTAATCATAAAAGTAATTGAATTTTGTTGAAATGCCAACATAATCAAATACTTAACAAAAGGAAGTTTTTCTTCATAGAACTTTCCCAATCACTTTACAAACAAGGAAGTGTATAGTTTTAGATCACCACCTTCATAGTGCTGTCTATCAATGGTTCTAGACAGCAGTGTTAGCCAGTCACACCCAAAAGCAGAGAACCAAACAGTACGTGGTGGCTAAAATGGGCATGGCCCCACAGGCTCATCTACTTGAATCTCAGACATCAGGGAGTGGCACTGGTTGAGAAGGATTAGGAGGTGTGGCCTTGTAGGAAGAAGTGTGTCACTGAGAGTGGACTTTGAGGTGTCAAAGGCCCAAGCCAGGACCAGGATCTCATCTCTGTCTCTCTGTTAATGCTTCCTCCCCACCCTCCTCTCTCTCGTTGCCTAAAGATCAGGAAATAGCACTTAGCTACTTTTCCAACACAAACTACCTGCCACCATGGATGATAACAGGCTAAACCTTTGAAACTAAGCAAGTCACCAATTAAATGCTTTCTTTTGTAAGAGTTACCAGCTGAGCGGTGGTGGTGCACGCCTTTAATCCCAGCACTTGGGAGGCAGACGCAGGTGGATCTCTGTGAGTTCGAAGCCAGCCTGGTCTACAAGTGCTAGTCCCAGGACAGGCTCCAAAGCCACAGAGAAATGCTGTCTCGAAAAACAAAAACAAACAAACAGGAAAAAAAAAGAGTTATCTTAGTCATGGAGTCTCCTCACAGCTAAAGAACAGTGACTAAGACATAACTTGGTACCAGGGACAGGGGCATTGCTGTGACAGGCCTAACCATGCTGTTTGTTGGAAGGCTTTGGGACTTTGGACTAGAAAAGGGATTGAATGTTTTAAGTGAGGTTTAGTGGGTCATCCCAGTGGGAGCATGAAGGATAGTGCTCAGGGCAACTTGAACTGTGGGGGCCCAGATCAAGAAGTTTCAGAAGGGAAGAATATTGCAAGTGACCTAGAGATCATTTTTGTGATATTTTGGCAGAGTGTGGTTGCTTTTTAACCTTATCCTAAAAATCTGTCTGAGGCTAAATCAAAGAATTTTGGATTAATGGCATTGACAGAGAAGAGTTCAGGACAGCCTAGTATTGACTGTAGTATGTGGTCACTAGTGGTCACTCTTATGCAGATCTCCAACGAAAAGGAACAAGTGGGGCAAGAATAAATACAAAATATACAGTTTGAGAGGAGCACCAGGAAATATAAAGGAGCCAAGATCATTGCTCAAGGGGATGAAAAGTTCAGAGAAAAGCCTGAGGCTAAACGGAATAAAGGGAGTGGTGACCTCAGGCCAAGACCCCGTCCAACTATAAGTTTATAAAAAGGAACTAAAGGAAAGCCTAAACAGTGAAGGAAACTATCAACATCAGAAAGCTGGTGTGATTGTAACTGAACAGCAGGATCAAGTTCAAATCCCATCAAGCAGCAGAGCTTGGCAGCTTTGGCCACAAGGTTCTGGCTTTAGCGTCACGCACACAGGAAAGGGTATGAAATCTCTCTGTGTGGCCAAGCCTCTGAAGCCAGACATGTGCTAGGGGTGACCCTGCATGGAAGCCCAGAGAGTTCATTCATGAAGCTGTGAAGGTGAAGCCTGGATGTCAGTGGACACCAAGATGTTGGAAGTGCCAGAGTTATGGGACATCTGCCAAGAAAAGGGGAGACTGGGTGTGGAGCCAACCCATCAGAGAAAAGAGTGTTGCGGTCAGCGGGAAGTAAAGGTCTGAAGAGTACGCCGACATTAGACTTAGAGACGCAGAATTTGGGAGTTGCTCTGCTGGGTTTTGGATGAGCTTTGGCCCAGCATTTCCTCACTATGCTCCCTTTCCTCCCTTTTGCAATGGTAATTCATATTCTGTGCTATTGAATGTTGGAAGTATGTGATCTGATTTTTTTACTTTATCAGAGGTTGCAGTTAAGAGATTGCCATAGTCTTAGAAGAGACTTTGAACTTTGGACTTTTAAACAGTGTTGAGATTGTGATAGACTATGGGGACCTTTGAAGTTGGGCTGATTGTATTTTTGCTTTATGATACTGTTACAAGCTTATGGGGGCCAGGGGGTAGAATGTGGTAGTTTGAAAATGGTGGTCCCCATAAGTTCATCCATTTGAATGCTTAGTCATCGGGGAATGGCACTACTTGAGAAGGATCAGTAGGCACAGCATATATTCCAAGAGAAAACGTGCCTACCTGAGAGATATATCCTTCCCTACCCTCTTCCAGCCATATCATAAATCTAAGCACCAATACAGAAATATCAGGTAAAGAGAAACACTGCAAAAAGTATTCACCACAGGGAAGCAGCAAAACAGACACAAGTTTCTTCACCCTGCTACCCCAACACCAAGGAAACAGAGAAAGAAAGGAGAAATACTCTTTCCCCCATGACCACCAATGGCCTTAGCAATACCACCCCATCTTATGGCCATGCCACTTGTACCAGAAATCAAACTACATTGTATATATGAGTTTGTTCCAGTTCTTTCATTTTGTTTTGTTTTTTAAATAGGTCTTACTGCATAAGGCTCACCTCAAACTTGCAATCTTTGCCTCACCCCCAAATGCTATCCAAGTGCTGGAATTATAGATGACATCAGCCCCTGACTCTGCTATTTTATTTTGTTTTATTGATCTATTTTTTCAATCTACTTACTATGACCCTGTTTTGCTTGTTTTCTGTTGCTGTGATAAACATCACAACCAAAAAGCAAGAGGAAAGGGTTTAATTCATCTTATAATTCATAGTCCATCATAGAGGGAACCTTGAACTCCAGGCAGGAACCTGGAGGCAAGAATGGAAGCAGAGACAACAGGAGAGCACTGCCTACGTGGCTGGCTCAGCTACACCATCCGGGACCATCTATCTGCCCAGGAATAGTACCACCACAGTAGGCTAGACCCTCCCACATCAATCATGAATCAAGAAAAAGCCCATTGACATGCTCACAGGCCAGTATGACAGAGGCAATTCCTGATTGAATTTTCCTCTTCCCAGGTAAGTCTAGTTTGTGTCAAACTCACAAAAGCTGACTAGCAGAGACTCCCTTATCTTAATTATTATGATTTGTACAATTATCTTAATATCTAATATAAGCAACACACATTCTATTGTTTCATTATTTTCCAAGAGCAACTAATGGCTCTCAAACTTTTTGACCTTACATTTCAATTTACAGCTCTAAAAATTATTGAGAATGCAAAGACCTTCTGCTTACGTGAGTTATATATCTGTCAAAAACTTACCACGTTAGAAACTAAAACTGAGAAAAATATGAGTATATTTTTCAAATTAATGAAAAGTATTTAATTTTCAAGGTGGGGTGGCACACATCAATTCCAGCACTCAGGAATCTGAGGGAGAAAAATTACTTGAGTCTGAGGTCAGTCTAGGCTACAAAATGAGTACTGTGCCAGCCAGGGCTAAATGCCATCCATACATAGACAACAGTCCCTCAAAGAAAAATAATATTGTTTGATATTTTTGCAAGTATATTCAATTTCTAACTTAAGAGACAAATATTTGGAGGCTGGAGAGATGGCTCAGAGGTTAAGAGCACTGGCTGCTCTTCCAGAGGTCCTGAGTTCAAGTCCCAGCAACCACATGGTGGCTCACAACCATCTGTACTGAGATCTGGCCTCCTCTGGCGTGCGGGCATACATAGAGGCAGAATGTTGTATACATAATAAATAAATAAATAAATCTTTTTTAAAAAAAGGAAACAATCTCTCTCCTTCAGTGAAATATAACTGATATATAAAAGCATACATTATTGTATGTGATAGCTTGTTATGCACATTGGCAAACAACTGACAACTAGAGATTTGTGTAACAGGTACTCTTCATTTTCAAGTCAGTCAAATGCATCTAAACAGCTAGGTTTCATCTTCCAGTGGTAATATACCATGAAATTGCCAGTTTCGTTCATAATTCAAACAATCCTATGACTATTTCTCTCAAGAAAACATCACACTTCAATAAGCAAAAGTAAATTTATCTGTACTGCCTGTTTCGTTATAAAACACTTTAAAAACGAAAAAGAAAACAAAAGAGAGCATGGCATGGCAACACACATGCACTCGGGAGGCAGAGGCAGGCGGATCTCTATGAGTTCAAGACCAGCCTGGTCTACAGAGCTAGTTCCAGGACAGTCAGGGCTACAAAGGGAGACTCTGTCTCAAAAAACAAAAACAAAGAGAAAAAAAGGGGGAGGGCATGGTAGCTAAGATTTGTAATCCTAGGGGTTGGGAAGTGGAGGCAGGCAGATCTTTAGGCCTCACAGCAGGCAGCCTAGCCTCCTCAATAAACGTGAGGCCCCAGTGAGAGTCCCTGACTCAGAAAACATGGGATAGCCTATAGAGAGGGTCACTGGCTAACAGCAGCCACGGGGCTTCATGGCTGCCTCTGACTCCAGCCAAGAGAAGGAGGGTTTGAACCACTTTTTTAGTCTCTGCCACCCTAATGTACACACGAAATAGTAAACAAGTAAATCTCTGCCATCATTCCACACATGCTAGATGCAACCCCTATCCCAAAATGCACACACAAAATAGTAAAAAAGTAAACAAATATTTTTCAAAAGGTAGACAACACCTGAAGAACAATGTCCACAGTTGACCTCTGGAATCCACATGAACACGCATACATGTACGTATAGAATATATGTGGAATATGATACATAATTTATGATATCATAATATATAATGAATGTTTACTTATGAAAGCCAGGCTCGATGTTCTAAATCCCAGCACTTGGGGGGCATGAGCAATGGTGGAGCATCTCATTCCAGCCCTGCAGGTGGACCCTGCAGCTCAGAGACCCTATCTGCTCCCTGCTTAACCTGGACTGCCCTGCTCTGGCACCTAGTTGAGGTCAGTCTGGACTAGACAGTAGTTCTAGGGTGGCCTAAGCTATGCAAGGCTGTCTGTAAGAAGAAAGTTAGAGACATCCTGACACCAGTGTCCTCACCCTCACAAACAGACACAAACATAAAGGCTGCAGTAAGCCCGCCCACAGAGACCTCTCGCTGGCCTGACGCGCGTTTTCATTTCCCCCATCACGGTTGCTGAAAAAATGCTCAAGGTGACTTTGCTTGACAGCAGTCTATAGAGGCACCCCCCATCCAGTCCTCTGCCTTGTGGGCCATGTAGAAGTTTGGCATTGACTCCAAGCAAGTCGTTTCCCACCCCAACGTCCTGAGCAGCCTGTCTATCACACACCCAATCTTTAATTCCAATTCTAGTGACATTTAAATAAAATTCAATTCCAATTGCTCTCAATCTCAAATTCTATGTAAGGTCAATTGTAAATGAAAAGAGATTATCTTTTATGTATTTATTTATTTATCTTAATAAACTTTTATTTCCAAGAATAAAACTAAGGCTGGGCAGTGGTGGTGCATGCCTTTAATCCCAGGACCTGGGAGGCAAAAGCAGGTGAATCTCTGTAAATTTGAGGCCAGCCTGGTTCCAGGCCAGCCAGGGCTGTTACACAGAGAAACCCTGTCTCAAAAAAAAAAAAAAGAATAAAAATTAAAGCAGACTCAGTGGAAGTTTCTAATTCTGAAGGGCCTGTGTACAGCTCTCCAGAGGGGAGGAAAGATACCGAGACGCTGACCTCTGAGATCTTGCAGCCTAAGTTGGAGTCTAAACAGAACTATTTAGGCAAATTTTACATAAGGTGCAAGATTTTAACAGTTGTTCAAGAGACTCTCAGAACTGAATTAAGACAGACAACTCCTCATTTGGAGCCGCCACATGGCAGCCTTAGACAAAGACGCATTCTACAGATGGTGGTTTCGCCATTCTTCTGCATGGAGCCAGCGACGGGGATGGCGTCGTCTGGATTCTGGTGTACTAACCTGACAACTGTTCCAAAGAGTCTCAGGCTACCTGTGAAGCAGAGACTGAACACCTGGCCTTCAAAACTTATCCTACTACTACCGTCACCAAATTTAGGTTTGAAATAGCTTCTCTGGCCCCTTTAAGAAAGCAATATGGCTCAGAAGATAAAGAAAGGCATTTGCCACTAGCTAAAGGGAACAGCCTGAGCTTGATCCTGGCCTGAGTTTGATGCGCAGGACCTATATGGAAAAATAAGCTACCGACTTTCACAAGTCACCTCCATACATATACTGTGGCATGCACATGCCCACAGGCCCAGACACAAATCAATAAATAAGTGTAAAGAATAGTTTAAATAATAATAGCTATAATAAAAACCCATAGCTGGGCAAGCAAGTGGTGGTCATGGCAGTAATCCCAGCACTAGGGAAGCCGAGATCAAGACTGACAGGAGTTCCAGGCCAGCCCGCTCTACAGAGTAAAACTTTCTTGAAGCAAACAAAGTTCAATAATTATTTTTTAAAATAATAAAAATAAAAAGCATAGTTGGACTGAAGATACACAGGACCCTGGATCCAACCCCAGAACTGGGGGTGGGGAGATGAGGGGATGACACCAACAACGATAATGAGTACGATGCCCAGCACAGCCAGAGCTAAACATGAGGAAGACAGGTCCATAAACTAGGGCAAAGTCCACTAGCACGGATATATAGATGTCTCCATGACTGTTCATGCTTTGCAACAAGAGACGCCTGGAGAACAAATATTCAGATCCAAAACCTGTTACTAGAGGACACACTGGGACCAACAACACCAGCATCTAAGGCAAGTTTTTTAAGGCACACTGAAGCCTAATTTTAAAGGCTGTGGTCCAGATCTTAGGGCTGTAGAGATGGAAAGAATTAGCTCTTTTTAATTATGACTAGCTGTGCCACAGGCTGGGAAGAGATGGAATCGTTACATGCACCAGTGCTGTAATTAACAGCTGTTGAAAGGCTCAGCTTAGTGCATCGGACATGTGGGGACGCTCAGGCCAGACACAACCATAAACCAGGGGAAGAGGGCTATTTCCTGCTTTCTACATGCAGCTAGCATTGTAACATTATCTTTTGGAATAATAATCCAACTTATACGCTTAAATAGCTTTAATTTTAGATCTACCCAACTGACTTGAATCTATAGAAGAATTCTGTGAGGCTGACATTCAGAAAGCCTACCTACTCAACAGGTGACTTCAGAGCTCTCATTGTGCCTGATGTTTTTCTGGCGCTAGCTGTGCATGAGTCATTAGTGAAGCTGAATATCTGCAGTTCGGAGTCAGACAATATCTAAACGTGCAATTTAAAGAAGTGGGAGATTTAGGCAAGATTGTAATTGTTTTGTGCTTTTGGCCCCCTCATCTGTAAACAGGGATAATAACAGATCTACTTAGAGACTCACTGTGAGGATTAAATACTTGAAAAGCAGCCCTAGCATAAAAAGCCCAATAGCTGTTAGAACACGAAGCACATATAAGCCCAGGCCATTTGTAAAACTGATTACTGCCACAGAGTAGAAAGAGGGCTACACTTAGAAATGAGGCAAGTAGCAATGGGCACATCAGCCCCTCCAACTGTAACTGTGTTGCCTTCCTCAAACTTAGAACATTTCTGTCTTTTAGAAACGAATGAAGGACTGCTCATGAATCACAGGATGATCACTGAAAGAGCATGCAGTATTTACTACATGTATGAAAACCTTCAAATGCACACATAAAATGGCTTAATGCAGCAAGATAAACAATACTGTTGGCATGACAATAAATCGTTGCGCTTTATGTGCATCACAAAATCTTTTATTAAAGTCCCAAGCCACAGCAGATGAGTGAAGGGTACTGCCTCTGCCCTGCTCCTGCACCCCTGAAAATGCACCAGATGGATGCTCACTGCTCATGCTCCATGCCAGTCTGCTCAGAACAAGCCCAGGTCTCACTGTCTCTCTCATTTCTGCTGGAGTGAGAGGGAACAAAGCGTTGCTTCTGAGCCACACACGGAGGCTTACAGCAAGTGAGAACTAAAGTTCACCTACTCAGGGCTCGAGAACACCTCAGTCAGGCTTTCCCCAAGTTCCATTCAGTAAGGAGGAAATTCTGGGCACTTGATGGTGTCTCTGAGAACAAAAAGTCAGTATTCACCAAATTGCCCCTATAGCTGCCAAAGAACAATGGGGCTTCGGCAATTTTCTCCTTTTAAAGCAGAGGCAGATAGGGCAGGGCTTCAACACTGGAAAATGTCAAGACCACTTTCCCGAGCCCTTGTTCTAAATCAGCATGTGGGCTGCTCAGCCAGGCTCTGTGTCTTGCTAGAGACTGCTTCAACTGCCTTCAAGCATTTGCAAACGGGAGCCATAGAGGAGAAAGCGCGACTTCCCTCTCCTTTCTCTCAACCCAGAAAACACACAGGAAAAAGGCATAAATGTCTCTTCGACATAATTCAAAGCATCATCACTAGGTAAAGCCCTTGCATAAGTGTCTTGATAATTATATTAAAATACACTCTCTCAGGCCTTATGGAAGATGAAAAACACCATTTTTCCATTCCAAGCAATCTGTTAAAGAAAACCAACATTACTTGTAAACAGATTCCAAGCTATCAGAAGGGTAAATTAAAAATACGCTGTGTGTTTTGGATATATTCTTTAAGCCATTTGTCAGATCTAACAAGAATCTATGACCACAACTTCTTGAGCTCAAATGAATCTTTATATCCTAGCTTCTTCCAGCTAAATAATCATAGCCTATGACTTTTTAGTTATGTACATCTTTAAGAAAATGTCAGTTGGGTACAGTGATGCATGCCTATAATCCCTACTACCTGAAGGGTCAATGCAGGAAGATCAGGAGTTGAAGGCCAGCCTCAGCTACCTGGCAATTTAAGACCAGTTTGGGCTATAAGAGACCTTATCTCAAAAAAAATATGCACAGGTAAAAAATAATGTATGACAATTTCATAACAAAAACCATTATTATATAGAATAAACAAACACTAATAAAATCTGAAATAATCTCACAGTTATTCGCGTCCTCCAGATGATAAAGCAAGGACTGGATCCCACCAGTGCCCAGGACAAAGGTCATGAGCCCAGTTCAGTTGCAGAGCACTTGCCTAGCACAAGTGAGGCTTCAATTTCTAACAAAAACGCATCTGTTAGAGTTTTAAACCAAGCAAATGCACAGAGCTGATGCCAGCATTGGGTTTTCATCCCAGCGATACTCACAAGAAAATAAAAAGCCATACATCCTACGAGGGCTGGAGTCGTGTGTCTGCAGACCAAACCCTGAGCTCTTGTGTTCTGGCCTTGTATTCTCACTGTATCATTTGCAGGGATCTGAAGAAGCACTTCCCAAAGAGTATCTGCTAGACATTGCTGTGTGTGATGCTAATACACTCAGATAAACTGTTAGTGAGGAGGCAACGAGAAGACCTGCCAGGACCTCTGTATGTTAATGCACACCATAAATTCCAAGATCACACCCATGAAGTCTGCCGGATGCCAAGCTGAGCAAAATCTTGAAGAGGGTTTTTGAAGGGCTTTCAAGAAGGCTTTGGTCTGGGCTTTGGTCACAGTGTTTCTGGGCACTTAGGGAAGTTAGGGAAACTTCTAAAGGTCTCACCTGATATGCGTTGCAGGAAGAGATTCATACTGGCGGGACAGAAAGAGCTCCCTATGTTTCAACTGATGCTTCTGCTTCTCAGTCAAGTCAGCCTCAACCGTCATCTCCGTTTCTTCCTCTGTTTCTTCTACACAAACAAAATTCAAAGAATCCATTGTTACAACCCATGTTGCCTCTTGGGCTATTAAAATAGAGTGAACTGGCAGGTCAAATTCGTATTCCATCTGATAATTTCTTCACAGTAATCACTTCTGAATGTCACATTAAACTTTTTATTGCAATCCCAATCCTAAAACCAAGCTCTCAAGGCCGCCAAGAAAGAAGAAAAAAACCATTGTGAAAATGGCAGAACCGGACATGGTGGCATACACCTGGGATCCCAGCACTTTGGAGGCTGAGGCAGGAGGATGACTAATTCAAACCCCACAGTGAGACCTGTCTTAAAACAAATAATAAGCAAGCGAGTGAGCTAGTGAGCCAACAGTGGCTGGATGGACAGCTCAGTGGTCGAGAGCACTTGCTGCACGATCAAGGACCACGGTTAGGATTCCAGAACCCGCATAACAAGCCAGTGTCTTTACAAAACTTGTAGCCCCGCTTCGGAGAATGAAGATAGGGGGCTGCTGGGGTTTTCTTAAAGGAACAGACAGAGAATAATGAAAGAGGACACCCAAGAACCCTCAGACACACCTGAAAACACATATGTGTGCACACAGATACACAAAGACATTTCTTCAAAATAATAAGTAACATTAAAAGTGCAGCTAAGAGCTCAGCTATGAATGGCAGTAGCATAGCCTGAAATCTCAACACTCAGGAGGTTGCCGGGCGGTGGTGGCGCATGCCTTTAATCCCAGCACTCGGGAGGCAGAGGCAGGCGGATCTCTGTGAGTTCGAGACCAACCTGGTCTACGAGAGCTAGTTCCAGGACAGGCTCCAAAACCACAGAGAAACCCTGTCTCAAAAAAAAACCAAAAAAAAAAAAAAAAAAAAAACACTCAGGAGGCTGAGACAGGAAGACGGGGAGCGAGGGCAACAGAGTCAGGGCCGATCTCAAAACAAAGTGCTGAACAAAGAAAGCCCTGGGATTGGTACCAGGACTGCACAGACTCCACGTGGAGGTGTACACCGAAACCCCAGCACTCAGAGATGAAAGCATACAGATCAGAGAGGTCATCACAGGCTCTAAGGAAACTGTCTCAAAAAAACAAAACCAGTATTGGAGGGCCTCATCCCTACCCTGTGTGTACAGGAATCAGACTTATAATACTTACACCCTTTTTTGTCTTGTATGAATACTATAAACCAAATCACGTTTGCAGGGGGAAAACATACTTGTAATACCAGAGACTGATGCAGGAGGCTGGAGTTCACGTCTAGACCCTATTTCCATAACAAAAACAAAAACCTATGGAGATCAACATCACGGAGGGAAAAAAAGAAAAGAGAAAAAAAGGAAGCTAGCCATCTTTTCTGTCTTTCCTCTCTACAGCAGGAAGGAGGTTGCTACTGGAAACCCGTCCCTTCCATCGGGGAGCGAACCTCCAGCACCTCCACACACTTCATTTGTTTAAAAGTGACAACACAAGAAGCTGGACTAGAATTGAAGCTACTCGTTCCTGGTGAGCTTGTGTTAAGATGGTGGTGCAATGTCTCCCAAGAGGAGAGCAAATGATCAACACTAGAATTGTAGTCAGTTCTCCAGTGCACGAGCAAAGAGGTCTTCCCATGCAGGTGCTATTCCAGGAGCTGCTCAGTGAGACTGAGAAATGACTCCTGGCCTTGGCCACGGAGAAGCAAGGCTGGCAGCAAAAATGAGGCAACAAGGTTCTACGTGGTGTCTTGTTCTGATTTTGGGGCACACTAGCCGAGTAACAAGCTGGCCTCACACTCACCACCTCAGGTATTTTTCTCCTGCTGGGACAGCACTGAGCAAAGGCAGCTCAGGGGAGGAAAGGGATTATTGCACCACACTTCGAGGTGACAGTGCATCATAAGGCCAGTCAGGGCGGGATCTCAAGACAGGGCAGGGCGGGAAGCTGGAGACAGAAGCTGAAGCAGAAGAAACTGAAGGGTGCTCCTTATGGCTTGCTCCTTATGGCTTGCTCAGCCTACTTTCCTTTTGGTTTTTGTTTGTGTGTTTTTGTTTTTATTTTTTTTTTCGGTTTTTTGAGACAGGGTTTCTCTGTAGCTTTGGAGCCTGTCCCGGAACTAGCTCTTGTAGACCAGGCTAACCTCAAACACACAGAGATCCACCTGTGTCTGCCTCCTCCCAAGTGCTGAGATTAAAGGTGTGTGCCACTGCTCAACAGCCTGCTTTCTTATACAACTTTCTTTTATAACCCCAATCATCTGCCCAGGGGTGGCACCCCCTACAAGGGTTGTTCCCTCCCAAATCAATCATAATTAAGAAAATGCCTGACAGACTTGCCCAAAGGCCAGTCTTATGGAGGTACTTTCTCAACTGAGAGCCCTTCTTCCCAAATGTCTTTAGCTTGTGTCAAGTCGACAAAAAACTAGCCAGCACACTAAACATCCTCTGGCCTTTCTCTCCTGAGAACTGAGATTGTGGTGTGTGTTACCACATCTGGCTACATGATCTTTTTTCAACATTACATTTAACATCTTTAAAGAGAAAAGGGACAGCAATATCATTTACAGACAAAATTCTGATTAATTTGAGCTACACAACTTTTAAAAACTAGCCGGGCGATGGTGGCACACGCCTTTAATCCCAGCACTCGGGAGGCAGAGGCAGGCGGATCTCTGTGAGTTCGAGACCAGCCTGGTCTACAGAGCTAGTTCCAGGACAGGCTCCAAAGCCACAGAGAAACCCTGTCTCGAAAAAAAAAAAAAAAAAAACAAACAAAAAAAAAAAACTTTTAAAAACTATAATGCCTCTGGCGGCTCCCTGGTCCCTTGCAGCCTCACCTGGATCAGACTGTGTGGCTATGGGAAATAGCAGGAGTGCAGAGACTCAGAGGGAGGCTGCAGGAAAGAGGGAGAGGGCTGGCTGCTCTTCATGCAGGAAGCACAACTCTCGAGTGACCTGGAACATCTGGCTTCACACTGAACCCTTTATCATGAGACCAGAGGAGCCATACAGACAGCAGCAAATCTAACTGTCACAATTCTTATTTCAGGGCCCGGGACCATAGAAGGCATTGTATCAAACAAAATAACCACAAATCTTTTTCAATTGCAAGAGGGCCTGTCATCTTCCCTAATTTCAGATTTTAAAAATCTGAATTGAAAACAAGCCTGGAAAACTGACTGGTTCTAAAAGCCTCACCTAGGAGCAGGCAGGTTGGCTCAGCAGATAAAGGCATACATCACAAAGCCTGACGACCTGAGTTCCAATCCCTGGGCCCCACGTAGTGGAAGGAGAAGAGCGACTCCTCCAAGTTGTCTTCTGACATCCATATACGTGCAGATGTGGTCATGGGAACACACAATCACACACACACACACACACACACACACACACACACACACACACACACACACTATCAGGGGAATAAAAGAAAGTGGAGTCTCGCCACGCTCAAACCAAGCTCCCTGAATGTTCTTTCTGAAGCCGTACACAGGAGAAGCACAGCCCTAAAGGAGCCATCCCCGTCTCACCTGGGGAGATGGATAAAGCTGTTGCTGCATTGGCACTATCACCACAGCAAACACCACATACAGAATTATGCTCTTTACCTAACTGGAGTTTGATAAACTGTTGCTCCAGAAGATATGGCTGACTGAACTCTAACGGTGCCCTGAAGAGCAAAAAGCACCAATACATATCACAGCAACAACAGCAAACCTCACCCTTTTTTGTTGTTTTGGTTTGGGCATTTTTGGTTCTGTTTTTTTAGACAGGGTCTCACTGTGTAGCTTTGGCTGTCCTGGAACTCGCTTTGTAACCCAGGCTGGCCTCAAACTCACAGAGATCCACCTGCTTCTGCCTCCTGAGTACTGACTGGGATTAAAGGTGTGCACCACCACACTCGGCTTGTTTCCTCCCTCTTTCCCTCCCTCCTTCCCTCTCTTTCTCCCTCCCTCCCTCCCTTCCTTCCTTCCTGTACCTGAGGGACTAGAAAGATGGTTCAGTAGTTAAGAGCACTGCCTGCTCTTCCAGAAGACCCAGATTTGATCCTCAGCACCCATATGATGTTTCAAAGCCATCTGTAATGTCAGTTCCAGGAGATCTAATGTAATGCCCTCTTCTGGCCTCCACGGGCACCAAGCAAGTCCAGGCATACATGAGCAAAACACTCATACACATAAAGTAATTTTAATAAAAAATAAAGCATGTGTGTAAGAGTATGGGAGTGTATGCCACAGGGAGCGCGTGGAGGTCGGAAGGCAACTTTAGAGAGCTGGTTTTCTCCTTTCGCCGTGGGATCTGGGGAACAAGCTCAGGTCATCCGCCTGCTTGTGTGGCAAGTATTTTCCCCATTGAGCAATCTTGACAGTCCTAAATTTTATTTTTTA
Source organism: Microtus ochrogaster (assembly GCF_000317375.1). Classification (NCBI taxonomy): domain Eukaryota; kingdom Metazoa; phylum Chordata; class Mammalia; order Rodentia; family Cricetidae; genus Microtus; species Microtus ochrogaster. Next base: position 32,586,685 of record NC_022029.1, read on the forward strand.
TACAACTAATGGTACTGGTTGAAAAGTTCTAAGAGCTATAAAGTACAGTGTAACCAAAGAGGAAAGTCACCGCCACAGAAGCATGGAAGCATACCCTGCAATCCCAACACAACAAACAGGAGGAAGGTCATGCAAGTTCACTACCCAATGAGTTTGAGGCTAGCCGGGGGTACATGGTAAGACCCTGTCTCAAAACCACAAAGAAACAGCAATGATAATAATACATTTAACAAATGTCAGCACTTGTACCCTAAAAAGAACACTGCCAAAGACCAAATCAACTAAGAAACAACCCACGTTCATTGTTTGGAAGAGCTAAAACGGCTTGAAAAGGCAGTAAATTCTCAGGTTAATCTACCCTATTCCTAATAGAATTCCAACTGCCTTTTTCATTAAAATTAACACAGATCTGATTAATCATACAGGCATTTATAGACCTAGAGTAGCTAAGAATGAACTTAAAGTACATCTCAACCCTCCAGCAATATGGACTGTGGGACAGGCACTGGTGCAGACACATGGGAGAGCAGAGGGCAGCAACAGCGCAGACCCTGAACATACAATCCACTGATTTCACGTAAGGCAACTCCCACACCTCAAACTATACACTAAAATGAAAAACAAAACACACACACACACAAAGGCTAAACGTAAGAGCTAAGATTCAAAATAAAACAGGTATCCCCATGACCTTTTAGACCAGGAAGTGGTATCTTATAGTTACTATATGCAAAAGCATAAACAAGAAAAACAACTAGATAAATTGGACCTCATATTAAAGTTGTGTGCTAAATGTATAATATAGAAAGAAAGGAAAGAAGGAAGAGGGAAGGAAGAGAAACTGGAACCACAGGCAGGCATATGCCTGCAGCTTTCCAGAAAGCAGTCCAGCCCAGTCCATGAGCACCAGCTTCTGGGAGACCCCGTCTCAAAAAAGGTAGAGTGTGATTTTGATGGTTTGAAAAAGGATGACCCTCACAGGCTCATATATTTGAATCCTTAGGGAGTGGCCTTGTTGGATGTGAGTGCAGGTATTCCTGGAAATCAGAGGCATCAGGTCCCCCTGGAGCTGAATTACAGGTGCTTACAAATTGCCCAACGTGGGTCCTCTACAAGAGCAGTATGTGTTCTTAACCTCCCTAAGAGCCATCTCTCCAGCCCCCAATTTTTGGCTTGTTTGTTTGTTTTTCCAGACAGGGTTTCTCTCTGTAGCCATGGTTAGTTACCCTAGAACTCACTCTGTAGACCAGGCTGACCTCAAACTCAGAGATCTTCCTGCCTCTGCCTCCCAAGTGCTGGGATTAAAGGCACATGCCACCATGTTCTGCCAACAATTTTTTTTTAACAAACAGCAAGTACACAACCCACTAGCAAGGAGAATGAAGGTCTCACACGCAATCCAGTCTCTTCAGAACTCTGGAGCACATGCAGGGAGGACTGACAAGCAGGTGGGTGCCAGTTTAGTGCCACTCTGAACGTTTTCCTGACCTCACAGACCCCTCCAAGGGGAGTGGGAAACAACCAGCCAATGCACAGAAAGTCAAGCAGAAAAACATAACCCTCGCCTGGAGCACAGCTACGTTTCTCCCCAGCTTTAAGAAGCCTAAGCCTGTCTCCAAAATGTTCCTTTCACACAGTGAGCGACCATGACTCATCAGCTGTTCTCTATCGAGCTAGGATCCCATCAAGAATTTAAGCTATTTCTGTTTTACATTTATTCAAAGAAAACTGCATCTGGCAAAGGCTACCCAATCTTATCATATATCAAAGTCCATCTGGAATTCTGTACACTTAGCATGCCACCATGCAACTTTCTGCTGCTATAAACTGTGAAACTTAAGAAACAAAATAAAAGAACTAGAAGTGTTTTGGTTGGGGTTTTTAGTGCGGTGAGAGAACGCCATGACCACAGCAACTTCGAGAGGAAAGCGTCTACCTCAGTTTACAAGGCTCAAGTCGGACCACACCACTAAGGGAAGTCAGGAACTCACACAGGGCAGGGACCTGGAGGCAGGGACTAAAACAGAGGTCATGGAGGCATGCTCTCCATGGCTGGCTCAGCCTCTTTCTTACACCATTCAGGACCATCTGCCCAGTGTTGGCACTGCCTACAGAAAGCTGGGCCTTCTCCCAGCTTTGATCAATCATTAATCAAGAAAATGTGAAGTCAGCAAAATTTGATCAAGGCCTTTCTCAGTTATGGTTCCCTCATCTCAGATAATTGTAGGTTTGTGTCAAGATGACAGAAGCTCACCGCCACCATCTCATCCAACTCCCAGCTCGCTATCAGCACCATCCTCCCAGAGCATCCTCCCAGCACCGTCCTCCCAGAGCATCCTCCCAGTACTGTCCTCCTAGAACATCCTCCCAGCACCGTCTTCTCAGAGCATCCACCCAACACTGTCCTCCCGGAGCATCCTCCCAGCACCATCCTCCCGGAACATCCTCCCAGAGCATCCTTCCAGCACCGTCCTCCCTGAGCATCCTAGCACCGTCCTCCCTGAGCATCCTCCCAGCACGGTCCTCCCTGAGCATCCTCCCAGCACCGTCCTCCCTGAGCATCCTCCCAGCACCATCCTCCCAGAGCATCCTCCTAGAGCATCCTCCCAGCACCATCCTCCCAGCACCGTCCTCCCTGAGCATCCTCCCAGCACCATCCTCCC
>NC_022029.1:32589447-32594897 GCF_000317375.1 Microtus ochrogaster
CATCCTCCCAGAGCATCCTCCCAGCACCGTCCTCCCAGCACCATCCTCCCTGAGTATCCTCCCAGCACTGTCCTCCCAGAGCATCCTCCCAGCACCATCCTCCCAGAGCATCCTCCCAGCACCGTCCTCCCTGAGCATCCTCCCAGCAACACCCTCTCTGAGCATCCTCCCAGCACCATCCTCCCAGAGCATCCTACTCCTGAATTTACTATCAACACTGTCTTCCCTGAGCACAGCTGGACATTTCTTCTCCGAACAAAAACCAAAAAGAAAAAAAAAGTCTAGCTATATATCTTAGTTAGGATTTCTATTGCTGTGAAGAGACACCATGACCATGCCAACTCTTATAAAGGAAAACATTTAAATGGGACTGGCTTACAGTTTCAGAGGTTTAGTACATCATGGCGGGAAGCAGCATCAGTTAGACATGGTGCTGGAGGAGCTGAGAGTTCTATACCTTGATTCACAGGTAGCATGCAGAGAACTGTCTATACACTGGATGTAACTTGAGCATAGATGAGTCCTTCAAGACCACCCCCATGGTGACGCACTTCCCCCAACAAGGCCACATCTCCTAATAGCGCCACTCCCTAAGGGCCAAGCACCCAAACACAGGGGTTGAAGGAGGCCATTCTATTCAAACCCCCACACTGTGAGTCCACTACTCTAGAGACAGAGGCAGGAAAGATCTCGGTAAGTTCAAGACCAGTCATAGTGAATTCCAGGCAGTCAGGACTACAATTTCCAAACCTACAAAGCTGTCCTGAGCGTCACACATGAACAAACATACAAATAAATAAATATTTTAAAAAAGAACTTAAGATGGGAAGGGGTATACTTAACTGAGGGAGAAAGAGGGTAATACAGAAGAAGAGGGGAGAGAAATAAATAACACTAGGATGTTTGAAAAAAACCTATTTTTTCACAAGCTTACTTAGTAATACCTACATTGTGTGTGTATGTGTGTGAGCGTGTGTGTGTGTGTGTGTATGTGCGTGTGTACATACTATATAGTTTTATTATTAAAGGGTGATAATACTCCCCAGGAGCCATAGACATTCAGCAGAGTCCAAGAGGCCCCCTCCAAATACAGGCCATTGCTATTGCCCTTGGTTGACTCCCAGATCTTCAGACCCATGGCTGAAGACAACACACACTCTGGTCACATGACTTGAAGGACTATAGGTGCTCTGACTTTGATGCCTCCTCCCGGGTACTAGCTCCCATAGTATTGGGAGATGCTATACAAACTGCCAAGAGAAAAAGGCATCCAACAGCCCTACCCAGCTGTAAAGCTTTCAAGCCACATGACTGGCCTCATAAGATATCCCCAATAGTGGCCAACAGCTGTCCAATTGGACTTCAGGCCTGCTGAGAACGAGAAAACTCATGCCTGGTACTGTGAACCTAGTCAGGAACCCATGGCTGGAGGGGGATGGACCCTGGAGGAGAACTCACTAGAGCCACCTTCCTACAATAGCACAGCCTCCAGCTACACTCAGTCCTTATCCTTGTACCCATGCGTGCAGCTCTCGTCCCCCAGCAGACTTTCATTTTGCAGCAGCAGAGGCCATTCCAGAGAGATCCACAGCACAGAGAACGGGGAACACTGCAGAAGAAGGATGCTGTAAGTGCCGGAGGACCTGGACAAGTGCTGCAAGGTGGTGTCTTTTGGGGACAGGGATGCTGCACCCGTGACCGCTCAGCAATATGGCTGCCTGCACAAGTGGATGGGGAAATTTTTGGTTTTGCTCTGTTTTTTGAAATAGGGTCTCTCTATGTAGCCCTGGCTGTTCTGATACTATGTAGGCCAGGCTGGCCTCAAACTCACAGAGATCCCCCTACCTCTGCCTCTCAAATGCTAGAAATAAAGGCATGTACCACTATGCCCAGCAGATGGCGTAAATTTTAAGAACGACCCATTCCAAGATGAAGAACCACAGGAAATCAATGGCTGCTGAGGGAGAAACAGCTTTTCCCAAGGAAAACCCCTGGTAATTTTCCCAGTCACAAGAAGTTGGCCCTAAACACATGTACACAAAGTGGGTGACACAAAGTGGACTCAGTGTGTGTGTGTGTGTTTGTGCAAAAAATGATAATTTTTTTAAAAGGTCATGAATTTGAGAGGAAGTTGGGTAAGCGAGAGGGAGGGGTGAAAATGATGTAAATAGTATAATCGTGTGTGAAATTCTCCAAAAACATCACATTTTAATTTTTTTTAAAAAAAACGTCCTGTTTCAATAGAAAGAAAGAAAGAAAGAAAGAAAGAAAGAAAAGAAAAGAAAAGAAAAGAAAAGCTCATCAGAGACTTGAGTGGTTATAAATCTAAGCATCAACCATGCCATGTGTTTCCATGGAAGTCACGTCCTCTCTTCTACCTGACCTCAAAAAATAAATAAATAAATAAATAAAAATAAATTAAGAAACTATACAGGAAAGTTTGCCTTCTTGTGGCTATCATTTCGGGTTCCAGGAAAGAGCTTGGAACACACTTCCCAGAAGAGCGAGTGCTAGGACACAGAGAGGGGCTGCTGAAGCAGGGTGGAGGTGCCAGCACAGCTGAAAGAGCAGCGGAGGCGCCCTGGAAGGAAACGGGTAGGAGGCTGACCCCTGCTCTCGGTAGGATGGCCTGCATCCTATCCTGAGCTGACAAAACCCTGGGTTTGCCGCCACATCTCAGTCACCTCATGTACCCTGTGCAAATTGAGGACAGCTAGTTCCTTCGGCCTTCACACAACCCAGCTGCAGTAGCATGGTCCGGCCTACTTGTGCTACCTTAAGGACGAAGGTTCAAAAGCCTGCAGAGCATGGTAACTCTATAACACCTATAACCCCAGTATTCTGGGGGCAGAGACAGGAGGATCTCCATGAGTTTGAGGCCAGCCTGGCTTCCATAGTGAGTTCCAGGACAGACAAGGCTACATAGAGAGGTCTTGTGTCAAAAAAGAAAGAAAGGAAGGAAGGAAGGAAGGAAGGAAGGAAGGAAGGAAGGAAGGAAGGAAGGAAGGAAGGAAGGAAGGAAGGGGGCAGGAGGATGAGAATTTCAAAGTCAGTGGGATGGCTCTGTGGGTAACGGTCCTATCAGCCAAGCCCAATGACCTGAGCCGGATCCCATTACCCACAGGGTGGGAGAAGAAGATGGACTCTTTCTAGGGCTCCAAACTGTCATGTCTGGCAACCAAATTGGGAGAGCTATGCTGTGCTGTGTTCCTACAAACCAAAAAAGGCTCAGGCATTGTCAGCTCCAAAAAGGAAACCCAAAACTGTGCTCCCAGCTTCAGAAGACCATCCCTCCTGCGTGGCTGAGTCATCTGAACAGCACGCTGCCAGCACAGCTCCAAAGAGAGCTCAGAGGGTCCGCCCACCGACGAGGTCAGTTCCCCAGGTTAGCCGAAGTAGGATCTGGCTCTGACGGCATCGGTCAGTTTCCATTGAGAAATCCAGCCCAGACTGCGACATTTCTCTCACTGACTTTAACCGATACAAAAGCTATGATTTTCCACATCTTATGATGTGCGGAGAACTTGATTTAATCCCAACATAGGGAGGGAAAGCAGAAAGTCCTGACAAGCCCTTTGAAAGAGTAAGACGTTAGTTAAGGGCTAGGATGATGGCTCAGTGGGCAAAAGCACTTGTTTCATGGTATGAAAACCTAATTTGAATCCCCAGGACCCACGTGGAAAAAACAGACGTGGAGCCTATACAGGGAACTGTACCCACGAGAATATCTCAAGCTCACAGGGCAGCTGGTCTGCTAAATACAACGGAAATCAATAGCAGCCCTGCTTCAAAGTAGAAGGTGAGAACCAAGATTCAAAAGTCGTCAGCCTTGCTATGCACACCACACACACACCTACCCACCGAGGATGCACAGGCCCTGGAGTCCATCCTCAGCTCCCTCTCAGAAGGGCAAAACAAAGCAGAACGTTTTAAGTAGCAGTAGGAATATAAAGAATTTCCTGAAGTAGTCAAGCGAAATGACACACATTTGTAATCCCAGCACTAGACAAAGAGAGGATGTGAGATTCAGCTCAAAGACAGCCCAGAACAAAGCAAGGTTCCATTAAAAAACAAAAAGTTACTGAAAAAAATTATTGGGTGGTTTGGTTAAGAATGGCCCCTATAGGCTCATATATTTGAGTGCTTGGTTTTCAGGGATTCAAACTGGAAAGATGAGGAAGTGTGGCCTTGTTGGAGGAAGTGTGTCACTGTTGAAGGAAGTGCATCACTGGGGGGTGGGCTTTCAGGTTTCAAAAAAAAAAACATGTCAAGGACAGAGTCCCTCTCCCCTCCCTCAGCTACTTTCCAGCACCAAATGATGATAGTGGACTAAATCTCTGAACTGTAAGCCAGCCCTGATTTAATGTTTTCTTTATAAGAGCTACTGTGATCATGGTGTCTCTCACAGCAATACAAAAGTGGCTAAGATAACTATATACTTCAAAAAAATATGTTCTTTGTTGCTGTTGTTTTCTTTTTTGTTTGTAGAGACACAGTCTCCTATAGCATGAGTTGACTTCAGACTTACTAAGTGGTTGAGGATGACCTTGAACTTATTCTCTTCTCTCAAAACCTGGTATAGGGATGCCCAGCATGCATCCCCACGTGTGATTTCTGAGGTTCTGAGGAGCAAAGCCAAGGCTTCATGCAAGACAGACAAGCACTTCCCAACGCACCTGCAGCCCCAGGCCTCAGAAGACTTTCTTTTGACGAAAGAAAGCCAAGTGTCGGGAGACAGAGGCCAGAGGGACACTCCGAGTGTGAGGCCAGCCTGCTCTACAGGGAGCTCCAGACTACACACTGAGACCTCATCTCACAATAAAAGAACAAAACAAAAAATATCATCTGTGGAAAACTTGAGACTAGCTACACTAATTATAAAAATGGCTTTCATTCAACTGCTCATGAAAATATAAAATGTGAGCATGTAGTTTTCCAGCCCATAAATCATGTCACATAATTATAAAAGTAAAAGCAGCACAAAGCCTTGAAAAAAAGCTTAAGAATTAACCAATTACTAGAATGCTTCATTTGGTGATCAATAAGCAACGTGACATAAATTTTAAAGTAGGAACACAGTACTTGCTGTTTAGAAAAATAGAAACCATTAACATTCAAAAGAACAGATCAATAAGAAAATGTATACCATAAAACATAATTAACTTGTCAACTAATAAAACTTTGTAATATTTACAGTTGTTAATAATCTGGCTAATGAGACACAAACTCACTGTAACTGCTAATTATAAAATGTCATTCACAAAAATAAAAACATTATAAAACAGCAAGAGGAAAATAACCTTAGAGATGCAAGTTTATTACTTTAATGCTTTGATAGAAAATGGATTTTATGACAACTCCAACCAAGCAGCAGAAGCAGTCTGGAGAGAACTGAGAAGTGTCACCAAGGACGGGGTAGAAGTGTCACCAAGGACGGGGTAGAAGTGTCA
>NC_022029.1:32594997-32605899 GCF_000317375.1 Microtus ochrogaster
AGGACGGGGTAGAAGTGTCACCAAGGACGGGGCAGAAGTGTCAGAGGATGGAGGCAGAAGTGCCTTCGAAAATGGGGCAGCACTATCTCACATGAGACAGGGTGGACCTCGGATTTTTATTTTTTGAGACAGTGTCTAATGTTCCTCAGGCTAGCCTGAACTCCTAATCCACCTGCCTCCACCTCCCAAGTGCCTGTACTACAGGCAGGCACCACATCACCTGCCAGTGCCTTAGAACTGATTTGAAAGGAGAACATGGGACTCACAGGTCAGGTTCTCGTCAACTTGAAGGAGCCAGGCACAATGGCACACTTTTTCCCAGTTCTCAGTAGCTGAATTAGAGGCCAATATGGGCTATATGAGTTGGCAGTCGGCCTGGGCTATGCCGTGAGACCCTGTCTCCAAACAATAACAACCACAACAAAATAACAAATGGACTACATCTCACAGAATAGATGTCTGAAAAGAAATGCCCAGAGATAACAGAAACATCACCAAAGACACACAGCAGCTTACTGATGTGGATCTCACACAGGGACATTCAGTACCTTTTCAGAATGTCTATGTTAAAGAACAAACCACTGAAAGAGAAAAAAACAGAACAGTAGAATAATAATCTACTGAGCTAGGTGCAGTGACACAGCCTTTAATCCTGGCACTCAGGAGACAGAGGTTAGCCAAGTCTACATGGAGAGTTCCAGGACAGCTAGAACTACCATAGAGAGAGACTCTGACTCCGAATGGGGGTGGGGGCAGGATCTGCCTGACACCATACTTAACAATGGGTGCCCTAGAGTAATCAAATTTCTTTCAAGTTCTAAGAAAAATATTTTGAACCCAAAATTCTATAAAGATCCCAAATAACAACATATTTGAGGATAGAGACATTTTAAGGAATGCAAAGATCTAGAACATTTACCATCAACACCTTTTATGGAAAAAAAATTAGAAAAGAGAGTATTTCAGCAAAGCAAAACAAGGCAAAAATAAAGGTGATGTTAACACAAGAAGCAGTGAAGGGAAGAAAGTGCATGGGTAGGAAATGAGAGTCTTTTCTGAGTCTTTATTAGTGTATGTATCCTACGTGTACGAGTAAATGACTATGCACCATGTGTACCTGATGCCCCTGGAACCAGAAGAGGGCATCGGGTCCCCTAGACTGGAGTTAGATGGTTGTGAGCAACCATTTGAGTCCTGGAAATATAACCTGAATTCTCTGAGAGAGCAGCAATGCTCTGAGCCATCTCTCTAGCCTGGGAAACACAAGTCTTCAGAAGTAGATACGGAGCCAGGCATGGTGGTAGCAGCCTTTAATCCCGGCATTTGGAAGACAGAGTCGGGCTGACCTCTGTGAATTCTACATAGCGAAACCCTGTCTCAAAACCAACAAATAAATAGGTGGGAAGGCAGCTGAGAGGCACAGAGAAACACAGTGGCAGTGACAAATAGGGAAAAATATGTGACTCCAACTTCAGTTGCTCAGAGGGAAGGAACCAGAAGCCAAAACCGCAAGCTAAGCCTGGAGGCCCTGATGACAACAGAACACAGCCCTAGCAGCGAGAGAAACCCACAGGTCTCTCAAGCCTGAAGTCAGCAGAAGGGTTGTCTGACAGAGACTCCTCCTACGGGAAGGCTAGGTCTGAAGAACATATTGCAGAAAGCCACAGCCGTAACAAACAGCAAGACTGGAGTGCAACATTCTCCGAACAAAGGGAAGTGCAGAAGCAGACAAGCCACTCTGAGTTCTAGCAGACCTGGAGAGAGAAGGCAAAAGCTCTGGGATGGGGAGTGGAGGGAGGTGTGGAGGGACTGGGGATAGAGCTAGATGGTAGAGTGCTTGCCTGCAAGGGAAGAGGCACTAGGCTCAATCTTCAGCAAAAGGGGGCCAAAGTATTTGGCCTAGGATGCTCAGAGCCTGGGCTGGATCTTCACCATAAGCCGCCAGGTGAAGCCACACAGGCCTATAATGCCATCATCGGAGGGTATAAGAAGGAGGATAAGAACTCTGTGGTCATCCTCAGCTACAAAGCGAATTAGACATGAGACAGCCACCCCCACCCCAAAAAGGCAACAAACAGTGTCCTTGGTTAGTGTTTCTATTGCTGTGACAAGGCACTATGACCACAGCAGCTCTTATAAAAGAAAACATTTAATTAGAGCAGGTTTACAGTTTAAAGGTTTGGTTTATTATCCTCACGGCGGGAAATGGCATGTGGGCAGACATGGTGCTGGAGAAAGCTGAGAGTTCTACATCTTGATCCACAGGCAACAGGAAGTGAACTGTCACACTGGGTGTGGCTTGAGCATATACAAGACTGTAAAGCCCATCCCCCCCCATTAGACACATTTCCTCCAACAAGGCCACACCTCCCTTTGAGCAAACGTGTGGATCTGCAGGGGCCATACCTAATTCAAACCACCACAAAGAGTGAGGAGAAATGACAGCAGGAAAGGAAAGAACACCTGTCCCCAAACTATTCCTGAAAGTAGAGAGGGAAGATACACAAATCTCACTCCACAAAGCAAGGTTACACATACCAAACCAAGAAAGATACAAGAACGAAGAAAATGAAAAAGTTATAGCCTAGTATATTCCCTGGATAAATGTAGATGTTCTCAATAAAATACCAAACCACTAGGAAAGCAAAACAAGTGAAACCAGTGCAAATTAATGAATTAAAATGCCTTCAAATCAAATTCAGGAAAATATTAAAGTGATCACACACCAAGATTCAATCAGTTTTGTTCCAAGAATTCCCCTTTCACCAAAGAGAGATCAGTAAGTAAAGCACAGCACATAAATCAAATCTAGGACAAAAATTAAACACCCATCTCTGCATGCACAGAAAAAGCCTTTGACAACGTTCCACACCATTTCACAATAAGAAGCCTGGAGGAATTTGGAATGGAAAGATATCATCACAATATGACAAAGGTAAGACAGGGCAGACTCACAGCCAACACTACAAGCAAACAGAGAAGAGGCAAACACAACATGACAAAGGTTAAGACAGGACAGACTGACAGCCAACACTACAGCAAACAGAAGCGGTAAACACATTTGCTCTGAAGTCAGGAGAGTCCGTTCTCTCCATACTTTTCCAGTATAGGGCTTGCGCTCTCCAGCACAGTAGGAAATAAAAAGGACACAAGTCGGGGGGGGGGGGGGGGAGTCAGATCCGTATTTGCAAATGGTGAGGTCTGCACTTGAAAGACCCTCCTCAGCCAGGCGGTGGTGGCGCAAGCCTTTAGTCCAAGCACTTGGGAGGCAGAGGCAGGTGGGTCTCTGTGAGTTTGAGGCCAGCCTGGTCTACAAAGCAAGTTACAGGACAGTCAAAGCTACACAGAGAAAGCTTGTCTCAAAAAACAAACAAAACAAAAAGTTGGGTGGCTGTGACTCACAAGCTTAATCCCAGCACTCGGGAGGCAGAGGCAGGCGGATCTCTGTGAGTTCGAGACCAGCCTGGTCTACAGAGCTAGTGCCAGGACAGGCTCCAAAGCCACAGAGAAACCCTGTCTCGAAAAACCAAAAAAAAAAAAAAAAAGAAAACACTAAGACCATAAAGAAGAAAGAGCGAGGCTGGGGGTCTAAAATATCTGGCCTCAAACTGTACCAGCGCCATAGAAACAAAAGAGCATGTCCAGGCACAAAGCACACAGACCCAGAGCTGAAAAGGGCACACATTGCTGCTCTTCTGAGGACCTACGTTCAATTCTCAACACCTACGTGGTGGCTCATAACCGTCTGTAACTCCAGTCAAGGGGATCCAATGCCTTCTTCTGGCCTCTGTAGGCATCAGGCATGCATGTGGTGCACAGACATGCATGGAGGCAAAACCTCACACATATAAAACAGTAATTTTTCATAGGAAGAGAGAGAAAACCAGAAAGAAACCCACACAGCTACAATCCCTTAAGTCTGGCAAAGGTGAAAGGGCAGCCTTCCCTACAAAGGATCCTGGGAAAATTGGTTGGCCACGGGTAGAATGAAACTAGACCCTCTCTCACCCTGCTCGAAAACCAACTCCAACTGGATCAAAGACCTTAATGTGCACCCTGAAAGGAAAACATAGAGAATACACTTCAAGATGGAGGTCTAAGCAAGGGGTTGCCGAAAAGATGATAAGACAGAGAATGATTGACGGGGAGGGGACTGGAGAGTTGACTCAGAGGTTTTAAGTGTGCTTGTTGCTCTGGTAGAGCACCCACATGTGGATCACAACTGTCCATAACTCCACTTTCAGTGGATCTGACATGTTTTTCTAAACTCCACAGGCACCAGGAACACACGTGTGGGCCACATACATGCATGCAGCAAAGCACTCATACAGAAAACAAATAAGTCTGAAAATGGAAAAAACAAATGACTACTTGCAGCCAGGCACACACCTTTAGCCCCAGCCCTCTGGAAGCAGAGACAGGCAGATTTCTGGGAGTTTGAGTCCAGCCTGGTCTACACAGAGAGTTCCAAGCCAGTGAACTCTATCTCAAGGGGGGAAAATGTAAAGAATCGACTACTGTGATTGAATATAGTTAAAAAGCTTTCTCATAGCAAAGGAAAGCAGCAGAATGAGCAGACAGCCTGCATAATGGAAGAAAGTCTTTGCCAAGTAAATGACTGACGGGAGATTAAATACATTGCGTCTATAAAGAACTAAAGGCAGACTTAGTGGCTCACACCTGGAATCTCAGGACTGGGGAAGATGAGACAAGATTGGCAAGGGTTTGAGACCAGCCTGGGCTACGAGCCTGCACTACATGTAGTGTGAAACCCTTTCTCAAAGAGATACTCTCAGGTGTGGTGGTGCACTCGTGTGATTCCAGCACTTGGGAGGTGAAAGCAGGAAGATCAGGATTACAAGGTCATACTCTTTTATGTAGTAAGTTCAAAGCCAGCCTGGGATTCACAAAAAGTAGTCTCAAAAAAGGGGAAAAAAAAAAATAGGAAGCTACCTGTTGTGGCTTGAATGAGAACAGCCTCACAGGTCCATATGCTTGAATAGCTGGTCCCTGGTTGGTGTAAATATTTGGGAAGGATGAGGAGGTGTGGCCTTGCAGGTAGAGGTGGGAAGAGGGAGAAGGGAAGGAGGGGCTGACTTTAAGGTTTCCAAAGACTTGGGCTATTCCTTGATGGAGGAGGGTCATTTGTCTATCTGTTGCTTTCACTGGTTAATTAATAAAGAAAACTGCTTGGTCTGATAGGGCAGAATTTAGGTGGAGTAGACAGAACAGAATGCTGGGAGGAAGAAGGCAGTGGGACAGACGCCATAGCTCTCCTCTCCAAGATGGACGCAGGTTAAGATCCTTACCGGTAAGACACCATCTCGTGGTGCTACACAGATTATTAGAAATGGGTTAATCAAGATGTGAGAATTAGCCAGTAAGAGGCTAGAGCTAATGGGCCAAGCAGTGTTTAAAAGAATACAATTTGTGTGTTGTTATTTTGGGTATAAAGCTAGCCGTGCGGGAGCTGAGCGGGAAGCAGCCTGCAGCTCCTCCTTCTACAATTCCTAGTATGTTCTCTGCTTCATGGCTGTGGATAAAGACGTAGATTCTCCGTTGCTACCCTGCCATGTCCGCTGCCTACTTTGTGCTACCTCTCGCCATCATGGACTCTAACCCTCTGGGACTGAAAGTCCCAATTCAACACCTTCTTTCAAAAGTTGCCTTGGTCATGCTGTCTGATCACAGCAATAAAAAAGTAACTAAGACGGTACCCCAGTGCCAGTTTGGTTCCCATATTCACACATGCACACATTTTAAGCTACACACCCCCAAAAAAGAAAACCTACCCAGTATACTATCTATAGGAATTGTTCATATCTAAATAAGATTTGGTAGTTTTTCTAGCAAAATTTTAATTTCTTGTATACCTCATACTGTAAATGTATAACAATAAATATTAGCTGGCTATGGTAACACAGACCTATATTTGGAGCATTTAGGAGTCTGAGGCAAGAAGATAATAAGTATACACGGAGTTGATGCTCAAAAAACAAAAATCATAATACTGCCCATTTGTTTTAAAGAGAGAAAAAGTCTCCTCCATTGAAGTGTCACAATGAAATATAAATTTCCTCAAATCTGTACCCACAAAGAAACTATAATAAGTAATAACAATATGTTAATTTCTTAATAAAAGATATAATCTAAAGAAGTGTGACCTGGGACTAGGATGTACCTCAGAGGTAGAGCACTTCCTAGAATGCACGAGACCTCGAGTTCACTCCCTAACACACACACACAAATATTATAAATATATAAACCATGCTAGTATATATAAATTACATCTCTACAGCTAGCCTGTGGTGGTGCACGTCTTTAATCCCAGCACTCAGGAGGCAGAGGCAGGCGGATCTCTGTGCGTTTGAGGCCAGCCTGGTCTACAGAGCTAGTTCCAGGACAGGCTCCAAAACCACAGAGAAACCCTGTCTCGAAAAAAAAATTATTATTATTATTTTATCTCTGTATGTACATAGAGATAAGAAAGAGAAGAAACAAATACTACCCAAAAACTATTACCATTTAAACTGCAAGGAGGGGTGGGGAGGTGGCTTAGTGGTTAAGAGCACTGGCTGTTCTTCCAGAGGACCTGGGTTCTAGTCCCAGCACTTACAGGGCGGCTTACAACTGTCTGTAACTCCAATATCTGACACCCTCACATAGACATACATGCAGGCAAAACGCTAATGGAAATAAAACAAAAATAAATTATAAAAAATGCAAGGAAAATTAAAAGACACAGAAAGGGGGTTCCTCAAGATGGCTCAGGGACAAAAGTGTTTGCCACCAAGGCTGATGATCCACAGAACTTCAAGAAGGTGAAGGACGAAGCTGACTTTTCCACCTAGGCCTGATGGCACACACAATCGCATACACACATACAATATATATAAAAAATTATTTTTTTAAAAAAAGAGAAGGGCTGGAGAGTTGGCTCTAAGGTCAAGAACACTGGCTGTTCTTCCAGAGGACCTGAACTTAGTTCCCAGCACTCATAGCAGCTCACAGCCATTTGTAACTACAGTTCCAGGGGATCCTACACCCTCTTTGGCCTCTGAAGGTACCAGGCATGCATGTGGTACACAGACATATACGTGTGTAGACAAAGATTGCTCGTTAGTTTCCCGGTTGCCCTGACCAGAATAATCACACAGAAATTATATTAATTACAACACTGCTTGGTCAATAGCTTAGGCATATTTTTTGCTAACTCTTATATCCTAAATGAATCCATTTTTATTAATCTGTATTGTCATGAGGATGCGGATTACTGGTAAAGGTTTGGGCGTCTTTCTCCTTCAGCTACATGGTGTCTCTCTGACTCTGCCTACTCTCTCTGTGTATCTCTGCTTGGAATTCCCACCTTGCTTTGCTCTGCTAAGCCATTGGCCAAAACAGCTTTATTCATCAACCAATAAAAGCAACACATATACAGAAGGACATCCCACAGCATACATGCAGGCAAAAACCCATACACCCAAAATAAAAATTAAATCAAAAAACAAATAAATAAGAGACAAAAAGTTTTGTAGTCATAGAAAACATTTTCCTCACATCATGAAAAACAAAACCTCCCCCCCCATCCAAAAGAAAGCCGTTTCACTTACTAGCATGCTTATCGGCAAGCATTATCAGCGTGTTGGAGATATCGCGTCGTCTATAGAAGCATACAACTTTTGCTTCCACATTGCCACTTGCAGTCTAAGAAATGAGAAAAACAAAAGTCATATGGGACCTGACATCTCAATGATAAAATGTGCTTAAAAGCTGAATGTGGCAGCACGTGCCTATAAAAGCTGAATGTGGCAGCACGTGCCTATAACCTCAGCCCTCGCAAAGCTAACTCGGAAGGACTGTACAAAGTTCGCGGCCAGTCTGATCTACATAAAGAATTCCACACCAGCCAGGGCTACATAGCAAGACACTGTCTCAAAAAGCAAACAACAGCAGCGAAACCTGGAGAGAAGGAAATGGAGACGAGCTCCCGCTAACTTTGTGCACATGTGTGTTGTGAGACAGGACTTCACGTAACCCCGGTTGGCCTTGCCTCCACCTCCCCCAGGACCAGCCAGACTGATCCTTCCAATTTTAAAAGCCACAAATAATTTGTTCATGATACTGATTTTAATCATCTTCATAAAGCGTTGCTATACATTGCTCAAACCCATCCCCAGATGACACAGATTAAGTGGAATATCACCCAGCCCCAGTCCTAGGACGACTCCGCAGGGGGCAGTAGCCAGCAGGCAGAACAGAACTACAGAAACACCCTCCTCCACAGGGTCAATGTCTCAGTTTACCTTCAAGTAGGAAACTATGCAAAACTGTAAGCTCCCAACACAGAAGTCTCTCTGACTAGTCTAGAATACAATCTGCATTCAGCTCGGCTGTAATTTACTGCAGCTGAGGCCCGGGCTCCTATTCTAATATCCATAAATTCTGCAGGCTTTCAAGCTGGCTAATCACTCACTGGCAAGCTCTTCATAAAAGCACATAGATTACAATAGAAATGTTACTGTAATGTCCAATTTCTAACATACGTGGCACATGCGTGCAAAATGTATTTGGACTTAAAGATGTATTCAAATAGAAAGATTGTATACCATAATAAATTTGTCAGTTTTACCAAGTTCAGCAGCAACATTTTAGTTCGGCAGCAAATATTTTAGTGAGAAATGGTTCTGTGGAAATATTGCCCCTTCAAATTGAAATCATATTAAATTCCTACCCAAATGCCAATACATTTCGTAATGTTGTGATCAAACTCATCCCCCAGAAGCAATGATCCAGCAATCTGCTAAATGAACAGGCCGATATTTCCATGTAAATAAAATCCAGGGCTCCAGTCTATGTGCTTTCTCATCTCCGTCTCATTAGTGAGCTCGCCTAAGAGCAACGCTCTACAAAGATGATCAAATTCTCGGGTAAGCCTGCTTGAGGGATAAAGCCGTAGTTCAGAATATTTCTTTTTTTCCTTTCCTCACTCTGTAAACCAGGCTCACACTCTGTGATCGCCTGCTTCTCCCTCCCAAGTGCTGGGATTAAAGGAATGTGCCACCCACCCACTCTCCTTTTTTAAAGACAAGATCTTACTACATAACACAAGCTGTCTTAGAACTGGTAATCCTCCTGCCTCAGTCTACCTAGTGCTGAAATTAATAGGTGTACAGCATCATACATGGACATAAAAATTGCTGGGTGAGATTGGGTGTGGTGATAAACACCTTTAGTCCCAGCACTCAGGAGGCAGAGGCAGGAGACTCTCTGTGAGTTCAAGGCCTGCCTGGTGTACAAAGTGAGTTCCAGGACAGCCAGGAAGAGCTACACAGAGAAACCCTCTATCAAAAAACAAAAAACAACAACAACGTAAGAAGTCTTTGGGTCTGCAGATGGCTCAGTGGTTAAGAGCAGTGGCTGCTCTTCCAGAGAACCCATGCTCAATTACTAGTACCCAATTACCAGTACCCACAAGGCAGCTCACAACTGTCTATAACGCCAGTTCCAGGGGATCCGATACCTTCACACAGACATACATGCAGGCAAAATACCAATGCACATAAAATAAAAATAAGTAAATTATAAATAATAATATCCTCAGGACTAAGGGATGTAGCTCAGTTCAGGGTGCATTCTTATAATGTGCACAGCCTGGGGCTCAATGCCCAGCAACAAAAATCTCCTCCTGGGCCACACACACTCTTCACTATTGGGTAACTCACAATAGTGCAGTATTGTTCTTGCCTCACGACTACAGGACTATTGTCCTTCCCCCAGGACTATAGTACAGCATGGTTCTTCCCTTCCACAGAATACACAGAAACCATCTCTCCAAAGCTCTGCTACTCTAAACAATGATGCACTGAGCTAGTCTGCTGTGCAAAGAAGTGAGTGCAGGGAGTGAGGATGTATGTGTTATAAATGTTAAGCATTAAAGTTGAGCCTGGTGGACTTCTACTTCTAGAATCAGAGAAATAGAGCACCAAGAATTGAAGACAAGCCTGGGCTCTGTCCTTTTTTTTTTTTTAAGGCTTTGTCTCGAAACAAAAAACGAGGGCTATGAATATAAACACAGCTCAATGATATAGCACTGGCCCAGCATGTTCAAGGCCTTGGGTTCAGTTCCCAGTACTCCACATGGACAGTAGGCAACCAATGGGAAAATTCCCTAATATCCATGCCTATTGCCAATAGTTCCCAAATGGCAGGAGGGATCTGACTAACGCTCCATGAAAGGCTTTAGGGGATCTTTGCAAATTATTTGAAACAACTTGTATATGCAGGTGCGGTAACTCAGTATATCACCAATGCCATAAGCTTAGCATTCAGCAGGCAGAGGCAGGAGGTTTGGCCCAGGTTTGAGTCCAGTTCTGTCTACATTACAAGTTCTAGAACAACAGCCCTAAACTGTAAGAATCTGTCTCAAAAACAATACAGCTCAGTGGTAGGGCATTTGTCTAGCTACACAAGGGCTGGGCTCAGAGTTTAGTGTGAGTAGTGTGGGGGTGGCTAGGGAAAACTACAGATACAGTTCAACATCCCCAGCCAGTCAGGCCTGTCGGAGCCCATCTGTGATTCTAGCATTCAGGAGGCAGGGCAGGCAAGGCCCACCTCTTCCTCACAGTGAGTTCAAGGCCAGCCTAAGCTATGTGACCCTGCTTCAAAAATGGTAACTCTGAGGTCAGCATGAACCACCAAGAAAGTTCAAGACCAACTTGGGGAACATAGCAAGACTTGTCTCAAAGCTGGGTATGGTGGCATACATCTTTAATACTAGCACCTGAGGCAGGCAGATTTCTGTGTTTCTGAGGCCAGCCTGGTCTCCACAGGAAGTTTCAAGCTAGCCAGGACTACATAGCAAAACCAGGTCTCAAGAAATAAAATAAAGCCGGGCAGTGGTGG
>NC_022029.1:32606537-32607687 GCF_000317375.1 Microtus ochrogaster
AAAAAAAAAAAAAAAAAGATGTAAGAGCTTGCTAGGAATACACTAGCGTCATTGGATTGGCCAAGCAGTGTTGTGATTAATACAGTTTCTGGGTGAATATTTCAGGTCAGGGCAGCCGGGAACAAACAAACAGCCTCCAACAAAGGGGTAGAAGAATTTTTCTCCTGTTTTAGAGTGAGCCCAGAAAGGGAAAGGCAAGGGCTGTACCACTGAGCCACACAGCCTTGAACTAAGTATCTGAAGGTGATAAACGAAGGGGAAAAAAAGCAAGCAGGAGGCATTTTTATTTGTTTTTTGGGGCGAAGCCTCCAGTTGTTGGAGCTGGCCTTGAGCTCTCCGTTGGTTGAGTTGGTTGATAAGGACTTCCCATCCCCCGCCTCTATCTCCTCGTTCTGGACTGTAAGCAAGGGCTGCCACACCCAGTTTTTTCTATGCTGGACACTGAACCCAGGAGCTCTGAGTTAGCACCTGAGCTGGACTTGGCACTTTCTGACCTGAAAAAGCATAGGTGAGGTGACGGAAAATATGTATTTAAGAGATGAACAAGCCAGCCACAGTCTCACAAATAAAACTACAGAAGTGTTAACCGTAAAAGGTCACACACAGGATAGCCCTCTGTAAATACATAATCTGGAGTTCAATTAGCAGCCTCTTTTGAGTTGGGGGCAGGGGAGCGATAGAACCCAGGACCTTGCACAGCCTCTTTAAAATTCTATAACTTTTCAAATTGGAAACTAAAACCTCCTGACAAGCATAATTCGATACTGTTAAAATTTTGTGCCCTTTTGCTGTGTGTGGTGCACGACGCCGATCCCAGACCTCAGAACCGAGCACCAGGAGTTCACAGCCAGCCTGGACTTCATGCAACCCTGTCTCAAAACCACTTCTTTTTTACTTTCCCCTAGTCTATACTCAGATAAATAGAGGAAGGGTACAGAGGAAAACACGCACGTACATATAAATTTATACATACTACATTGTGTTTGCTTTCAATATCTGTTTTCCCAAACTAGTGTGAATCATAGTCTTTTGCTTCAGTCAGTAACACATTGTAAGTATCTTAGCATAAATGGTTGGCACATAATTAAAGGCATTAAATAAACAATTGTTGAACTAATGACTTTCTGAATTTCTCATGTTTATGCTCATA
>NC_022029.1:32608057-32611261 GCF_000317375.1 Microtus ochrogaster
AACCACTGTGTTTTTACACTGGCCTGGAACTCCCCAGGTAGATTCACCTGGTTAGCTTGTGAGCCCCAGGGCAAGGACTGTAAGCAGGAGCCACTAAACCGGTTTCTCTTTCTGGTTTTGAATACGGGTTCTGGGAATTGAACTCAGGCGCTAAAGCTTGCAAGGCAACTGCTTAACCAACTGAGCCATCTACCCTGCCTCTCATTTTGTTTTTCTAGACAGTCTCAGTAATAAAACCCAGGCCAGACTTGAACTACATATAATATTCCTGTGTCAGTCTCCCAAGTGCTAGGATCATGTTGACTCATTTTACAATTTTAGGGTTGCTGGTGGTGGAGAGACAAGGCCTCACTCTGTAGCCCAGGCTAACCCTGAGCTCCCATGTGCCTGACTATAAGCATAAACCACCATGCCTACTTTAGAAGGATTCTTCCTTCTTCTAAAGTTAGGAGAGGAAACTATTAATTCACTAAAAATTGCAAAACACAGCACTTGGGAAGCTGAGGCTGGAGGATTGTGATTTTGAAGTCAGTGAAAGCCTGTCTCAAACAAACAAGCAAAATACATACTACAGTTCTAAATAGGAAAAGGAACGGAGTTCTTCAACAGCCCTGATCTTTTAGCGTTCAAATCAACTGAAGAGATCTGTAATCTTTTACTCAATATCATCAGACCAAAAAAAAAAAAAAAATCTCTATAAAAAGTAAATACTCAGAAACATGCAGAATGCTGAACTATGTGAAAGTTTGACTTTCACACTCTGGAACTGAACAACAGGCGTGATAGCACACGCCTTTAATTCTGGCACTTGGGAGGCAGAGGCAAGCAGGTCGCTGTGAGTTCAAGGCCAGCCTGGTCTACAAAGTGACTGCCAGGGCTGGAGAAACCCTGTCTCAAGGGTTAAATAAATAAACAAACAAATCAATCAATCAATCAATCAATCAATCAATCAATCTTAGTCTGGAACTGAAAGGAAAAATCACCCCTAGGGTTTACCCCTAAAGGAAAGCACCTTGCTATTCACTCCTCACCTTGTTGAGTTCTTCTATTCTTCTGATTAGGTACGGGTTGCTGGAGGAATTCTCAAAGTAAACATAATCTGCAATTAAAAAGTTACAGGACTTTTCAGGAAATGGTTCACAGTAGTCAGCTTCCCTCTGATTTTTTAGATAGGGTAACATGGTGTAGCCCTGGATGTCTTAGAGCTTGCCATGTTAACCAGGCTGGCCTCAAGCTCACAGAGCTCTGCTCGCCTCTGCTAGGATTAAAGTGCTGGGATTAGAAGCCTGCGACAGTTTATTGGGCTAAAACTTTCTGCAGCAGGTAACTCACCTCAGTAAGTAGGTAGGTTACACCCAACTTACCACAACCTCAGTAAACTGTACCATGTCTGTTACTTCCCTAGAGTCCCCACTTCTGAGTAGCCCAAACTGATTTGTAAATCAGTATCCCCCTGCTTCAGACTCCCAAGTGCTGGGACTGGCAACATGCACCACACCCTGCTTAGGTTTCTCTCACTTTTGCTTTTAGAAATAGCTTTCCATTAGTCCAAGATGGCAAGAACTAGCTATGTAGCTGAGACTGGCCCTCAACTCTGAAGCTTCCTGCCCCCACCTCTTACAGGCTGAATTTACTGGCACGTGCCACATGCCCAACCTTAAATTAGTTCTTTAATTTCAAAAAGAAGAAGCCTGACTCGGTGTAGTGGGGTGGGGTGGCAAAGACAGGATTACAAAGCAAGGGCCAGGCACAGTTACACAGCAAGACCTTGTTTCAAAGAAAGAAAAGAAAAGAAAAGAAAGAAGGGGGGGGGGGGTTGGAGAGAGAGAAAGAGAAAAAACCTAAGCCTTAAGTCCCAGCACTTGGGAAGCAGAGGCAGACAGATCTCTGTGAGACCAGCCTGGTCTATAGAGTGAGTTCCAGGGCAGCTAGGGCTATGTAAACACCATGTCTCAAACAAAACAAAACAAAAACCACCACAACAATGTTACATCTTGGTCAGTTATTTATCAGAGCTCACTGAGGCATGCTCCCAGCCCAGCTTCTGCATCCTCTCCCTCCAATCCAGTCAGCCCTGGAGAATGTTTCTTACATAAAACTGTTGACCTAAGACAAATTCAGAGCAAAGAGGAGGGCTTACCAGCCCAACTTCAATTCAAGCATCAACTTAAAAAAAAAAAAAAAAAAGGAAAGAAAGCCAGCGGCAGAGTGGGTAAGAGAAAGCTTGGTAACAAACTTTTCCATGCTCAACCTGGGAAGGTGGGGAATAGGGCAGGGCTACTTGCTTGAGAGGCAGGGCTGTCTAGGGAGGGTGTTGAGATCTTTTTACCCTTTTATCATATTTGATCCAACTCCATTTAGGCTCTTTTCTTATAAAGACATCATGGCAAGTTTTCAACTAAACCTGCAGGATTTTTCCAAGCGTGGCTTTTCCTCCAGAGTCGCTGGAAACTTCCCACTGTGTGTTTACCTGAGAGACTAGACTGCACAGTCACTGTCTACCTTCCCGGCTCTCTCCCGGCTCTCCACTGCTAAGTGGCCTCATTTAGCCAGGCCATTCCCCACCATCAGGAGCTCAGCTAATGAGCAAAGAAGGAAGAGCAAGTCTCACTCACAAACATGCCACTTATCTGAATTATTATTTTACCAGGAAGGAGGGAGGGAGGGCGTCGTGAGCAGGGAAAGTTTGTTTGACCTTATTTCTCTCTTCTGCAGAAGGCTAGGAAGACAGACAGCAGAGCCAACGTCTAGGCTGGGCTCAATTCCCCACCTGGGGCTGCGGTTCCCTGCCCCCCCTACACACACACACACAGCCTCCACTCCTAGGGGGGCTGAACGAAAAAACGAAGGGAATGGGGGTGAAGCAGCGAAGGTGCAGAGTCCTGGCTCGGCAAACAGGCCTGTCCAGCTGTGCTCCCTATCTGGGCCACCATCGCCCCAAGCCCACACTAACACCGAAGCAGAAGCAGGGTCGGGGAGGGGGAGGTTGTCCCCAGCACCCCCCCACACACCCCCAGTGCCCAAAAGCCACGCGAGGAAAAAAGCCACTCGGCTAGGGGGCTTGCAGGGGCCCTGTCCCTTTGGGGCGTTCGTAAAGAGGGTGTCCGATGCGTGTCCCCAGAAGAGGCCTGGCCCTGAGACGCCGGGCAGCGGCGGTGGGGGAGGGGAGTGGGGGTGGGGAGCCCCCCGCGCCCCGCCCGCGGC
>NC_022029.1:32611576-32613022 GCF_000317375.1 Microtus ochrogaster
GCCCGCCCCCAGCGCCGGCCGAGCGTCGCCGAGCGGGCCGGGGAGGCCGGAGCGCGGCAGGGACGGGGCGATGGGCTGCGGGGACCCTGGACCTCGGGGCCACCCGCATTAGCGTCGGAGCACACCAGGGCCGGGGGCTGTGGAAGAACCTGGGTGGGGACAGAGGCTCAGCCACTCCGAGCGTCTCCCCTGCCCTCGTCACCTGTCCGCCTTGGGACAGGTTCTCCTTTCCTGCTTCTGTCCCCGGGGACAACCCTCTATGTGTGACCTCAAGCACATGAACGCCCTTCTGGGTACAACTCTCCGATTTAGTCAAGGCAAGCGACTGATGCTTGGCGTCCCTCCCTCGTGGTGAGAGGGTGTTTAGTGGCTTTAGAGCCTGCAGGTCCTGGGGCCGAGAAAGACCCTACCTACTTGCAGCTTGCCCAGTCTGAAAAGAGCTAAAAGAAGCTGACTATCCATCCCAACCACATTGGCAGGTCTATCATGGAAATGAACAAAACCGACTCCCCCACATCCTCAGGCCTCTAAACAGGCTCTGTTTAAGGCGCGTGCTTTAACCAGGAAAGACCTTTGGCACGGGAAGGCTTCCTTTGCCAGTAGAGGAACACGGGCTCCACAAGCTGCCCTTGCCCCAGCGAAAGGAGGAAGTCCTGTCAAACAGTTTGGTGTAGCTGGTCACCTAACTGGTTTTAAGTCAAAAAGACACACCCCATCCTTTTTTTTTTTTTTTTCAGTATTGGGGATTGAAGCCAGGGCTTTATGCATCGTAATCACTGAACTATACAGTCCCATTGGCTTTTAAATTTTTAGTACATTTATTTATTTATTTATTATGTGAAGTCACAAATGCCATGACACCTAGGTGTAGGTCTATCATATGGGTCCGGGGATTGAACTCGGGTAGTCATTTCAATGGCTGTAAGCACTTGGCACCTACTTGGGCTATCTCATCAGCCTTATGGATGTTAAGCAGTCTCAGCTCAGGCTGGCTCTCCTCACCTCCTGTCTCTCAAGTGCTCGGATTGTATGGCAAGTGTGGGATAACACGTCCCAATGGAAAGTTTGTAAATGGTTCATTTTCCCACGCTGAGTCCCCCTTTCTCTCAGGTTTTTGGCCGTCTTGGGATACAAAGCAAGATCTTCTTGACTGCCTCGTCCCAAATGAACACACGACTTCCTTTCGGAAACCCAAGCCATTCCAAACTACACCCAGACCTTGTTGCATAATAAACACTACGCTGATCGTCCACTAGTGCCTGATGATACTGACTGAGGTCTGTGTCTGGGTAGGAGGTGTCCCCAGAGAAGGAGACAGCATTTTTGGTTGATGTTCCTTTATCACAAAATATTGAGAAAAAGCCGGGCGTTGGTGGCGCACGCCTTTAATCCCAGCACTCGGGAGGCAGAGGCAGGCGGATCTCTGTGAGTTTGAGACCAGCCTGG
>NC_022029.1:32613307-32617158 GCF_000317375.1 Microtus ochrogaster
GTGCTTTGAAAGCACTGGGCAAACAGCGGGTGTCTGTTGCTTCCTTTTTACCCCAGAAAGCCTGAGATTCCAGAGGAGTTGGTAGAATGCTCCAAACTGTTAGCCCTCCACTCTTGGGGAACAGAGAAGACCAAAGGGCTCTGGTACAGTGACAGCAGAGCTGTTATTTATCTAACTCTTTCACTGGAGATCCCACCAAAAACATTGGGACTTATCTGCACCAGTCTGTAGTTCTGAGCTAACACACAAATAGGCTGAATAATTCACCTGGAATAGTCTCCTGGCATCAGTACTTCCCTCTGGCCCACAACAGCATGAACCATGTCTGTCTCCTAGTAAGAATGCAGCCTAAAAACATCAAGGAAATAGGTCATGAGTTTTAGAAGATTTGCTCATCATGTTTTAAGTAATAAGTGAACAAGGGTTGGGGAGGTAGCAGGGGCAGGGAGGGGCTCAGCTGGTAAAGATGCTTGCTGCCAAGCTTGGTGACTGAGTTTGATCCCTGCAACCCACATGGTAGAAAGAGAAAACCAATTCTTTTTATATTTTTGTTTTTTCAAGACAGAGTTTCTCTGTGTAGCAGCTCTGGCTGTTCTGGAACTCACTTTGTAGATCAGGCAGGCATCAAACTCATGAGATCTGCCTGCCTCTGCCTCTTGAGTGCCCAGAGAGGAAAACCAATCCCTAAAAGTTGCCCACATAGCCAGGCAGTGGTGATGCACACCTTTAATCCCAGCACTCAGGAGGCAAAGACAGAAGGATTTCTGTGAGTTCAAGGCCAGCCTGGTCTACAAGAACTAGTTCGAGGACAGGCACCAAAAGCTGTCTTGAAAAAACAAAACAAAACAAAACAAAAAGTTGTACATCATGGCCTACATACATGCACAATTACACGCTAAGTTTTTCTTGAAGCTCAGTTGGGAGGTAGAGGCATGAACAGCAGGAGTTTAAGATTACCCTAAACTGCATAGCAAATCTGAGCTAGGCTGGGCTCCATGGCTGGGGTGCAGCTTAGTTGACAATATTTAACTACCATGCAGGAAACTCTAGGTTAGATCCCCAGTACTGAATAAACCTGACCTAATAGCCTATGCTTCTAATTCCTGCACCCAGTCCTTGGAAGTGGAGATAGGATAGAGAGCTCAAGGTCCTCCTCAGCTACACAATTTGGAGCCATCCTGGACTACATGAGACCCCATCTCAAAAACAGTAAGAATCATCTTCCTCAAAATATTGCTATGTTCTTGTTACTTCCTTGTCTGCTTGTCTCATTTCCTAAATATTGCTATGTTCTTGTTACTTCCTTGTCTGCTTGTCTCATTTCCTTGGGTTTTTGAGGTCCCTAGTCTTGCCACAGTAAGTGTGTGAAAAGCGCTAAGAACATTTCCCACGCCGGTCTACACTCAACTTTCCTTCTTAGGATCAACCTTAGCCTGGAGACCCCATTAAAGGCTTAGAGACCTGGGGCAGAGCAGGAAGTAATGATGGTGGCCAGACCAGACTCCCTGCCTCCCCTAGAATCTCTGTGTTAAGACCCTCCTACCTCCAGCTCCAAGACAGGATCCTCTACATAGGAAATGCTCAATATCTTAAAGAATGGGAGAGGAAGGGTGGCTCAGCAGTTAGAGCATATGTGCTCGTCCAGGGAACCCAAATTAAGATCTCAGAACCCATACCAGATGACTCACAATTGTCTGGAATTCCATCTCCAAAGGATTCGACATCTTCTGGGCTCTGCATGTTCCTATACTCATATGCATATACCTACACACAAACATACATGCATGTAACTACACACAAACACATATGCCTTTACCTACACACAACCACACATGCATATACCTACATACAAACACACATGCATACATAAATTTAAAAAAATTTTTTTTGAAATAGGGTTTCTCTGTGTAGCCCTTGCTGTCCTGGAACTCCCTCTGTAGACCAGGCTGACCTCAAACACAAAGATCCATCTACCTCTGCTTCCTTAGTGATGGGATTAAAGGCCTGTACCACCACTGTTTAGCTACAAAAATAAATCTTAAAATAAGAAAGAAGAGCCAGGCGGTGGTGGCGCACGCCTTTAATCCCAGCACTCAGAAGGCAGAGGCAGGCGGATCTCTGTGAGTTCGAGGCCAGCCTGGTCTACAAGAGCTAGATCCAGGACAGGAACCAAAAGCTACGGAGAAACCCTGTCTCAAAAAAATCCAAAAAAAAAAAAAAAAAAAAAAAAGAAGAAATGGTGGTTGAGGTTGTAGCTCAGTTGGTAGAATGCATACTTAACACGCATGAAGCCCTGGGTTCAACCCCCAGCATTGAATAAACCAGGTGGGATGCTGCGTGTTAAAGATTTCATGTTTGCTTGTTCCCAGTGCACTCCGGCCATTTTCAGGCATCCCTAAAGAACAGATGTCTCCTAAAGCATGCCAGAAGCACCAAAGCAAATCAGGTCTTCCCATGGGTAAAGCTTCCTAGCATGGCTGTCGAGATTAAAGAAGCACATGGAAGGGATTCCCTGAGGCCACAGTGGAATCCTGTTGGAATCCAGGATCCCACCCTTTTAGCTGCCAAAAAACTTCAAATGAGCCAGCATATACCTATGATCCTAGCTCTCTGGACGCAGAGGCAGGAGGACCAGAAGTTCAAGCCCAGCCTAGACTATACGAGACCTTATCCGAAAGGAAGACAAAGAAGAAAGAGGCACTGTCACTGCCAAGAAGGCTCTTGCCACCAAGTCTAAAGACCTGAGTCCAGTCCCTGGGAGCTACATGATAGAAGGAGAAAAGCAACTTCTATAAAATTGTTCTTTGTTCTTCCACAAACATTACACACGCACACACAGACACATACTCACACACACAGACACACACTCACGCACACTTAAATAAATATAAGGATTAAAAAAAGAGCCGGGCATGGTGGCACATATCTTTAATCCCAACACAGAGGCAGGTGGATCTCTGTGAGTTTGAGGCCATCCTGGTCTACGGAGTGAGTTCCAGGACAAACCAGGGCTATACAGTGAAACCCTGTCTCAAAGGGGAAAAGAATGTAAAATAAATAAATAAAACTTAAAAAGAGACAAAGAGTAAAAGAGAAGAAGAAAAGGGAAAAAGAAATTTATGGGACAGAGAATTTGGGTTTTGATCAATTTAGAGATGGAGTTCTTTTTGTTTTGGTTTTTTTCCTTCAGTTTTTCTCTTCAGGCACGGAATTTTCGTGAAAGGAAAAAAAAGTGTTCTGTGTTCTGGCCGCAGTCTGGGAGTCTTGTGATATTGAGCCTCGGAAAGGAGCCTGGGGGCCTCGGGAGTAATTAATCTGAAGCTAGAGCACAGCTTTGGAGAAGAAACTGTGCCTTGTTTGTCTCTTCTGTGATTTATCACCCCCTCCCTTTCATTAATTTATTTTGTTTTTTAGCAAAATCTTTGGAAAAATCCAGCCTGTTTCAGATATTTTAGGGAGGTCCTGGGCTGTAAAAATGGACAAATGAATCCTAGTAGAAAGGCATGTAACATCAACAAACAAAACAAGAATGTCCCTAAGGAGAAGGGAAGCGGCGCAGGAACCTTTACAGCTTCTCCGCTCAGGGCTTGCCATGGCTAAAGCATGGAAGCCCAGAACAGTTCAGAAGGGCTTGTTTTTCCTTTGCTCCTTTTCTTTGAGATGTAGTCATACTGTGCAGTCTGGCTGGCCAGGAACTGGCAATGTAGACCAGTATGGTCTCGGCCTCCCAAGAGCTCGTATTAAAAGCATTCACTGCCAAGCCTGGCTGAGATTCTATATAGTTCTGTAATGCCCCCAGAGGGGCGTGAGCTGAGCCATTTGATTCTAGCCCCAGGAAGGCTCCTTCTCTG
>NC_022029.1:32617258-32626072 GCF_000317375.1 Microtus ochrogaster
TGAAGATGGCTCCTTCTCTGGTGAAGATGGCTCCTTCTCTGGTGAAGAAAGAAGTAGGATCTGGAAGTTACAGTGGAGTCTGAGATGAGGGCCCAGGTGATTGATTAGTGCTAATTGATTCTGGTGTTTCCCCTCTTCTGCCTGTTGTGGATTTAAATGAGAAAAGATTTGCCATGTAGGGTGTTGGGTCAGGAGAAAAAAATTCAGGGCGGGGCAATGGGAGATGTAGTAAGGATGTTTGCAATAATGAACCAGAGTCTGGTGTGGTAGCATACACATCTAATCCCAGCACTCAGAAAGCAGAGGCAGGAATATTTCTGAGTTTGAGACCAACATGGTCTACATAGAGAGCTCCAAGATAACCAGAATATACAGAGAGAGTATGTCTTAAAAAAAAAAAAAAAGGCGGGGATGGGGAGTAGGATCAGGCTGTCCTACCAAGAGTTACTCAGTAGAGGCAGGGGTCCAGGACAAGAGGGAAGGCATGAGATGGGTTAGGGGAGCTAGTCCAGCCTAGAGCAGAGGCAATGGCGGAGAGAGAAGTTGACAGGTTTGTTGTTCATAGAGGAGGAATAGTAAGATCTGGAGGCTTTCGGGAAATGCAGAATGAAAATAAAGCCATAAGGCTTATACGCAACGGGTTGGAGACAGACAGGCAGAGGTCCCTGATTATAGGACACAGGAGCTGAGGCAAGACACAGTTTGGTGATGGACAGGTTGTTCCAGGTGCCTTTGGAAGTATCTGGGTAGAAAATTCCTCTTTGAAGAATTCGGTGAACTGGCCTGAAGTGTAGGAGAAAGATCAGAGCTGCACTCCTCGTCTCCCTCAGCCCACAACCTAGCCTGTCTGGTCTCAGAAGTAAGCCAAACCCTGGCTGCAGGGGATGGAGTAGCTCCCAAGAGCAGAAACAGGTTTAACAAGTTGGGCTCTGCCCATGGAAGTCAGGTCCAAATGTGCAAACAAGTCGGGCAGGCGCAGTCACACAAGTAGCTGCTCAGGGCAGAGTGCCCAGGGCTGCCCCTCTGACTATGGCCGGATGCGAATACGGAGCATGGTCTAATAGAGTCCTGCCTTGACCCTCAAGTCTGGTAAAGAACAGAAAAGGGAAAGGAACAAATCCAGTCTGATTCCCCCACCCCACCATTCCACCCTCCCTTTCTCGGATGGTATAGTGGGTTGAAGGACTCCCATCTCATCAAAGGAGGGAGAACGCAAAGGATGTCTACCTGGAATCTATGAATCTGGCCTTATTTGGAAAAAGACTGTTTATAGGTGTAATTAAGTTGAAGATATCAAAATGAGATCATCTTGGATTAGAGTATGCCTAAAATCCAAAGACAAATGTCAAGGTTTAGATTAAGAGATAGCATTGAAGAGAAGGCCCTCTTAGGGGAAGAGGGTGGACTGGGCCTACAGAGACAAAGAGCACAAAAGTCCAGTGGAGGAGCTGGAGGTACAGCTTTTGCCTGCCGTGTTTGAGGCCCTGGGTTCTTTCTTCAGGACCACAAAAAGAATTAGAAAAAGCCAGGCTGGGGGACATGATAGCCCATCCTATTAACTGTACTGTACAGGAGTGTGAGGCATACAAATCTGGAGTTCAGGGTTAGCCTTGGCCACACTGAGAGTTTGAGGCAAGCCTAGGCTACAGGAAACACTCTCTCCAAACACAAACAACAAAAAATTAAACCGAATAAGCGAGTCATAGAGAAATACACACAAAGCGGCCCGACAGCTTCACAGAAACAGCTCAGTTTATCTTTCTTAGTGTCTCTCCTACCTGTCCCAGGAAGCTTAGTGATAAAGGCAAAGGAAACCTGGGTTCACCGGGTGTGGCAGCACACACCTCTAGTCCCAGCACTCACGAAGAAAGCAAAGTGGCCTACTATGTAAGTTCAAGTCCAGCCTGGAGTTCCAGGAAAGACAGGGTTGCATTTGCAGCCTCCCGGTTCCCCCTTGGGGCCACCTGTAGAAAGAAAGAAAAAAAGGGAAAAAAACAAAAAACAAAAACAAAAACAAAAAACAAGCTGTAATAGTTTGATGGCAGAAGACGACCTTGGCAGGTTGGAGTCAAGGGACACCACAAAGCCACATCCATCATGTAACAGAGCTCACGTGGGAGGTTTATTAGGGGTAGGTGCAGAGGTGACCTCTGAGTGAGGGCGGGCAGAAAGAAAGAGAAGGAGGGGTGAGAAGGGCCTGCCTTTTATAAGGGGATATAACCTATGTGCCTAGGGAGAACGCTCTACTCAGTGGCTACAGTGTCGCATCTTGGCTGCTGCTGATGGCGTGGCCTGCTAGGTGCTAGAGAGCAGGCCAGTGTGAATGCCTGGACGCTAACATTAATGTTACTGTCTGCCCCACCCCCACCACAGCAGCCTGTCTCTGCCGCGGAAGCACTTACGTCATCACCTGTCTCCAGGCGCCTTTTCAGGTCAGCCGTGCCGACTGCGCAGCCTTTAAACATGCCTGCCAGGCAAAGCTCGCTCTCTTGTCTCTCATCTCTCTTGCCTCTTTCTCCTTTGTCTCTTCTTTCCTCTCTTGCTTCTCTTCTTCCTCTTGTCTGTCTGCCTCTCTCAAGTCTCCACCGATAAACCTCTTGCACTAACCCTGCTGCAACATGACATGTTTGCTTAGTGGCATACCTTGGCAGGGCCAGCAAAAAAGTACCCATTATCACGCTTCTTTTTATTTATCTTTTTATTTATCCTTTCACAAACACCAAAAAAGAAAAGAAAAGGACAAGGAAAAGAAAGAAAAAGAAAACCTGGGTTTTACACATGTCTATTAAGAACCAGTTGGAGCAGTCAGACACTTTCTCTGGAGTACCCTCAAGCTGTGTCACATGTCCCCATGAACACCAGTGCAGTACCAATATAGTGATGCCCCAGTTAATGCTCCAGTGGAGTTTCTTTGTTGGGCAGCCCTTCAGCACCTCAGACATCAGTCCATGTTCTCATGGTGCAGGTGAGCACTAGGGAGACTATCAGTCTCCCTCCCATTTACAAAAATGTCCCTTGTTTGTTTTAGGGATGAGTGTGCGTGTATGTGTGTGTGTGTGTGTGTGCGTGCACACACACACACACACACACACACGCACGCATGCAGGCACGCATATGCATTTGGGTGCATGAGTACTTGTGGAAGCTGATGGTTAAGGTCATCCTCAGTCACATTCCACCTTGCTCGCTGAATCCAGAGCTCACGGACTCGGCTCGTCAGCAAGCTCTGGGGATCTGTCTGATTCTGACAGCCCTTTCCATTCCCTTGCCCTGAATTGGGACTACTGAAACAGAACCAATGTACCCAGCTTTTATGTGGGCTCTGGGTATCCCAACTCCGGTCCTCATGCTTGTGTAGCAAGCACTTTGCCACCTGAGCCATCTCCCCAAGGCTCTAAGTGTTTAGTTTTTGAGATCCTAAACGGCCCCATAACTTGCTCCGTAAACTGGGCTGCTATCTCCCTCCTAAGTGCTCGGATTACTGGTGCGCACCACTTCGCCCAGAAAAAGAAAAGAAAAAAGCCCTTTTCTTTCACCCAACACCAACAAATAGACACTGAACACAGAGAAAGGCATTGCAGATACATCAGAGACCAAGCTGAACCAAGTACTTCTCTTCTGAGTTTATATTTTAGTGAGGAAAGCAGACAATAAATATACAAATCGGTAAATATATATGATAGTAGAGAGTGATAAATGCCAGAGATTAAAATCAGGACTAGAGAACAACAATAACAACAACAAAATGTTGATGTGGTCAGGAAAAGCTTCTGGAACACATAAGAAATAAACAGGGACCTCGTTGAGAGGCTAGAGCCCTGGGACATCTGGGGCACAACATCGATGCAGAAAGAAACACACTTTCAAATCCTCTGCAGCTAGAAGCTGCTAGCCCTCTTGATGCTGTGCAGTAAGTAGGTAGGAAGTAAGGTGAGAGAGGTGACGAGGGTTTAGGTCACACACAGCCTGGTGGCTTCTGAAAAGGGTTTGGATTTTATTTTAAGTACAATAGGTCGCAGTTAAAGGATTTTTGTTGTTGTTGTTGTTGTTATTGTTACTTTTGAGACAGGGTCTCACTATGCAGCCCCGGCAGGCTGACCTAAAACTCGGAGAGATCCACTTGCCTCTGCCTGCTGGGATTAAAGGCGTGCGCCACCACACACAGCAGTTAGAAAGTTGAAACAGGGGCTGATGGTGATCTCACTTAGGTGACTTTTTAAAAGCTATTGGTGTGCATGTATGCGGTGGATGGGTACCACATATGCACGGGTGCCAGTGGGGACCAAAAGAGGGCATCTGATCTCCTGGAGACAGATTACAGGCCACCTGACAGAGGAGGTGGGACGTGAACTCAGCTCTCTGGAAGAACAGTGAGCCCTCTTAAATTCTGAGCCTAAACTCCACAGGCCCTGCGGTTTTTTAAAAACAGTCTACTCAGCCGATCTTCAAACTCAAACCCACATCCTTACCCTTCCAGTCATTGGCATTACAGCTGTGCTCCGCTGTACCTAGTTTGACTTATGATTTTTTTTTCTAATTCTTAAGGTCGCATTTATTTACTTGTGAGTGTGGTGTGTGCCCTTTGGTACACACGTTGAAATCAGGGGATAGTTCCCAGGAGTTATCTCCTCCTTCCACTGTGAGCCAGGGACTGAGCTCAGGCCTCAGGCTTGGCAACAAACGCCTGTACCGTTGCTCCATCTCAGCTACCTTTGACTTCTGCTTGTAATTTTACTTTTCCTGTATGTATCTGTGCCTGTGCCTTTGGGAACTGAGTGCACCACATGTGTACGGGTGCCCAGCGAGGCCAGAAGAAGGAGGGGAATCTCCTGGAACTGGAGTTACAGTGTGAACTGCCTGGGTAGGTGCTGGGAACCTTGATCCCTAACAAGAACAGTGAGCACACGGCTGGATTATCTCTCCAGATAGTGATTTCTGTTTTAAAGCATCACACAGGCAGCTCTGCAGAAGGCATACAGTGGGGGAATGGAGACGGGGAAATTAGAAAAGAGACTGATTTAGTCCGAGGAAAGAGCTGATGAAGGCTTGGAGTAGCATGGCAGCTGTCAATGACAATGAATACACGTGTGTGTGTGTGTGTGTGTGTGTGTGTGTGTGTGTGTGTGTGTGTGTGTGCGCGTGCGCACGTGCATGTGTGTATCTGTCAGCCTCCTTAAATATATGCATATAGATGTGTGCACACACACTTTGGATGAGGGCAGAGATATGGATCAAGCCCACCTTCATGTATCATAGGCTGGCATTCAAACACTGAGTTACACCCCTAGCCCTCTTTCTTTCTTTTTTAAATTTTAATTTAAAACAGAGCCTCGTGAACTAGGCATGGTGTGGAATGACCTTAGTCCCGGAGTCATTTTAGGTGATTCTCTATGAGTCTGAGATCAACCTGGTCTATACTTCAAGTTCTAGGTCAGCCAGAGTTAACATAGTGAGACCTTGTCTCAACAAACAAACAGCAATAACAACAAAAAGCCCTAACTAAATTGTCTAACCTGGTCTCAAGCACACCCGAGCCAGCCTTGTGTTGGTTCTTACAGACATCTGCCACCTTTCCCAACTCCCCGGCCCAGCTTATGTTTTTAACTCTAGTCCTGGGAAGCTGGAAATAAATTGGTAGGGTTTTAGCCATGGACAGGAAGGAAGACTCACTGACCCGCCCCACCTTCGGTCAAATCGAGGGACAGAGACTGGAGTTTGTTCCTTTCATCTGCTCCTTTCATCTTTAGCCGGTGGTTTCTACGGCTGCCCTTTCTAGAGAGAGAGGGCAGTTGATTTGTTCTCTTCGTTTCAGAAAGAACTAAAAATGCCGGAGAGCTCGAAGCTAAACTTTGAACTTTTGGATAAATAAATCATTGTTTTTGTCTCCTTTTATCTCTGCAAAGTTTTGGGGGAAAGTGTATTACAGAGCTGCCTCTGAGACACTGTTATTACACAGCCCAGCCAAGAGCATGTCATTAGTGGCAGCGGACACAGCGCTTCGTGTTTATTGCCCAGATCAGCGCTCAGGCGCCACAGAGAGGGCACCTGGAGGCAGTTTGACCTTTCTGAGGTTTTGGCTAAGAAGACTTAGAACCTGTCCAACCAAATCCCACTATTGGTTCCTTTCTTCAGGCAACTCTTTGAAACCTCACCTGTGTCCTTACAATGAAGGGTGGAGCACATGTTAGAAATGAGAGTTTTGAAAATGGGGAGGAAATTGCAGCATTTCATGGTTTCCTTTACCCTTAAACTTGGCTCCCCCCCCACCCCCCCAGCCAATCTGATGTTCTCTTCCCGGGCCCTGGTGTTCACAAGAACCCAAGTTGGGACTTCTCTAAGTGACCCTCAAAGCTCTCTCCAGGTTAGAACATCCCATACCTATGGTATTTGCATCTACATCTATCAATACCACCCAACTTGCCCTCACTCCCACGAAGGCCCCTCCAAATTGGGCTCGAGTCACGGTGACTCTTTCCAGCAGCAGCCTTGAGTTCCCGACCCTTCTGAGATTATCCATTATGCCACAGCTTCCAGAAGCATCTGCAGGGCAGGCCAGCCCCAGAGGCTTGAGGAATGGAGGTTCCCCCCACCAGCCAGAGGCATGTTGCTGGGATCAGATGTATTATTTATGACTCCTGTGTCAGCATGACTCCCAGGCACCCAGGGAAATGGAAAGGCACTTGGGCCTGGGCTGAGTAAACTAAATATTTAAACAGGAATCAGGAATTGAGGCAAAAATCCATTTTTCTTCAGTAAGGTGGACAGCACTACAAACGACCTGGTACACAACATCCAAAGTAGAAAGGAAGGCTGGGAGCCCCTGGCCAACAGCTCTTCAGAGCAGAACCACGCACGGGCTTGTAGCTGACAGAGGGAAGGATTGAGAAGGAGACACTAGAACAAAGCCCAGCTGAAGCCATTACTCTGGCTGGGTTCTCCTTTCCCAGTGAGCTCCACCTCCCTGTCTGAGAGATACTCTGAGCAGGGCAATGGCGGGGCAGCCCCGTAATTCCAGCCATTGGGAGGCAGAATCAGGTCAGCTCTGTGAGTTCAGAGCTACATAGAGAGAATCTGTGTTGATAATAATGATGACGATGATGTTGATGATAATCATAACAAATAGAAAGAAAGAAATAGATGATTTCAAGGCCACCCTTGGCTATTACTTGGGTTTCATGGCAATCAAAATGGCAGGCACTAGAGCAACTGGTCACATTATACCCATCGTCAAGGGCAGACAGAATGGATGCTTACGTGTTGCCAATGCTCAGCCCAGCCCAGGTGCTCTACTTTTAGTCTTACGCAGCCCAGAAACTCCTACCTAATGGTGCCACCCACAGTAGGTGAGTTTTCCCATCTCAATGAACGTAATCAACATAATCCTCCATAGCCAGGCCCACGGGACAACCTGATTAGACAATCACTCATTGAGACGCTTGCCCCACGTGATCCTACATTGTGTCAAGTGGACAGTTGAAACCAACCATCAGGCTAGCTCGGGCTACAGGAGACCCTGTCTCAACCTCATCCTGTGTCACGCCCCAAAAGGATGTTCTCAGTGTTTGTCCATCTCCCGTGTAATAGCACTTCTTTCTTTGAAAGTCACGGGGTAACGGGCAACCATTCACCAACGGTCTTGTGTTGATTCTCCTGGTTCCAACAGACACAGGTCCCAGCCAGAAAGCTGACCTCCACCTTCTTCACAGACAGAGATGTATGGAGCCAGGTCCTCCCATTAAAAAAAACAACAAAACCAAATTTCTCTTGATTTGAGGAATTAACAAAATCTTCCAATGACCCGCTATCTTTTCCCCCAGTTAAAAAGAAAACCCACTAATTTATTTATTCTTTGTGTCTATGTATGTGTGTCTGTGCCATGACCCAGCATGAAGGTCAGAAGATAACTTGAGGGAGTTGATTCTTTCTTTCCACAATGTGGGTGCCAGGGATTGAACTCAGGTGATCAAACTTGGTAGCAAGCACCTTTACTCGCTGAGCCATCTCACCGATCAGGTGTCATTTTTCTTTTTATTCTAGTTAGGATTTTATATCTACAAATTTGGCCCTATATTTCTTATTCTCCCACCTCCACCTCTTAACGCAGGGGTTACTGGCTTGCGCCAATCCCCCTGGCTGACCAACCGTCATTTAATCTCCTTTTCCCTGTCGCCTTCTCCCCACTCCCTGTGTGACCTCGTGCTTGTATTTCCACAGCAGCCTTTGTCCCTAGCCCCTAAAGATGTGCTTTTTCTCATTCCCGGAGAGCACAAATGCCCTTTTCCTTCTCTCCTCGGAGGACAGCTGAGACAGGTTGACATTTTCCAAATTAACTTTTATAAGAACTTAGGAAATAATTGCAGAAAATACAAGTGTGTAGGTTCAATTCAGTTCAACGTTTATGGAGAGTCTTTGTTTAGTGTCTCAGTCTGGGTTACAGTGATAAATGGAGCACAGTTCCAGCAGTGGGGGAGCCTGTTATCTAAGGAAGAGGCAGGAAAGAAGCAGGACTGCTTATAATCGAGGAAGGTGAGGGCCACAGCCAGCCAGAGCAGTCAGATGGGTGTGTTGTGTGCCCAGGGCTAGGCAGAGAGGCCTTGGCTAAAGGTGACCTTCTGCTCTGTGTAAGGACTTGGGGGAACAGACAGTGGGACTTCCTAGATCCAGATAATGGAGGTTCTTTGTTTGTTTGATTTTTTTTTTTTCTTTTGGTTTTTCGAGACAGGGTTTCTCTGTAGCTTTGGTTCCTGTCCTGGAACTAGCTCTTGTAGACCAGGCTGGTCTCGAACTCACAGAGATCTGCCTGCCTCTGCCTCC
>NC_022029.1:32626643-32628832 GCF_000317375.1 Microtus ochrogaster
TATTATTATTAAACAAATGCCAAAGCACATTTGCGAAGGTCAGAGGGACAACAGATTTCTCTCTTTATCCCCTCACTTAAGTCCAAGGGATTAAACTCTGGTTCGTATGCTTGTACAGCAAGTCCCTTTACCTGCCAAACCTATTTTTGTTTAAGACAGGTAGCTGAAGTTAGACTGCCTGGTCACACCTTGCTGTGCGACCAGAGCTGGCCTGAAATTGCTCAGCCTCCTGCCTTCACCTTCCCAGTGCTGGAATGACAAACATGTTTATGCAGTGCTGGGGCTCAAACCCAGAGCTTCAAGCAAGCTATAATTAGTGTTGTCAGCTTGACAGGATCTGGGGTCACCTAGGAGACAAGCCTCCAGGCACACTCGTGAGGATTCGTTAGGTTCAGAACATGCCAGAGACGTGTTGTTGGGTAGGTTCAGAGATGTGGGAAGAGACGCGGAGATAAAGCAGTACCATTCCCTGGGTTTGGGTCCTGAAGTAAATAGAAGAGGAAAGGCTAGCTGGAGAGAAACAGTCACCGCCACCACCTACTTCCTGATTGTGGATCCTGTCTAACCAGTATAACCAGTTGCCTTGAGCTCCCACTGCCTTGGAGTCTGTGTTGATGGGTCAGCTAGCTGAAGTAAGTAAACCTTTCTCTCTTGGGTTGCTTTTGTTACGGTATTTTATCACAGCAACAAAAAAGAAAGGCACTGGCTCAAGATTTATCTTTTTCTCCCCCGCCCTCCCCCCGCCCCAAATTTGGTAGCTTTGGTGTTGGAACATCGTCCCAAGAATGGAACTACTTGGGGAGATTTCTGAGTGCTTGTGAGAAAACTCCAAGAAACCAAGACAAGGAAGACTCCTTTGACCTGTTTCTTCAGGACACAGAATTATTCTTGGATTGTGCTTTTGTGCCCCTCCCTGGTGGAGCGGAGAGGAAAGAGTTTACTTCTGATTATTCATTACGGCTGGCTATTGTTATTTATGTGTCTCTGTGGAAAAACATGTGTTTGCCACATTTGGCTTGTCCTTGGGATTGGCCACTTTATTCATGTGACTCTTCTCAACCCTCAGAGTATAAGTTGTCTGATGCTCTGAATAAAATTGACTTTTTATTCATGAGGCTTTAGTTCGCTTCATTTATTGGCTCTGTTCTCTCAGGTTCTGCTGCCTCTAGAGTGGGAAACAGTTTTAGTTTTGTTTTGTTCTTGAGACATGGTCTCATGAAGCCTTGAACATGATATGTGGCCGAGAATGACTTTGAACTTGTTGATTTTTTTTTTTTTGATTCAACATCTCAAGTAGTGGGATTATAAACTTGCTCCTCCGTACCTAGCTTCATGCAGTCTTAATCAAACTCAACCCTCCACAACTGAGCTATATCCCCAGCCTCCCAAGACTTACTTTACACTCAACAGAAGGCAGGTAGGGGTTGTGTCTCAGCAGTAGAGCCCATCTGGTGTGCACATAAGGCCCTATGTGCCATCTCCTACCCCATAAGCGAATGAAAATAGCAAAAATATTTCTGAAGAGGCTGAGGTATAGGACAGTTACCTAGCATGTGCAAATCTTCGGGTTCAATCCTTAGCACTCCAAATACAATTTAGTTAAAAAAAAAAAATCCAATCCAGGCATGAGTCATGCCCTTAATCCCAGACCACAGGAGGCAGACGCAATTGGTTAGTTCAAGGTTAGCCTGGTCTGCATATCGCGTTCCAGGCTAACCAGAGTTACATAGTAAAATCCTGGTTGTTTTTTTTTCTTTTATTTTAAAGGATCAAAGAAAGATTGATTGCAGAAAAACGAAAGTAAATTATAACTCATTGCCTAAGTTCCACTTTCTCTTTTGGGGAACCTCTTTATGAGGAGGGCAGAATTATTTATTACCTTCACAGCGCTCTTAGTCACCCACCAAGAGTAAGCAGTACTTCAGAAGTCTCAGCTGTTGTGGTTGGAGAGAAGGCCCAGACGTGGTTCCCAGAACCCACATGGTGGCTCACAACCCTCCAGAACTTCACCTGCAGGGGAATTTGATGCCTCTGAGGGGTCTGTACTCACGTGCACATATCACCTCCTATCATATACATAACTAACATATACATAACTTACATAACATATACATAAAATGAAATGTATCTTTTAAAAAATTCACAGCTGCCGGGCGGTGGTGGCGCACGCCTTTAATCCCAGCACTCGG
>NC_022029.1:32629467-32631063 GCF_000317375.1 Microtus ochrogaster
CACACACACACATATACAGGTGCCCACAGAGGCCAGAAGAGGTTGCTGGATACCCTAGAGCTAGAATTGCAAGTAGTTGTGAGGTGTCCAAGTGGGTACTGGGAGCCAAACTTAAGTCCCCCAGAAAATTAGTGTCCTCTTAGCCACCTAGTCATCTTTCAAGCCCATTTTGCTTTTGTCTAAACACTACTGCTGACTGAATCCAGATTTTTCCAGCATGCTAAGCAAATGTTCTCTCTGACACTGAGCTGTATCTGTAGGCATCTTTTACTTTTTATGTTGAGACAGAGTCTTACAAAGTTGCCCAGGTTAGCATAAAGGTGTATGGTGACCCAATCAGATCTCTCTCTCTCTCTCTCTCTCTCTCTTTCTCTCTCTCTCTCTCTCTCAAGATCTATTTGTTATGTATAGAGTTCTGCACCAGGTCTCATTACAGACTGTTGTGAGCTACCATGTGGTGGCTGGGAATTGAACTCAGGACCTAGTGGTCTTAACCGCTGACCCATCATCTATCCAGCCTCCCTCCCCCCAGTCAGATCTTGATCTTCCGATCCTCCTGCCTCACCCTCCTGAATAACTCAGATTACAGGCCTGTGCCATCAGGTCTAATGTCCATACAACTCTTAGCAGGAGGAAAAGAGCTGAGGATTTGGTAGTTCCTAATAGATGTAGTTACTTATGGGCCCAGCACATGAGAAATGTAGTTTTTCAAGCCTGGAAGACTACCAAGAATTCAAGAATTAGGAGTTTGTCTTTCTTTTGCTGGAAAGTAGGGGGTTCTTTTGTTATTAGTGGCAGTGTTTGTACTGTCTTTTTTTTTTTAACATCTTATTTATTTTTCAGACCAAGCTGGCTTCAGTCTCACAGAGATCCACCTGCCTCTGCCTCCCGAATGATAGGATCAAAGAGCTATGGCACCACTTCCTTTATTTTATTTTAACTCTCAATAGTTGGCAATCCTCTTAGGCCTCTGAAGGGTTAGGTGAGAAACGAAATGAACACAAGACTAACCAGACAAGGGACCCTAGGCAAGCGCGGGTGAAACTGTTTATTTGCTGCTGGGAATTAAATTCAGGGGCCGAAGTAAGGGAAGCAGGCACTCTACCTCGGAGCTGCACCCACAGCTACTTAATATGCAACTCAGGCTGGTCTGGAACTCTTAGCAGTCTGTAGAGACAAGAGGCCAAAAATAAAAGTAAAATTCTCATATTTTAACAATCAGGTCGTGAGCCAGATGTGGTAGTGTGCATGTATCATTCCAGCTCTTGGAAGGTCTGGAGGCAGGAGGACAGGAGTTCAAAGCAATTATTGGCTACTTAGCAAGTTTGGTCTTTCTTTCTTTCTTTCTTTCTTTCTTTCTTTCTTTCTTTCTTCCTTCCTTCCTTCCTTCCTTTCTTTCTTTCTTTCTTTCTTTCTTCCTTTCTTCCTTTCTTCCTTTCTTCCTTTCTTTCTTTTCTCCTCTTACTCCTCCTCATCCTCCGCATCCTCCTCTTCATCCTTTTTCTTTTCTTCACTCAGATTTTAAGAAAAAGAAGAAGAAAAAGAAAAAGAAGGAGGAGTTCTCTCTCCTCACAAAGTGAGTCTCTTTTCTCTTTA
>NC_022029.1:32631233-32631782 GCF_000317375.1 Microtus ochrogaster
TCATACCATTTGGAGCCTTAAAAATCCATGACATGTCTTACATATCTTGATCTTAACTCCCAATGATTCACAGAGCCTTACACAACTGATAAGTTTCGAAACAACTCACCCTGTAACGCTTCACACTCAACAGATAATAAGATGTCCACCCACATCTGGACCCCACAAGGAAGGCTCAGGAGCTAAGACCAAGTAATTTCCCCTTAACTGCTGTAGAAGAACTTGGGCTCCCTCTTAGGGGGGGCAATCTCTCTGGGCGCTCTCCCTCTGCCCTTTCTTTTCCTTCCTTCCTTCCTTCTCTCCTCCCCTCCCTTCTTTATATGCTACTTTTGGAGCAGAACCCAGGACTTTCCTCATGTTGAACAAATGCTCTAGCACTAAGCTACATCTCTAGGCCCCCTTTTACTTTTTTAAAGGTATTTTGCAGGGCAGTGGTAGCACACACCTTTAATCCCAGCACTCAGGAGGCAGGTGACAGAGCAAGTTCCAGGACAGCCAGAGCTACACAGAGAAACCCTGTGCCAGAAACAACAACAGAAGTATTTTTAT
>NC_022029.1:32632898-32634286 GCF_000317375.1 Microtus ochrogaster
GCCAGATCTCAATACAGATGGTTGTGAGCCACCATATGGTTGCTGGGAATTGAACTCAGGACCTCTGGAAGAGCAGCCATTGCTCTTAACCTCTGAGCCATCTCTCCAGCCCCTGGAAAATATTCTTAACTACTGAGCCATCTCTCCAGGTCCCCCTCTTTTTATTTGTGGCATTGGTGTTTCACTAAGTTGCCCAGACTGGCCTTGAACTCATTCTGTAGCCCAGGCTGACCTGCTTAAGATCTTCATATCTCAGAGTCCCAAGCTGCTGGCCTGAGTTTCCAGGACTGGCTGACTGCCCGATGCTTTCATGTAATATATTTTTGTAAATTAACTCCCACTTGTACCCTTTCTTTTATAGTATGCATAAAAGGCCTTCCACATCCCACCCTGTTTTACAGGGCACAAATCTCCTGCTTCAACCTCTTTTTTTTTGTTTGTTTGTTTTTGAGACAGGGTTTCTCTGTGGATCTCTGGCTGTCCTGGAACTTGCTCCGTAGACCAGGCTGGCCTCGAACTCACAGAGATCTACCTTCCTTTCACCTCATGTGTGCTGGGATTAAAGGCATACACCACCACCACCTGGCCTGCTTCAACCTCTTAAGTGTGGGGTATTATATAAGTAAGCCACCGTGCCTGGCTTGAAATTCTGCCTTTTTTATTGTTGTTGTCAGTAATGGGAATTGAACCTGGTCCCTTGATCAAGTACCCCTTACCATTTTGAGCTATAACCCTAGTTCATTTTTGTTGTTGTTTGTAATTTATTTATTTATTTTTGTTTCAAGACAGAGTCACACCTAGCTGCCCAGGCTGGCCTTGAACTCACTCTGTAGCCCA
This sequence comes from Microtus ochrogaster, assembly GCF_000317375.1. Lineage (NCBI taxonomy): Eukaryota > Metazoa > Chordata > Mammalia > Rodentia > Cricetidae > Microtus > Microtus ochrogaster. Next base: position 32,633,736 of record NC_022029.1, read on the forward strand.
GACCCTGCAGTCCCTTGCCTTAGCCTCTGACTAGCCAGGACTTCAGTTCTACATGCCAGTGCTGGGACAGGACCTACTGTAGCCCAGACTGGCTTACTGGCTTAAAGCTGGTTGTACGGCCAAGAATGATCTTAAATTTCTGTTCCTTCTTTCTCTACCTCCCAGTACTGAGATTATGGGTGTATACCACCGTAGCTGATGAGGTGCTGACGGTCAAACCTAAGGCTTCTGCACGCTTGGTAAGCATCAGTCAGCTGAGTGCATCTCCAAATTATTACATTCTGTTTTGTTTTATTGAAACAGGGTTTTATTGTGTAGCTCTGGTTGCCTTGAAATTCACTCTATAGACTAGGTTGTCATCGAACTCACAGAGATCCCTCTGCCTCTCCCTCCCAACTGCTAGGATTAAAGGCATGGGCCACTATGCCTGGCTCCAGAAATTCTTTGTTTTTTTGAATTTTCGAGACAAGGTTTCTCCGTAGCTTTTTTGGTTCCTGTCCTGGAACTAGCTCTTGTAGACCAGGCTGGCCTCGAACTCACAGAGATCCGCC
>NC_022029.1:32634886-32637818 GCF_000317375.1 Microtus ochrogaster
CACATATTTATTTTTTAATATTTGAGATGGTCTTACTATGTAGCCTAGAAATCACTATGCTGGCCAGAGTGGCCTCAAATTCACAGAGATCGGCCTGTCTCTGCCTCTTAGGTGCTGAGATTAAATGTATGCACCATATCCCAGCAAACAAATTTTTTTTTTTGCTAATTAAGGGAAAATTTAAATAGCAAGGACATGAACACAGAATTAGTAGAATTTGGTGGGCATGGTGGCGCATGCCTTTAATCCCAGCAAAGGATTAAAGGAGGAGCCAGAAGCAGGTGGATCTCTGAGAGTTTGAGATCAGCCTGATCTACAGAGTTGAGTTCCAGGACAGCCAGGGTTGTTGCCTGGAGAAACCCTGTCAAAAAAAAAAAAATTAGCAGAACTTTCTCAGACCAAGTTTGTTGGTCCAGAGGTTATCACATCTCTTGGGCGCCTGCGTCTTCATTTCCTTATACAAACCCTGTCTCCCCAGGAGCCAAGAAGTCTGCAGAGGGGAGTGAAGCATGGAGTCAGAGGGGGTGGCAGAAAACTTCTACAGCCTTCCAGGGCCCCTCCCTCCACCCCCGCAGCAGGGAGACTCTTCTTGCCTAATAAGATTTCCTTTTTTAAAGAAGCAAAGTTAGTTTACATAAGCAAATAAGACCCCTCACTAATACAGCTAAGGTGCCAGGCCACTAATGCCTGTGAGTGCCAGCCCGAAAGGAAATTTACTGCGGGAGACAGCAGGGAGCCACCCAGGGTTTGGAGCAAGAATGTAACAGCATCTTAGAAACACCCCACAGAAGCCGCTGCAAGGACAGATTAGAGAAGAAAAGCAGGGCTGATGAAGGAGCCTGTGCCTATTTCAGTTTTCTGGTTGAGTTTTGATTTCTGTTAATTTTTTAAAAAATTGTATTATAGTCATTGTGTGTGTTGTATATGTGTATATATGTGTGTTGTGTATGTGTGTGTGGTTATGTGATGTGTGAGAGTGTTTGAGAGTGTTTGTGTGCTGTGTCTGTGTGTGGTATGTGTATATATGTGCACGCGTGCGTATGTGTGTTTATGTGTCTGTGTACATGTGTGTGTATATCTGTATGTGCATGTGTCTATGTATATATGTGATGTATATATGTGTACAGAGTGTGTATGTTTGAATGTATATGTGTATGGCATGTGTATGTGTTTGTATGTAGTATGTAGATGTGTGCATATATGTGTGTGTCTGTGCATATGTGTATTTATGTGTATGTATGCGTGTATATATGTACATGTGCACATATATGTATGTCCTATGTGTGTGCATGCGTGTATGTGTGTAGATGTATACATGTCTACATATGTGTACGAGTGTATATATGTATGCATCTGTATGTATGCATATATATGTGTGTATATGTCTGTATGTATGTATATGTGCGTGTGTATGTATGTATATGTGTATATGTGCATTGTGAGAGTGCTCGAGCCACAGTATACATTTAGCCAGAGGACAACTTTTTTTTTTAAATATTTTTTATTTATTATGTATACAGTATTCTGCTTGTATGCCTGCAGGCCAGACTTCATTACAGATGGTTGTGAACCACCATGTGGTTGCTGGGAGTTGAACTCAGGACCTTTGGAAGAGCAGGCAATGCTCTTAACCACTGAGCCATCTCTCCAGCCCCAGAGGACAACTTCTAAGAGGCAGTTCTCTTGCCCCAATGTGGGGCTCAGGGGTTGAACTCGGGTCACCAGGCTTTTTCATGGGCCCCTTGTTGTTTTTTCTGAGACAGGTCTGAAGACAGGAGCCCAGGCTGGACCAGTGCTCATTATCTACTGGTTGGTTTATTCGGAATTTCTTCTTGTCACTGGAATAGGGTCTCACTCTAGCCTAGGCTGACTTGGAACTCATGGTGCAGCCCAAGCGATGGCCCTAAAACTCATGGCAATTCTCCTGTCTCAGTCTTCTACGTGTTGAGGTTATAGCTCTGTGCTATGTGTATGCATATCTGTGTATACATGTGTATGTGTGTGATATGTGCATGTGTCTGTGTGTCTGTGTATATGTGTATGTATGTGTGTATATATTACACACACACACACACACACACACACACACACACACACGCTACCTGGGTCATATGGTTGTTCTGTTTTTTGAGGAGCTCCAAGTTGATATCCATAGTGGCTGTATTAATTTGCACTGTCACCAGCACAAGGGTCCCTCTTTCCCACCTCCTCCATCCTCAGACTTCTGGATGAGAGCCGTTCTGACTGGGGGAGTTGGTATCATAAACTAGTTTTCATTTGCATTTCTCTGATACTAGGGAAGTTGAACGCTTAAAAAAAAATTATTTGGCTATTTGTGTTTCTTTTGAAAAGTGCTCCTGACGGGCGGTGGTGGCGCATGCCTTTAATCCCAGCACTCAGGAGGCAGAGGCAGTCGGATCTCTGTGAGTTCGAGGCCAGCCTGGTCTAGAAAGAGTTAGTGCCAGGACAGGAACCAAAAGCTACAGAGAAACCCTGTCTCGAAGAAAAAAAAAAAGTGCTCCTTTCATTAACCCCTGTCTGACGTAGAGCTGATAAAGATCGTCACCCCTCTGTGGGCTGTCTGTTTGCTTTGCTGATAGTTTTTGCGGTGTAGAAACCTTTTAATGTCACATTGTCCCATCTGTTGATTCTTTGGGCTAGTTCCTATGCTATTGATGTTCTGTTCAGAATGTTCTTGCCTACCCTGGTGTCTGAAGAGTGTTCTCTGTGCTTTCATCTAGAAGTTTCAGTGTTTCAGGTTTTAAATTAAGGTCTTTGATTCATTTCAAATTGAATTGATTTTTTTTTTGTGTGTAAAGTAAAAAATATGAATCTAATTTCATTCTTGTGCCGGCGGATACCCAGTTTTGCCAGCACCATTTATTGAATAGGTTATCTTTTTCCACTACATGTTTTTGTCTCCTTTGTCAAA
>NC_022029.1:32637992-32642724 GCF_000317375.1 Microtus ochrogaster
ACAGAGATCCGCCTGCCTCTGCCTCCCGAGTGCTGGGATTAAAGGCGTGCGCCACCATCGCCCGGCCTGCCTGTTTTTTTTTTAATGCCAGGACCAGGCTGTCTTTATCTCTGCAGCTTTGTAGTATAATTTGAAGTGGGGTGTTGCAGTTCCTCCATCTGTGCTCTTACTCCATAAGATTGATTTGGCTATTCATTGCATTTTGTGGTTCCATATGAATTATAGGATTGTTTTCTCTAGATCTCTGAAATATGTCATTAACATTGATTGATATTGCAGTAGGTCTGTGATTTAATTTTTGTAGCAGAGTCATCTTCACAATATTAATTCTGCCACTCTAGAAGCATGGAAGGTTTTGTCATTGCTTGGTGTCTCTGACTTCTTTTTCAATGTCTGAATGTTTGGGTTTGGGGGGGGGTTGTCTTTTTTTGTGATAGGGTCTCTCTACTATGTAACTCTGTCCTGGAACTTGCTGTGTAGATCAGGTTGGCCACAAACCCACAAAAATCTGCCTGCCTCTGCCTCCCGAGTGCCAAGATTAAAGATGTGTAAAACCATGTCTGGATATTTTTGTTTAGCAGTTCATAGGTGTGTTCCCTAGGTACTTTCTTAAAGCTATTACTAATGGGATATTTTTTCCTAATTTCTTTCTCTGAGAGTGTTGTGGGTATCCACCAGAGAAGACTACTCAAGCATGGTTTCTTTTTATTCTCATTTTTATTTGTTTGTTTGTTTATTTATTTTTCAAGACAGAGTTCCTCTGTAGCTTTGGAGCCTGTCCTGGAGCTCTTGATCATAACTCACAGAGATCTGCCTGTCTCATTTCCCGAGTGCTGGGATTAAAGGCATGGGCCACCACTGCCCGGCCTCAGACACTGTTTAAGCCAATAGAAAATCTTTACTAGCTGGCCGGAGCTAAGCACAAAACCACATCGTGGGTTAACATACTTCAGTTAGCAAAGACAGTTAGCCAGAAGCAGAACTACAGAAGCCAAAAAGCAAGGCTAGTACATTCAGAAACTTTCCTAGAATTACGGCCTTCGTTTTCATTTTAGCAGGTGCTGCTGTCTAGTGCAGAATGAATTTTAATGGCTTGAATGGTACTTCCAACATGGCATCAGTTGTGCTAAGGTCTATTAAGGTCTTGGGACCTGTAATGAGTACATTATTAATGTATATGGAGACTACTATTTTATACTGATTTTGCATCTTGCAACTTTATCATGTTTATTAAACCCAAGAGTTCTCCACTAGATTCTATGGGATCTTTTATGTATAGAATCATATCTGCAAACCTAAATAGTTCTTCCTTTTTATACCTTTGTGATTTTCTCTTGTCAAACTGTTAAGATCCAGGACTTTAAGAACTATATTAAATAAGAGAGGAGAGAGTGGGCATCCCAATGTCATTCCTAATTGTAGAGGAAATGCTCAGTTTGTTTCCCTCTATTTGGTATAATTTTGGCTATAGGTTTGTTGTCTATAGTCTTTGATTATTCCTAACATTTCTAGTACTTTTATCATGAAAGCATATTGAACTGCCAAATACCCTTTGGGTATCATTCTAGATGACTGTGGGTTTCTACCCTTTAATTTGTTTATATGTTATTTCACATTTATTGATTTATGTCTGTTGAACCAACCTTGCATCTTCAGGATGAAGCCTGTTTGTTCATGATACATGATCTTCTTAATGTGTTCCCGAATGAGGTTTGGAAGTACTTGGTTGGCAGATTTTGTGTCTGTTCACCAAAGAAATTGACCTGGAGTTTTCTCTTTACAAAAAGAACACTACAAAGTGTTCTTACCTGGTTTTGGCATCAGGTTAAGACTGGCTTCATAGAAAGAATTCAGTCGTGTTCCTTCCTTTCTGTTTTGTGGAGTAAGTTAAGAAGAATTGATATTGAATCTTCCCTGAAAGTTTGATAGAATTCAGTGGTGAATCCGTCACCACCTGAGGGGAGACGTTTGATTTTCTCTGCAATCTCATTGCTTGTAATGGATCTGCTGAAGTTATTCATGCCTTCTAGCTTTAATTTTGGTAGGCAGTACGCATTTAGAAACTCATCTGTTTCTTCTAGGTTTTACAGTTTTTCGGAGTCTAAGTTTTGAAGTATTTGCTAATAATGTTCCAGATTTCACCTGAGTCTGTTGCAATGATTCCTTTTCGATCTCCAAATTTGTTAGCATCATCTCTCTCTGTCAGATTGGCTAAAGGCTTGTCAAGCTTATCAACTTTTTCGAAGGACTCTGGTTGATTTTTGTGTCCTGCTCTCTTAGAATCTATTTTGTTCATTTTTTCCCTAGTCATTATTTCTTATCTACTGGGTTTGGGGTTGGCCACTTGTGTTTTCAGGAGCCTTTTTTTGTTTTGTTTTGTTTATTTGTTTTGTTTTCCACAAGGTTTCTCCGTGTAGCCTGGGCTATCCTGGGAACTCCCTCTGTAGAGCAGGCTGGCCTCACACTCAGATTCTCCCGCTTCTGCCTCCTGAGTGCTGGGATTAAAGGCATGAGCCACCACTGCATGGCTGGCAGCTGTGTTACTGCCCCAGGAGTACCTTTTTTTACTTTTTTCTGTCTTTTTTTTAATGTCAAGATCTCACACTCTAGAACTTGCCACTAGGCCAGGATGACCTTGAACTCCCTACTGAGTGCTGGAATAGGTTGGTAAGTAGATAGCCTGGGAGTGTCTTGCTTTGTAACTCAGGCTGGGCTTGGCCTTATTATCGCAACCCAGTCTGGCCCCAGACTTGCATCGTCATCCTGCTACTGACTCACTAGAACTGGGACTACTTCCATGAACCCCCATGCCTTTAAATTTTTTAAAATAATTTTAAATTGTGTATATGTGTGTATCTACATGTGGGTATATATGCATGTGAAGGTGCTCACGGAAGCAAGAAGTGTTGGATCCCAGGGAGCTGGAGTTACAGGCCTTTGTAAGTCACTTGACGCAGGTGATGGGGAACCAAACTGGAGTCCTCTGCAAGAGCAGTAAATGCTCTTAGCCACCGAGTCATCTCTCCAGGCCCACCATGCCCATCCTCAGAAGTTTTAAAATATCTGAGTAAGAGAAGACTTTTGTACAAGCTTCAAACTCAGTTCGAGGCTTACTAATTAGTTCGTGGATTGTGATGTATTCAACAGAGGGAAGAAAAAGTCATGGGGCTGGAGAGATGGCTCGGTGGTTAAGAGCATTGCCTGCTCTTCCAAAGGTCCTGAGTTCAATTCCCGGCAACCACATGGTGGCTCACAACCATCTGGAAAGAGGTCTGGTGCCCTCTTCCGGCCTGCAGACATACACACAGACAGAATATTGTATGCATAATAAATAAATAAATATTTAAAAAAAAAAAAGAAAGAAAAGGCCAAACAACCAGAGCTTACAATGGCCCCTGGACCTGACCCTGGGCCTCCTGATTAGACAGACACAGCAGCCCCAGAACCTTCCAGTCCCAGTGTCCCTGAATCCCCTCCTGCTCCTGCCTCACCGCCTCGTCATCGCTGCCTCCTTCCATCCTGCTTCAAACTAATCTCTGCCCTACTACCCAGATCTCGGCATTGGTTCCCCGTGTTTTATTGGTCCCCATCATACGTAGTGCCCTCTAACATACCACATACATCATAGTATCCCTAACATACCATCATATACATCACTTGTAGTTCTGTTTTTCCTACCAAAAGGAGGGTAGCAACTCCCAGAAAGTGTCCTCTGATCCTACGAGCTCTGCGGAGGGCATACTCCACCCATGATAAATAAATGTGGGAATAAACAGGAGAAAGAAAGACACGCTAGGGTCTAGTTGGCCCAGTAGTTCTTTTCTGTAATCCCAGCACCGTGAGTTCGAGGTCACTGTGATTTTCAGGACTAGTGACCCTGAGTGAGCTACAGTGAGACTCTTGAAACAAACAGCAGCTGGAGATGTGGAACAGAGGCCAGGAAGGCTCAGTGCTCTGCAGCCGAGTTCAGTTCCCAGCATCCAAGTGGTGGCTTACAAACCATTTGTAATTCCAGCTCCAGGGGACCTAACATCCTTTCTTGGGGCCTCTGAGGGGACCAGGCTTGTATGTGGTACATATACATATACAAGCAAGAAAAAAAAACCCAAAAACTAAGTAAATCTTTAAAAACAAATGAAGAAAGCTGTGCATGGTGGCCCACGCCTTTAATCTTAGTAGTAGGGAGGCAGAGGCAGGATCCCCGAATTCAAGACTACAGAGTTTCAGAACATCCAGGGCTACACAGAAAAACCCAGAAAAAGAAAGAAGGAACAGAAAGAAAGGAAGAAAGAGAACCACAGATGTCTGGGGCTGGAACCCCATGGTATAGCAGCGGGGTGTGTATTCCACATATTCAACAGCTGGTGTTTTATCCTTCCAGATAAGAACAGGACCCAGAAACCAGCCAGCAATTTAGGGTCAGAAGCTAGAAGTATCATTGTTCTGTCCTGGCTAGAAGCAAAAAATGTCACAAGTGTTTAGGGGCCCTGTCATCTTTTTTCTGCTGTTTTACAGTTGCCTGGGGTACGTGAGGTGAAAACTCCGGTCCAGACACCTGGGATCCACAGCACTGGGGCTTCCGGTGGGCCAACTGGAGTGGCTGTCTTTCTCCTCAGACCTCCACCTGCTAAGGTAGGTTCAGGCTACTGAAGCTTCATACCCTTCCTCCTATACCCCTGGTAACAAGGATTTGGGGGGATTTAAATCTGCAGATGAATATGAAAAGTTAAAG
>NC_022029.1:32642824-32645432 GCF_000317375.1 Microtus ochrogaster
AAAAAAAAAAAAAAAAAAAGAAAAGAAAAGTTAAAGCTATCTGAGCTTTTTTCCTAAGTTCCAGCTCTATCCCTGGGTAGAGACCTGGCGATCTAAGCTGTCTAAAATGAGCTGGGAAGAACAATCATCTTTCTTTCTGTCTTCTCATATGGGTGCCATGTGCATGCTTAGTACCTATGGATGTCAAATGGCAGCGTCAGCCCTCCTAGGACCGGAGTTACAACTGTGGGGCACTATGTGGATGCAGGGAATTGAACCCTGAGTCCGCCACAAGAGCAATGATTGCTCTTAACTACCAATTCTTCAGTGCCCCCCTCCAATTATTTTTTCTTATTGAAGATTTCTAGGCTGCTAAAAGCCAATATCCCACAAACCCTGTAAAACTTGTATGAAATCTGTTAACTTCCCACACCTTTTGTTTTCGCAAAGGCCCCAGCTGAATTTTTGTTACCTGATGGCCTGAAGGGGGGCAGGGTTGGTCCCCTCCCACTTTCCTTCACGTCCTTTGTACTGACTCCTTTAAAGCTATCCAGTCTTGGAAGATGGTGACGTCAGACCATAGTCATAGGGGGAAAAGACACAGTTGCCATCGGCATTAGATTAACAACTCAGTGAACTTCCTGCCCAGGTGTGCAATGACCTTGCTAGCACGTCTCTGTGAGAGATAGAGAACATTTTTAACAGCTGCAAGTATTTAGCCAGTAGCACCTCCTGAGAGGTATAGCTTGCCTGCTTTATTTTCTTAGACTCTAATAATACTGTCCTCAATATTTCCTTTTGAGTCTGTTTTTAAATTCTTGTATTAAGAACCCCAAAATGAAGCCTCAGTTTCTCTGTTAACCCAGAAAAGCCTTGTTAACCGCTAAAAAATGACCCTTGGTGGCCACTCATTTCCTGGGATCCGCTCCTGCCATACATGAGCTCTGTCTGTGTCATCATCCAAGGTGTCACCTGTGACCAGATAGCAACCTCTTACCTACAGACTCCGTTCTCTGTGGAAAACTCCACCGGTTCTGTTCTGTGCTCTACTCGCACGGGAACTAGGCTGAAAATTAAAAACACACAGAGACAGACAGACAGACAGACAGACAGACAGACAGACAGACAGACAGACAGACAGACGGGGCCACGGGGGATATCCTTGAGACAAGAGTGCCAAGAATGCCCCCTTTATTGTGCTCAGGGGCAGCTCACATAGGGCTCTGGCCATGCCCCAGCTCTCCGGATCTTTCAGCTGCAGACTCCTCAGAACCCACTCCCTGCCATCAGGGTTTCCTGCTCAGAGCAGCTGTAGGCTGCTCAGAGCAGAGAAAAACAAGGTATTTACAAGAAATTCAGGGTCTGGTGGTCCGCAGTCCCCAGCCTATGGGCTATGAAAATCACTGGGTTTGAGAGACAAAGGGTCTGGTAACTTTGGTGCCTCTGGTTGTTGATTTTCCAGGTCCCCCAGTTCTCCACACCACCCTCTTTGGCTACTGCTCACCTGAGTCAAGAAAGCCATGCCAGCACCTCAGCCCCGCAGCTTCTCCCCTAGAACACTACAAATGCAAAAACAAGGAAAGAAGCCTCCAGGGGGAACATGCTTCCAACTCTAGCAGCTTGGAGGTGTGGGTTGGAGGCTCTGAACTTCCAGGTCAATAGGCTAATCTAGCAAGTTCTGAGGCCAGCCTTGGCTAGTTGACAGTCTATCTGAAATTAAAAACAAAACAAAACCAAAAAAACCCCACCACAATGCCCCTCCCCCCCAAAACAATAACAAACAGACAAATTGTTTCTATCAGATATTACAAAACGTGGATTTAGCACAGGAATTTAAATATTCTATCCTCCCACTTTGTATACAAATTATTGTTATTATTTTGGGGGTTTTGAGACAGGGTTTCTCTGTAGCTTTGGAGTCTGTCTTGGAATTCACTCTGTAGACCAGGCTGGCCTCAAACTCACAGAGATCCTTCTGCCTCTGCCTCTTGAGTGCTGGGATTAAAGGCGTGTGCTACCACTGCCCGACTTTTTTTTTATGTAAATATTTTACTACCAACAAACCTTTGTTCACACAAAATCCCCTGCTGCATTACAGGTATTGGATAGCCAGTGACGGTAACCACTTTCCACTCCCTCCTCCCTTTCTGTGTGTTCATTCTTTTCAGACTAGTCACAGAATAAGGCTCTAAGGTCAGACCCCCCCCAATGGGGAAGAAACACAGCCACCATTTACATTAGAATAAAATCCAGTGCTCTTCCCGTCTGTGTGTCTGCCTTTTGAAGCGAAGCACACACTCATGATGGAGAGTACAGTGTGTCTTGTCCAGACACTTCCGTTAGAGTAATAGCCCTTTGACACCCTGAACTTATTTCTAGCACAAATGAAAACAGAAGCAAAGCAAACCCTTTCAGAGGCTCTGCAGGAGATCCCTTGGAATGGTGTTCAAGGCTAACCCTTTGCAGTCTGTCCATAGCTTCCTTTCTCCTGGTCATACACACACGTTTTTGCCCTTATCTGCTGGCATGAGCTATCTTTTTTTTTTTTTTTTTGGTTTTTCGAGACAGGGTTTCTCTGTGGCTTTGGAGCCTGTCCTGGAACTAGCTCTTGTAGACCAGGCTGGTCTCG
>NC_022029.1:32645532-32652787 GCF_000317375.1 Microtus ochrogaster
GAGACAGGGTTTCTCTGTAGCTTTGGAGTCTGTCCTGGAACTAGCTCTTGTAGACCAGGCTGGTCTCGAACTCACAGAGATCAGCCTGCCTCTGCCTCCCGAATGCTGGGATTAAAGGTGGCATGAGCTATCTTGATCCTGGCCCTCGGCAACTGCATCCCCACCTAGCCTGCACCCTGGCTTCTCCACTACTGAACCCCTCAACCCCTCAACCTAGACACTAACATCTACTACTTGACTCCCTCAGAACTCGGGTTGTCCGGGTTGGTGTCCACTATGCCAATGGGCTACACATGCGCATGTCACGTGATGGAATCAAAGTGTTGACACTTTGTTTTGTCATCATCGTTCGTTCTTCTCTTTCTGTCTCTCGCTCTCTTTTTCTTTCTTCTCCTTATTTCATTTCTCTCTCTCTCTCTCTCTCTCTCTCTCTCTCTCTCTCTCTCTCTCTCTTGAGACAAGGTGTCACTAGCTGTCCTGGAACTTGCTCTGTTGACCAGGCTGACTTGGAACTCACAGAGATCCACCTGCCTCTGCTTCCCTGGGAACTGTTAAATTTTTTCAATTTTGTGTATTTGTCTATAAGTATGTACGTGTACCACATGCATTCTTTGGTACCCTCGAGGTATCTCAGAGGAGGGTGTCAGATACTGGACTTCCAGATGGTTCTCTGTGGGTGTGGGAACAGAACCCAGGCCCTCTGCAATCTCTCCAGGCCTCGGTTGTCTTTTTTAAAAAGTTCTAAATTTCATTTGTTCATAGTTTAAAACCACTTATTCATTTGTTCATTCATTTATGTGAGGCCGGATCTTGCTGTTGAATAAAAAAAAATGAAATAAAAAGGGGGGGACATGGGATTTTTATTGCAGATATGAGGGAGAGAGCAGGCAGAGGGAAGAGTCCAGATTGAATATGGCTGGCGGACTAGACCAGACCATGAGAGATGGGAGGGAGAGCAAGAGAGGAGCTGCTGACCAAGAGGCCAAGAAACCTGTGTAGCCAAAATGTGGCAAAAAAAATTTAAGGTGTGTGACTTTTGTTTATGCTGCATTTGTTTAACTCTGTGAAGCTGTGATTCTTTCCCTGTTTAAAATGCCTGATGGTCTAATAAAGAACTGAGAACTGAATTGCTAATAGCAAGGCAGGAGCAAGGATAGGCGGGGCTGGCAGACAGAGAGAATAAATAGAAGGAGAAATGAGGAAGAGGAGGAGCAAGAGAACAAGGAGAGGAGGACGTCAGGGGCCAGCCACCCAGTCAGCCAAGGAGAAAGAAGTAAAGAAAGGTATACAGAAATGGAGAAAGATAAAAGCCCAGAGGCAAAAAAGGTAGTTGGAATAATTTAAGATAAGAGAAGCTGACAAAGAACAAGTCAAACTTAGGCTGGGCATTCATAGCTAAGAATAAGCCTCTGTGTGTGTGATTTATTTGAGAGATGGGTGGTGGGATCCCCCAAAAAGCCAAGAGTAAAACATCACAACACCAAAATGGCTGAACTATATAAGGATCAGACTGGGGGCGGGGGAAGGAAAGGGGAAGCCCCGCCCCTGGGAAGGAGGGGTTTAGGGTAGGTGGGTAGGTTAAGGAGGTGGTTTAGGGTAGGTGAGAAGTGTTGAGAGGAGCCACGGGTACTGAGTGAGGCTTGTCCTGGGTTTGAGACCAACCAGCTCTGTAGACTGCCTCTGCACACTGTTGTGGAATATTAATTTAAGATGTATTTCATTCGTTTATGCTGTGGAATATTTGGTTAATAATGCAAAGATGTGTTGCATTCTTTTATGTTACATTTGTTTAACTCTGTAAAGTTGTGTGACTTTGCCCGTCAAAAAAGTCTAAAAAAGAGCTGAATGGCCAATAGCTAGGCAGAAGAGAGAAATAGGCGGGGCTAGCAGGCTGAGAGAATAAATAGGAGAAATCTAGGCTTGAGAGAAAAGAAGAGAGAGGAGGGAGAAAAGGAGAGGAGGATGCCAGGGGACAGCCACCCAGACACAAAGCCAGCCGTGGAATAAGAAAGAAAGGAAGATTTATAGAATAAAGAAAGGCAAAAAGCCCAGAGGCAAAACATAGCTAAAGAAAAATGAGATAATTTAAGTTAGAAAAGTTGGCTAGAAGCAAGCCAAGCTAGCTAAGGCCAGGCATACATAAGTAAGAATAAGTCTCCGTGTGTATTTGGGAGCTAGGTGGTGGGCCCCCAAAGAGTAAAAAAAAAAAACCCAACAGCTTGCCCTGTGTCTTTTTTCAGATGCTGGGCAGAACCTAAGTATGTTTTTTTTCTGGTACCCACCCCTCTCTCTCATTGCCCTTGAGCTTCTAACTGAATGCATTCTTAATTCTTCTGTCACTGAGACTAAGATCACCAAGAGGGGACCCCCCCCCCATTTCCCTTGTATCACCTCCATCAGAAGATCCAGAATTAAACTTGGGTCATCAGGCTTGTGTGGCAAGTGAGTTTACTCACTGAGCCATCTCAAAGGCTTGTTAAAGTTTTATGGGCGTATAATAATGGGTTTCATGATGACATTTTCATACATGTATCAAGTGCTTCGATCATGGCCACCCCATTACTCTCTCCTCCATGCACTCCTAATGACTACCCTCCTCCCACTTCTACCTCCATGTTTTGTGCTTTTTAAAACAATTGAGTTTAATTAGGGTTACTAGGAGCTATTAACCAGATGGCTACATACATCACTGAAGAAAATCTCTTTTTCCTCCAGCAACCATTAATCACCCACAGCACCTCAGGGAGTGGAGGAAAGTTGTAAGTCCCTCTTTCCTAATTTAATTTCTTTTTCTTGTTTGAGACAGGGTCTCATGTATCCCAGGCAGGCCTTGATTTTACTATATTTTACCTCCACACCTGGGCTAGGCCATGTTAGGGTCAAATCCAGGCTTTTGCGCATGCTAGGCAAACATTCTACCATTCTATGTCCCAGGCCCTCATTTTTGTTTTTCTTTTCTCTCTCTCTCTCTCTCTCTCTCTCTCTCTCTCTCTCTCTCTCTCTCTCATTCAAGGTGGTCTTGTGTAGTCTAGCCTGGCTTCCATATGTAGCTAAAGATGGTCTTGAAAGTCCGGCTCCTCCTGTTTCCAGGCCATAGATGAAAGCCAGGGCCACAAGCACTTTCCCTACATTTTGACGGTAATTAGAAGCACATCGATTTTCACTTCTAGAAATAAAGTAACTGGTTTTCCTAGATTCTTGCCCTGCGACATCCTATTGATCCCAGTCTTGAAAGACACAGGGATGCTGGAATATTACATGACATTTTTAACTCACTGCTCCTTGATCGTTCTGGGGAAATTAAATAAATAAGTAAATGACATTTTTAGACTCCTTCCCCTTTCCCCTCTGTAATTATCCCAGTCTATAAGCTACAATCACCGCTCTGGTTTCTGAAACTAGAGATCTTTCTTCCACAGATTTTTTTCCCCCTTTTTCTTTTCCTCTTGGCTTAAGCCTGTCCTGTTGTGCAGTCTGCCTGTCCTTCTGTATGCCTTTCCTCTGATTTTCCAAGAACAAAATGCCTGGCTTCTATTGTTTTTTGCTGTTTGTTTTGCTAGAACCCCAGCCCCATCTGAGAGGAACCAAGGCCCCTGCTCTGGAAGGACTTTTCTCCTTGTTCCCCTTTGGGAGGCTGCTGGGCTACAGGCTGCCTGCCCTGGGGGATTCTCTTTTAAACTCTAATAAAATTGTCCTTGAGCTTCTGATCAAGTCCATTAATTTTTTTTAAAAGATTTATTTATTTATTATGTATACAATATTCTGCCTCCATGTATGCCCGCAGGCCAGAAGAGGGCACCAGATCTCATTACAGATGGTTGTGAGCCACCATGTGGTTGCTGGGAATTGAACTCAGAACCTCTGGAAGAGCAGTCAGTGCTCTTAACCTATGAGCCATCTCTCCAGTCCCCCATTAATTTTTTATTACGACTAAACCCCAAGAGGGTACCCCAATATTCCCCATATGCAGAGATGCCATCAGGATTTGTCTTAGTTAGGATTTCTATTGCTGTGAAGAGACAACATGACCACAGCAACTCTTATAAAGGAAAATATTTAATTGGAGTGGCTTACAGTTCAGAGGATTAGTCTATATTGTCATGGAGGGGGAAGGCAGCATACAGGCAGACGTGGTGCTGGAGAAGGAGCTGAAAGTTCTTACATCTTGAATCATAGACAACAGGAAATGATCTGACTCACTGGGCATGGCTTTAGCATATATGGTCCTCAAAGCCCACCCCACAGTGACACACTTCCTCTAACAAGACCACACCTCCTCCAACAAGGCCATGCCTCCTAATAGTGCCACGCCCTTTGGGGGCCATTTTCTTTCAATAGGGTCTGTCACAGATTCTATCCACTTGGTTGTTTGGTGAAATTTGCAACAGCCTAAGAAATAAAACTCAGAGTGCTTAGTTTTGTCTTGTGTTTTTAAGACTGGCTCTGGCTGGTTGTAGAGCAGGCTGGCCTTGAACTCCAAAGATTCACTTGTCTCTGCTTGCTTAGTGTTAGAGTTAAAGGCATGCTCTGCCACAGCCAGCCCAGTTGTTTCACTGGCTTTTTGTTTGTGAAATAATTCTCTAATAGCTGACCTACTGAAGATGATCATGAACTTTCCATCCTCTTATTCTGCCTCCTACGTGCTTTGATCACAAATGTAGACAGTGTAATGGATTAATAAAATGCTGCGGATCCCCAGCGGCGGCAGAAACGCTGCAGGTACCCAAGCGGCAGCAGTGGGCCAAGTGGTGGCAGTCAGGGAGCTGTGATGTGGGTGAGAAACCTTGACAGGGCAGTGAGTCCCAGGTAGGGACAGTGCACTTCCCTGAGTGGCTGCAGAAGGCCATGAGGAGAGTCAGACAGATGGGCATGCCATGAGATCATGCTGTAGGTCTCTGAAGGTGGCTGGTCCTGGGCTGGGAGCCACGTAGAGGGCTCTGAGACATGGATAGGCATGCAATGCAGAGTGAGGTTGGATATTTATTTAGTGGGTTATGGAGGGGAAAGGAAGAAGGGGAGAACAGAGGCAGAGAGAGAGAGAGAGAGAGAGAGAGAGAGAGAGAGAGAGAGAGAGAGAGAGAGAGAGAGAGAGAGAGAGAGAGAGAGAAAGAGAAGGAGGAGGAGGAAGAGGAGGAGGAGGAGGAGGAGGAGGAGGAGAATGGAGAGAGGCAGAAGCTACCTCTTGGGGGGAGAGACAGAAAAGGAAAAGAGTCAGGCAGGCTGCAAGTAGGAAGGAAGATCTGCCTGTCTCAGCAGACAGGGGAGGGAGGGAGTGGGCTTATCTCTTAAAGGGACAGGACACATCATTACACATAGCAAGACATTTATTAAATTTATGAGGTGTTGGGGATTGCATGGAAGACTTGTGGATGCTAGGCTGACACTCTATCATTTGAGCTACACCTCCAACTCAGTGCCCTTTGATTTCACTGAGGAAGAAGATAACTAAGGTGGTGGTTTGAATAAGAATGGCCCCATAGGCTCATAGATTTGAATGCTCAGTCACCAGGGACTAGCACTATTTGAAATGATTAGAAGGATTAGGAATTTATAGTCTTGTCAGAGGAAATGTGTCACTGGAGGTCAGCTTTGAGGTTTCAAACGCCTATGCCAGGCCTAGTGTCTGTCTCTCTCTGGTACAGCTCTCAACTACTTCTCCAACAGCATGCCTGCCATACCTACCACCTGCCATGATGATAATGGATTAAGCCTCTGAAATTGTTAAGTTGTAGGGCCCAGGGCAGCTTGGTACACACCTGCCACTTGACTACACTGCTGCCATGACAGACTCAATAGAGACCTACCAGAAAGTAGGCCTGAGTTTCAGTTTACCCTCAGGCATACTGATTCCAGGAAAGACCACAAACTGGAACCATGCAGGATCCATGCAGGAATGGACAGACTAGCATCCAAGAGGAAAGTATCTAACATACCAAAAGAAATATCTAACGTTTCAACCATTGTAGATAGATGTCTCTTAGCCCAGAACACTCCCATCCCCTTTCACCAAGTTACTCCTAGAAAAATTTTAGCCAATCGGGGGTCCTGAACCTTAGAAATCCCTCACCCCAACCTCTGCTATGACAAAAAACCCTCCACCCCAACTGAGCTTGAGACTCCCTGATCATGTCAATGTGTTGGACACCTGGAGAGTCCATGTTCAAACTTGAATAAAGGCTCTTTGCTTTTACATATGGGATTCGGTCTCTGTGGTGGTCTTTTGGGGGGGTCCCCATGAGCATAATAAAGCAAGCCCCCACTTAAATGCTTTCTCTTCTAAGAGTTGCCATGGTCATGGTGTCTCTTCACAGCAATGGATTAGTGACCAAGACTGTAGAGAGCTGCGTGGAGCCACACCTGATGGCGATGTGTAGAGAGCTGCATAGAGCTGCACCTGATGGTGCTGGCTTCCGCCCTCCGCGATCCCGAAAGTGAGTGCTCTCTGCGATAATCAACTCCTAATATGGCTAAGGCCTGACTCATGCTATTATCATGCAATGATTGTCAGCTGTTTGCATATGCATGAACCTATGGGCAGTGCCCAAGTGGCAATCCGGGGTTGGCGTCCCGTGCCTTTTTAAAGGTTGGGAGAGGTTTGCCCGGGGAGAGAGAGAAAGAGAAAGAGAAGGAGAAAGATTGCTGTGAACAAGGTCCTGAATAAACTGCTTGCAAGAAGAGCTACCGGTGTTGCGTCTTCCTTGCTGGTTGAGGCGGGCACGACACAAGACAATCTACTATCTGGTTGCAAGTCAGATGGCAGGGGATAGTCACCCCAACTTTGCTTATAAACAGATCCAGGGAACAGCAGGGTCCCCAAGGCATGTAGGACAGAGGATGGAATTCGAATTTTAGTTCTCCAACTGCCTGCACCCCACACTGAATTCCAACCCTGCGAGGGACCTGGCTATCCACTGGGCTGATTTCCCCTGTGATCTTCCTCTGAGCACAGCTACCCCATTAGCATGTGATAATGGGGAAATCCAAGGTGCCCTCCTGTCTACCACACACAGTTAAGAGCTGCATTTGCAGGGTGCCTCTCGCTATTAGCTGTAGCTAATGGTTTTCTATTAGAACTCCAAGGCCTCTCTCTCCCCACCCTTTACCAGGTTATCTATAGACTGAATTCAGGAATAGCTCAGGGACTCTTCTTTCAGGCTCACTGTGATTAGTGTGAGTGTGAGCCCTTTAATTTCTTAGCATCTTTCTAAGGGGACAAATTCAAATACTGATCCTTTTTTTTTTTTTTTTTTTTTTT
>NC_022029.1:32652887-32654400 GCF_000317375.1 Microtus ochrogaster
CCAGGCTGGTCTCGAACTCACAGAGATCCGCCTGCCTCTGCCTCCCGAGTGCTGGGATTAAAGGCGTGCGCCACCATCGCCCGGCTCAAATACTGATCTTAAAAAGGAATCCATGAGCCTGGGTACAATGGCACACATCTAAGAAGTTGGAGGCTTGTATAGCCATTCTGAGCTAACTTCAAGAGAGAGGGGGAGGAAGGGAATTCCTAGCTGGGAGTGGTGAAACACACCTGTCATTCAATGAGAGTAGCAAGTTCAAGGGCAGCATTGACTACAGCGGCAGATCCTATCTCCAATTTTTTAAAAGATTTATTTATGTGCATTGGTGTTTTGCCTGCATGTATGTCTATGTGAGGGTGCTGGATCTCCTAGAACTATCACTATAGATAGTTGTGAAATGCCTGTGTGTAGCATGCTTTCTTGTCTATCTTTGGATTGCCATCCCCCAAATACCAACACGGAGACTTATTAATTATGAAAGTTTGGCCAGTAGCTTAGGCTTGTCCCACTGCCCTTATAACTTAACCTGCTTCTATTAATCTACGTTCTGCCACGTGGCTCAGTTACCTCTACTCTGTATCATATATCTGACCTCTACAGTGTGTCCATGGTGTCTCCTTGTGCCTTGACTCCTCCTCCTCTTCCTCTCCCTTTCCCCAGAAATCCCACCTCTCCTCTCCTGCCTAGCTCCTGGTCATTCAGCTCTTTATTACACCAATCACAGCAATACATATTCTCACATAGTGTACAAATCCCACAACACATGTGGTTGCTGGGAATTGAACCTGGGTCCTCTGGAAGAGCAGTCAGTGCTCTTAACTACTAAGCCATCTCTCCAGCACCCCCTCCTCCCGGGAAAAAAAAAAAAACAACTTTAGTTGTAGTGGAGTGTAGCTGAGTGGCAGAGGACTTGCTTACTATGGGAAATAAAATGGGGGTCACAAAGAAAGAGACCACCACTCCTACTAAAGAGTCTTGACTAGGCACAACTTTACTTCTACTCAGAAGGGTACACTTCTCACAGCAGAGGAAGA
Source organism: Microtus ochrogaster (assembly GCF_000317375.1). Classification (NCBI taxonomy): domain Eukaryota; kingdom Metazoa; phylum Chordata; class Mammalia; order Rodentia; family Cricetidae; genus Microtus; species Microtus ochrogaster. The sequence continues at coordinate 32,653,922 of NC_022029.1, forward strand.
GCCAGTAGAGGGGGGTTGGGAGCGCACGTGGTTTTTATGCCGACTGTGTATTTTCCCTATTGGCTGTGGTCCAGCCTCACAGTCTTCCGTGATTAGCTAGGTTTGCAGGAGCTTGCATGAAGGAAATGAAGGAAAGCAGGGACGTTGGGGTTGAAGACTTGAGTCACTTAAGTTCAGAAAACACAGCAGGGCCTTTGTGGAACCCAAAGTTTTACAGCTTTGGGTGATGAAAGCATTTGCACAAAGGTTTTTTTCCCAGCTTGGGGGTTGGGAATATAAGATTTGAATTCCTTAATGCAAATCAAGACAACTTTAAGATACCATCTTACACCTGTCAGAATGGCTAAAATAAAAAACACCAATGATAGCCTTTGCTTCAGAGGTTGTGGAGAAAGGGGTACACTCATCCATTGCTGGTGGGAATGCAACCTTGTGCAACCATTCTGGAAAGCAGTGTGGCAGTTTCTCAGGAAATTCGG
>NC_022029.1:32656978-32658534 GCF_000317375.1 Microtus ochrogaster
ACAACAACAACAACAACAAAACCCAACAGAAAACCTGCTTCACCTTATAGATTTATTGTTATTCAATAAATTCTGACAGTATGGGAAGACATGACCTCGTCCATGTATGTTTCTTATTATATAAGCATAGCACACTTATATAATGATTCAACTGCTAAGGATGAGGGGGCAGTAATAATTGCAATACAGTTTGGTGGGAGAGCACATGTTTGGCATACAGGAGGCCTTGGTTCACCTGCCAGCAAATCCCCCTCAACCTCCCCCCCACCCTCCCACACACCCCCGACCATAGCCCTACCCCTCAGTAAATTCGTAACCGGAGCCTGCAGCTGGAGTTTCTTCAGCGTGGTGCACTGGAGGTGTAGGGGTCTCAGGTCAGAAGGCCTGGTTGGACTTTCAACTCAAATTTCAGACAAAGGCACTTTGGCTTCTGGGTTCACATGTGTAAGGTATCTGCTTTATTATCCCTTGCTTCCTTGAAAGTTGCACGTTTGCCCAGCTTGAAGCCTGGCCTTGAACTCCCAGGCACAATTCTCCCTGGTAGCTTGAACTCCTGTGAGCTGTCTTTCTTCCAGCCCAAACAGCTTAGGTCATGCAATCCATTGGAAATATTTCGCCAGCTTTAAATCTGCCATGGACTACTTACACACCGGAAGGAAATTACTTGTTATAATCCAGACCAGATGGCTGTGCCAACCATACCCCTCTGCACCCGTGGCATCTCTCCACACCTTCATACCTGATTCTGCACACAAGTTCCAAGCTACCAATTTACAAGCTATCAGGGGCTACTTAGCCACACAGGGCTTATGATGGATACACATTAACTACGTGGGTTCACCTGACTTCTCCCATGTCCTCAAGGTCATACATCTCTCTCCCTACTTCCCCTCCCCACTTTAGACTCACCGACCACATAGCATGGATCCTCCTCCCTCCTCTGAAATTTATAGGATTCCCCTTAGAGCCCCCACCATGCTAGTTTTCCATGCTATTAACAATTTTTCTGGGGATGGAGAAATGGCTCAGTGGTTAAGAGCTCTTGTTGCTCTTAGAGGACCAGGGTTAGGTTCCTAGCACCCACGTCGAACGTGGTAGAGTGACTTAGTCGTAAAGCAGGACTCCTATAAGATTCCAGATGACCTTTCTCAGTCAGTGTTTGCTATCCAGTTATTGGTCAGCCCAGACAGGAATGTCTGTTGGGTCAGCCTGTCTGTATCCCAAGATAGTCTATTTCTCCTTGGGTAAACAATCTCAGGAAAGGGACACTGCAGGAGAGACACACAGCTCCCTTTGGCCTCAACAATTTCTTCTTTTCCAAGCCTCTCACCTCGCCCTATAAAGGATCATGGTCAGCTTTTCCCCCCATTAACAGATGCCTCAATTTCCCAAGGGAGAGAGGAGGCCCGTCACTGGGTGTGGTTGTTAGTATTCAGGCATCTGTACTGGCCCACCCTTGGGGTCCTGACAGGATATACAGCCTCAGGTCCTCAGCCACTAAGGACTGTAGCCACATTTGCTACTTCCCTTTTAAAAGGAGGGCCTGCCTCCCCCCC
>NC_022029.1:32658634-32664323 GCF_000317375.1 Microtus ochrogaster
CTCTCTCTCTCTCTCTCCCTCTCCCTCCCTCTTCTTACTTCTCCTCTCCTGTTACTCTTGTCCCCAGGGACCAGTCTCTGTCCCCTCTCTGCCCCTCCTCTCTTCCAATAAACCTTCTATGTGAACCTTGTTGCATGGTGTGGCGTCTCTTCGCGGTGTTTTTTTAAAATTACAACAGCGGTAACAAACACAATCCCGTCTGTTGTCTGTTGAAAGGCAACTTTGGTCTCTTTCTGCTGGCTCAGAACCCTAACAGAATGTCTCACAACCACCTGTAATTCCACTTACAGAGGATCTGATTCCTTCTGGCCTCTGAGACTATAGTGTGTGCGCTCTCCAAACACATACACAAATAAAAATAAATAAACCATAGCCAGTCGGTGCTGTTGCACACCTTTAATCCCAGTACTCAGGAGACTGCCGCAGTTGGAACTCTGAGTTCAAGGCCAGTCTGATCTATAGAGGGAGTTCCAGGACAGCCAGGACTACGTGGTGAAACTCAGTCTCGCAATGCGCCCCCTGCTGTGTAAATATTTTTAAAAGGTGCAATTCTTCTATGCCTTTTAAATCTCTTACCCCACAAAAACCTTTCACCTCAGTGTCTTTGAACATCAAATTTGACATCTTTCACTACCCATTTAATCTAACAAGGTAAGGATCTACACGTAAGAAACCGGGCTCTTCACGAATACACCCTCATTCCTGAAATGTGTGTGTGTGTGTGTGTGTGTGTGTGTGTGTGTAACTAACTCTAACTCTCTCATTGTGTCTGGAAACCTCCTGCTTTACCCTTCACCCTGGCATGTTCCAGCTCTGACACAGTCTTTCTCCCCAAGTCCTGCGTTTCCCAGGGTTCTTTACGCACACCTAAGGGATCCCTATATCCCTGCAGTACTTTGAGGCCACTCATCTACTTTGCTCTAGTTACCTTGCTTTGCTTTGTTTCCATAGCTGAGGACTAAAGCCAAGGACTCGCTGCTTGCTAGGCAACTGCTCCCCCACTGAGATAAGTCCCCAGCCCCTCTCCTTTGCTTCACTGCCTCTACAGTTCCTCCAGGCTGGAAGGACTGCTTGCTCCTCACCTCCCTCACCGTGCCATGCTCAGCTGAACCTCACTGTAATGCCAACACACCGAGGAGCTGCTCCAGGGATCCCCCAATTCCCCCGAAGGGTACCCGGTCCCTGCCGGTCTTCTCCCCTTTGATTTCACCTGGCAGTTTCTAGCTGGAGGTTAAAGGCCCCTCTACCGGCGCCTCTCCTCTGGGCCCCCACAGCACGTCTGCATACCTTCCTTTCAGCGTCTTCCATGGAATACGAATTCTGGCATCTAATAAGAGCATACTTCAGAAATTGACATGAACAGGGCGTAAGGAAAAGGTGAGGTGCATGCCATGGGAAATGAAGCCAGACAAGCAAACGCTGAAAATCTGAAGAGCCTTAATTGCCCAAAGGCTTTGGGTTTTACTCTGTAGATGACAGCATGAATTTTAAACAGGACCAATACTGAGCTTCTTTTTATTCATTTTGTCTGAATTGGGGGGGGGTGTGGGAGGGGAGGCTTTGTGTCTTACTCTGTAGCTACACTGGCCTCAAGCTTCCTGTCTTGCCTCAGGGATGGAAGTTCTAGGATGACAGATGAGTGCCACAGCGTTTGTTTTAGATGCTGAACAACTGTTGTCTTTGTTTTGATTTGATTTTGAGATAGTAGTTATGATTCTGTAGCCCAGGCTGGTCTCGAACTCTTGTCTCAACCTCCCAAATGCTGGGATTATATCTATAATACACCATATCTTCTCTTCTGTTTTTTAATTTTTTTTTAAGAAATTAAGTTTAGGGACTGGAGAGATAGATAGCTCAGTGGTAAAGAGCACTGGCTACTCTTCCAGAGGTTCTGACTTCAATTCCCAGCACTCACATGGTGGTTCATAACCATCCCTAGTGGGATTTGGTGCCCTCTTCTAAGCATAAAAGCATGCATGCAGCAGGGTGATGGTGGCGCACACCTTTAATCCCAGCACTCGGGAGGCAGAGGCAGGCGGATCTCTGTGAGTTCTAGGCCAGCCTGGTCTACAAGAGCTAGTTCCAGGACAGGCTCCAAAGCCACAGAGAAACCCTGTCTCGGAAAAAAAAAAAAAACAAAAACAAAAACAAAAAAAAAAGCATGCATGCAGATTGGACAGTCATATGCATAAATAAATAAATCTTAAAAAGCAAGAAGAAATTCTGTTTATTTATTTATTTAGTGCATGTGTTTGCCCATGTGTGGGGCAAGTGGGAGGGTGGAGTAGGGAGAGAAAGCATTGCGGTGCACGTGTAGAAGCCAGAGAAAAACTTTTCAGAGTTGTTTTCTTCTTTTACCAGTGTGGGTTCTGGGATCTGTACTAGGGTCATTAGCCTGGGTAGGAAGAAGCCCCTTTTCCCAGTGAGTCATCTCACCACGCCCTTATTCTTAATTTCTTAGAAAATGCTTTATTTGTGCGTTTCTGTGCAAGTGTATGAAGCTGTGTGCAAGGGCACACTTCCTTGTGAAGAGGCACTGATTCCTTGGAGCCAGGAGTTAGTTACAGGCGTTTGTCAGGTGCCTGGCTTGTCACATGGGTGCTGAAATCTTAACTCTGACCCTCATGATTTTGCAGCAAGTGTCATCCACATTCTGGGCTAAAGACCCTATCTCGAAAAATACTAATAACAGGCAATATTTTTTCTAAGTATGTCCTGATCACCCCTCTAAGGTATCTGCAAACCCAAATCTCATCTTGGTTGTCATGTACATTATTTTATCCATCCCAATTAGGACCCTTCTCCCCTTTAAGCCTCTGAAGATCAATGGACTTATTGGAGCCATTCTCTGGCATTTTAAGCTTTCCAAAGGATATAGGTAAAAGGCCCAGCAACTATCTGATCTGGCAGAGCAAATAGAAGTTGTTCCTCAGCAAGAAAGAACAGACATACAGCCAGAAGGAGGCTGTAGAACACCTTATTCTAGCTAGTGGTGGTGGTGCTTGCCTTTAATCCCAGCACTTAGAGGTAGAGATGGGCGGATCTCCGTGAGTTCAAGGTCAGCATGGTCTACAAGAGCTAGTTCCAGAACAGTCAGAGCTACAAAACAGAGAGGTCCCATCCCAAAAGAGAAAGAAGGAAAGGAAGAAAGAAAAGAAAGTCTGATCAAGAGGCTGAGGCAAGAGAATAGTCAGGTATGTTGGGGGAACTGCTGAAATTCCTGTTCTGGGAGGTAGGTACAGAAGGATCAGAAGTTCAAGATTATCGTTGGTCATATAGTGAAGCTAGCCTGAGCTATATGAGGCCCTATTTCAACTTCATCTCCCTCATCTCCTCCCTCTGCCCCTTCCAAAAAGATTGAAGAGGTGAGTAGAGCCATTGCCTAAAATGTGAGGCCCTGGATTTAATTCCCAGTATCGAAAAAAAGGAAAGAAAGAAGAAGAAAAAAAGAAAGGAAGAGAGGGAGGGAGGGAGGGAGAGAGAGAGAGAGAGAGAGAGAGAGAGAGAGAGAGAGAGAATAATGAAATGATGGGTGAGGCGCATTGTTTTGAGGAAAGACTTGGCCCAGCAATCCATTCACAAACAACTGTGCCCACAGCGTCAGCCCTTGAGGTGTGTTCTGGAAAATGTCAGGATGTTTCCTCCTGGCATTCCAGAAGGGTTTGATTTATTTGTTATTTCTTCTAAGGCTCTAATGCAGGACCTCTCTACAATGGATTTCAGGCCCATCTCTTTCTCCCTTTCTTTTTGAGACAGGTTGACACTCTAATGTCTAGGCTGTCCTAGAACTCACAATGTAGTGAAAGCTGACCTCAAAACCACGGGGATCCTCCTGCATCAGCCTCTCAAGTGAGATTACTAGTGTGAATAACCATGCCCAGCCAGTCCCAACTCTTTATCAAGGACTGTTAAAATGTTGCTTTTCTTTGGTAGGTTGTTGTTATTTGCTGTCATCACTCCCCCCACATAATACACACATACACACATGCACATACATACACACATATACACACGTACATATACACACATACACACACACACAGTACCTTCTAGGATAGAACTCATCTCATTTATTCTCACACAACCTTCCAGATGTTCAGACCACCAAGGAAATACTTCCTCATTTCTTGTGACTTTCATCATCTTGTTCCATACAGGGCATTGCCGGCTTGCCAAAGTGCTTGCCTGGGCTCTTCCCTGATGATGTGGGATTCCCCTCTGTATGCTGTGAATATCATTGGTCAATAAAGGAACTGCTTTGGGCTATAGCAGAGCTATAGGGGAACAGAACTAGGTGAACAGAGCTAGGTGAGAAAAACTAAACTGAATGCTGGGAGAAAGAAGGTGGAGTCAGAGAGAAACCATGTAGCCCCTCCAGAGACAGATGGGAACTTTAGCCAGTAAGCCACAGCCACATGGTAATACACAGATTAATAGAAATGGGTTAAATTAATATGTAAGAGTTAGCCAGTAAGAAGCTAGAGCTAAGGGGCCAAGCAGTGATTTAATTAATACAGTTTCTGTGTGATTATTCTGGGGCTAAGCAACCCCCTCCTTACAATACCCTGAGTTGTTAAGAAATGTTCCAGATGAGACTCTCTACCCATCCAAATGGTGTCATTGATCTGAGGCCCTAGGGTCAACAGGGCTATGGGATGCATCTTCCTAAAGGAGGGGACCTGAATTTTTTCCAGATGGATCTCAAATTTAGGACGAGCCCAAAATCAGTAGCAAAGAACATTGCAGCTGTCCCACAAAGAGTCATATGAGCAAAGTGGGCATAACACAGCAAAGCAGTTTACTTTAGCAAAAGGACACTCAATGCCCCAAACCGGACAGCAAGAATACTGGGGTCAGAGTTCATGTAGTTTTTGTTCTGATGTATCAAAATGTCTGTGTGTCTGTGCACATGTGCTCACATCCGTGTGTGTGTGCATGTGAGTGTGAAGGTCAAAGATCAATGTAAGGCATTTTACTCTAGCACTCTTTATCATAGTTTTATTTATTTGTTCATTTTTGGTTTTTTGAGATAGGGTTTCTCTGTGTACCCCTGGCTGTCCTGGAACTCACTTTGTAGACCAGGTTGGCCTCAAATTCAGAGATCCACCCTGCCTGTGCTTCCCAAGTGCTGGGATTAAAGGTGTAAGCCACTACACCAAGCATCAAGGCAACACTTATAAAGGAAATATAATGTAAAGACAGACTGGGCTTGGCATATGCTTTTTAAACCTGAAAGCCCTTCCACCCTCCCCCATGGCACACCTCATCCAACAAGGTCACACCCCTTAATCCTTCCCAAAACAGTCCATCAAATAGGGACTAGTCACTCAACCATAGGAGCCCATGGGGGCCATTCTCAAGCAAACCATCACAGGGTCCAAGGACGACTTTCTAGAGTGGATTCTTTCCTTCACTGTAGGGGTTCTAAGACTTGTAACGGCGTAAATGAATGCAGACAGATTGTAAAAATATATATACAGCTTTAATAGACTTACAGAACCACCGTTCCCGTGGAGACCAGGAAAGCAGAAGCAGTGGCTGGGAGCATGCTCGCCAAATTTATAGGCAAACATTAGCCTGAGGCAAACACGCCCCCTAAGGGGCGGGACTTATCCCTACATCTCCCCTTTTTGTCTAAATAAGACAGAACTAAACCAAATACAACTGTATACAATAATAACAAATAATA
>NC_022029.1:32671508-32684078 GCF_000317375.1 Microtus ochrogaster
ACCACCTCCTCGCTGGCCTCGAACTCACAGAGATCCGCCTGCCTCTGCCTCCCAAGTGCTGGGATTAAAGGCGTGTGCTACCACCGCCTGTCCGGCCTCAAACTCACAGAGATCCGCCTGCCTCTGCTTCCCAAGTGCTGGGATTAAAAGTATGAGCCACCACCGCACAGCCAAGTCACTTTGTATCAGACCAAATCTGCCGCTGTGGTGGCTTTTGTTGCAAAACCGCAGGTACTTGAGCTTCTGCTAATTCAGGCAGTGGGGTTCCACTGCAAATTTAGCCAAGGTAGGCAGAATGGGCCTGTGTGGCCGAGTGTGTCTCGGACTCGGCACTGGGGCCTGAGTCACGAACTAAAAAACAGCACCTGGGAGGGTGCTGTGTTAGCTAGCGGGCTACCCGCTTGAGTCGGGGGCAAAATAGCCCAATGTTGGACGCCAAAATGTAATGGCGTAAACAAATACAGACAGATTGTAAAAATATATATACAGCTTTAATAGACTTACAGAACCACCGTTCCTGCGGAGACCAGAAAAGCAGAAGCAGCAGCTGGGAGCATGCTCGCCAAATTTATAGGCAAACATTAGCCCGAGGCGAACACGCCCCCTAAGGGGTGGGACTTATCCCTACAAAGACTCAAGCACAGCTCAGTGGGGAAAGATGCTAACAGCCAACTTCCCTTTTGGCTCATCAATTGGCTAGACTGGCTGACCAATGAGCTATGGGTCCTCCAGCCCCTACCTCGCAGTGCTGGGACTATAGACTTGTACTTCCTAGCCTGGCTTCTTCATGGATCCTGGGGATCCAAACTTAGGTCCTTAGGCTTGTCCAGTGAGCACTTTATTACTGAGCCAACTCCTAGACCCTGAATTGATTTTTTAAAAAGATTTATGTACTAATTTTGTATTCATGTGTATGTACATATGTATGTCCCTGAAATCCCTGAACTCAGGAGGTTGAAGTAGAAGGACCAGGAGTCTGATGTCATCCTGGGATACAGGAGACTGTTTCAAGTTATTGGTTTTTGTTACATTATTGTTTTTATGTTTGTTGTTTTTTAGTACTACATAGTTGGCTGCTCTGAAACTCACTATAGATCAGGCTGGTCTCAAATTCACAGATCTACCTGCCTTTGCCTTTAAATTGTCACATTATATCTTCATTGATTTATTTGTGTGTATTGGGGGTGCATGTGTCGTGTCATGGAATGACTATAGAAATTACAGGACGACTTTCAGGAGTTAGTCCTCTTATTTCACCATGTGGGGTCCAGTGATTGAACTCACGTCCTCAGAGTTGATGACAAGAGCCTTTAACCAGTGGAGGCATCTTAATGACCCTGCGATCATCACCATTTTATTATGTGTCTGTGTATACACATGCTTGTGTGTGCTCACTGACTCTGTGAAGGTGCCCATGGAGGCCAGAAGAATGGCATCAGAACCCCAGGAGCTGGAGTTACACAGCTGTGAGCTGCCAGACATGGGAAATGTATAAGTTCCCTGTAATAAATTTTATATTGATTATGTTTCATCTTACATAATTACAATATCATATATTGATTAGATTAAATTGAAATTATAGTATTTAGTATATGCTGGGAAAAAAAATCTGGGCGAGGGAGCTGATGGAATAACTCAGTGACAGGACATGTGCCAAGTCTACAAAAAGTCTTGGGATCAGAGCTGTGCTACCCAAATCCCCAATGAAGCACAGATCACCTCATCAGTTTTGTTTTTTGTTTTTTGGTTTTTTTTTTTTACTGTTTCCACAGTGGCTACTGGAAATGCTATCATTTCATTATTTTTAGTAACTAAATGGCGCCATGACTCTGATATGACGGGAAGTTTCATATGTGGTATTGGGCATGGTGGCCTGGGCTGCAGGTCCTATAGTCTCCTGATGCAGAAAAACGACAAGTGGAGACCTGCGTAGGGATCTTGTCATCTTGCCCCCAAAGGGAGTAGGCCTCAGTGCACCCCGCTCAGCTTTCCATCTATCAGAAGAGGCTTAGCTGTCTCCAAGGAGCCCCTCAACGTGCTAGGAATGTCCTGAAGAAGCGTAGAACCTTCACACAGGGCAGTTCTTCCTGTGCGGCAAAGGAGAGTGTAACCAGAGTGTTAAAATAACAAGATTCGCTGTTTTCTTGGGAGGATGGGGAGAAGGAGGAGGAGGCTGTGGCAGCGGCAGCTTTGTGGCAAGGCTTGTGCTGTCAGCCTTCAGTCTCTTCAATGCCACTGCTCATCTTTCCCGCTTGCTGAGATTCCCCCAGAGGGTCCGAATCCTTTCGGAGACTCTGACTTTCGGTAGAGAAGAGCGCTTCAGAGAGGAAGAAAGCTAAGACATGGAGGTTTTGACTAGAAAAACCTCCAGTCAAAGCACTCTGGGTGGCAGGGCCATACTTTGAGGCATCATTTTCCAAGGCCATTGCTTAGGAAGTAAAGAATGGGCTGGGGAGACATCTAGTTCTCCAGCCTCATAGTGGTGCTAAAAATCAACCCACATTCAGAACTTGGAGCCAAGTTCAAGGAATATAGACTGAACTACAAGCCCCTTTAGGATACAGGTCGACTAAAACTTCATCTTTGACTCTGTAGCACACACCTGTTTTCTCAGTGCTGGAAAGATATAAATAGGAGGGCCAGGAGTTCAAGGCCAGGCTCTGCTACATAAAAAGTTTGAGGTCAACCTGGGATACTTGAGATTCGGCCTCAAAACAAACAAACACATAAGTAAATTCAAGAACAACCTGGTCAATATATTTAGTGAGCTCTGTCTCAGATTAAAGCAAAAAGGGTTGGGGATGTTAGCCTAGTTGACTTTTTTTTTTTTTTTTTTGCCCAGCATTCACAATATCCTGAGTTTCTATTTCTACCATCCTACCACCAAAATAACCCCCAACAAACCAAAATCCTACACCCTATAAATTACTGGTACACTTCCAAACCCCCAAAATGAAGCACAATATACATAGAAAAGGTGGTCAATGAATATACAGTAAAGTTTATGCTAATTTTCTTTCAGCTGCAAAAAAAAACTATTGTGAGTTTAGCAGATTTTTGGGGAGACTCCTAGAATTGAACAAAATAATCAATCTAGGAAAAAACCAGGAGCTGCATAGCCGCAGGCTCTCAGTGGTGGGAGTTCCTGGACACAGTCTCTGGGGCGACGCTCTGGCTACTGCTGTCCAAGTTCTCGGGCTCTTTATTGATTCATTGAATGCTCCTGACTTACAGGCAGCAGAGAGTGGCTCACCCACACTGGGCCAGCTGCCAGCCCCCATCAGTCAGCCCTAGCCAGGACTGAGGACCCCAGGTGCCACCCACGGGTATGGGTCCTGATTCCAGAGTAGGGAAACAGCCCCGTGAATTATCAGCAAACCTCAGATCACAGCCTGGGGCAGGGAACCTTAGAAGCTTCAGTTTGTTCGCTGAAGGCCAAGACAGGAGTAGGGTACTAGGAATAACCATTTTACCTGGTGGGTGGTACGGTGGTGTATACAGATAATCCCAGACTCAGAGGCCAGACTGGGCTATACAGTGAAACTGTTTCAAATCTACACACACCTTCACCTTTCTCCACTGGATTCTTTGAGAGGAAGTCACTGTGATTTGCCTCAACTTAAGGACTAGGTAGCTATTATCCACCTCATTGACATCAGAGCATCTGTATACATAAATTGTTATTATCTTTGAAGATAAGACTTCTCAATGCAGGCTGGACAGGCTTCAAACTTACCACATAGCCCAGTCTGGCTTTGAACTTGCCTCAGCGTCCAGAATGCTGGAACTGTAGATATAAACAACCATGACCAGTACATAAGTTATTATAATTATTTCACAGCAGAGATTTGTCTTTTCTCTAGATTTATTTAATTATTTCTTTATATAAGTGTAGATTCATGGATTATTTTCTTATACCTCAGTTCAATGCACTATTGCTTTGTTACTCATACTGTCTAGCTTTGACCATTGGAGGCTTTTATTTTATTTTTATTTTTTTTTCAAGACAGGGTTTCTCTGTGGCTTTGGAGCCTGTCCTGGAACTAGCTCTATAGACCAGGATGGTCTCGAACTCACAAAGATCCGCCTGCCTCTGCCTCCCGAGCAATTACTTATTTTTAAACATTTTTTTTTGATACAGGGTCTCATGTAGCCAGGTTGGCCTTGGGTTTACCTCATGGCCAAGGATGACCTTAAACCTCTGATCTCCCTGCCTTTACCTCCCCAGTGCTGGGATTACAGGCTTTTACCACTACTATCCAGGGCTGGGAACTGAACCCAGGCTAGGGGTATGCCAGGCAAGACCTCTTCCAGCCGAGCTACAGCCTCGGTCCTCAAGCACTTCTTTGCCTTCTGGCATCGTAACTCACTCCAGGTTCATCCTGTATACTTCCTACTCCAGTCCCAGAATTAGTTGTTTTCTTAAGGAGCATTGGTCCTTTTTATTGTAGAATAGTATTAAAACAAGATCTAAAACAATCACAGAAAAGGGCCCAAAGGTCAGCTGTGAGGCTGTGTCTCCTAGAAATGCTGGGGACTCGCTGGGTGGTGGTGGCACATGCCTTTATTTTATTTTTTAATTTGTTTTTTTTTTTTTGAGATAAAGTTTCTTTGTAGCTTTAGAGCCTGTCCTGGAACTAGCTTTTTAGACCAAGGTGGTCTCGAACTCACAGAAATCCACCTGCCTCTGCCTCCCGAGTGCTGGGATTAATGGCATGCGCCAACACGACCTGGCTGGCATGTGCCTTTAATCCCACCACTTAGGATAGCAAGGACTACACAGAGAAACCCTGTCTTGAAAATCCAAAAGAAAAAGGAAAGGAAAGGGCAGGAAGGAAGGGAGGGAGGGAGGGAGGGAGGGAGGGAAAGAGGGAGGGGAATGAAAATGAAGAAGACCTGAACAAGAACAATGCCAATACACATGCTAAGTGGAAGGGGGAAACCCCCGGGTTCCCCAGCCCTAAACAAAGATCCACAGTCAACCTAGGACTGCTGAGGGTGAGATAATTGGTTTTACCCAGGGATGAATCACCTAATTGGTTATCCAATACCATGTGGTCAATCCTGAAATCATACATACAAAAAATACTAAGTGGACTCAGCAGATTCTATTTATATATTTATGTGTGGATATGATATTTATATATATTGTGACATATATTAATATATATTTCAATAATAACTTAAGATTCCAGGACAGGCTCCAAAACCACAGAGAAACCCTGTCTCGAAAAACCAAAAAAAAATAAAAAATAATAACTTAAGAAAGGCCATGAATTTGAGAGGAAGCAAGGTAGGTTGCCAGGGGGAGTTGTAGGGAGGAAAGTGGGGAATTAGGTAATCATATTTTAATTGAAAAAGAAAAAGATCGAAAACAAACCAAAACAACTAAAATGCAGATATGGCAAGGCCTTGTAGGGCACGCTTATAATCCTAGCGCTTGTGAGGTTGAGGCAGGAGGATCTGGGTTCATGGACTGCTTGAGCTACACAGTAAGACCGTGTCTCAAAAATAAACCAGCCTTGTATGACCCCTGTGTTATGATTGTTTTTACAAGCCATGCCCACTCCCTCCCCCATCCGCTGAGGCAGGCTGATCTTCAGCTTCCTGCCTGAGCTCTCTCTCTTTTCTGTCTTCCTCTCCGAGAGGCAGCTTCACTTCTGCTTCTGCCCCCCACTTCTTTGCTCCCTCCCTTTTCTCTCTCTCTGTCCTCTTCTCCTCCTTCCCCCACCTCCTCTAAGTAATAAATATCCAATTCTATTCTGTACGATGTGTCTGTCCTTGTGCTTCCCACCTGCCGCCTGCTCACATGGCTGGGCTAGCTGGGACCAGCCCGCCCGCCATGTATCTCCCTGTTTGGGACCAGCCACCACTTGGAGACTGGCAGCCATCTCTGCCTGGGACTGGCTGCCCTCTGCCTGCCACCACATGGCCCACTACCACCATTTGGGGACCTACAACATTTCTGCTGCCTACTGCCACAGGGGATCTTGCAGCATTTTTAAAAAATCATAACACCCTGCCTTTAATCTCAGCAACTGGGAGACAGAGGTTGACACATCTCTGGGAGTTCAAGGCCATCCTAACCTACATAGCAACAGTTCCAGGCTAGCCAGGGCTATGTAGTGAAACCCTGTCTCAAAGAAAAACAAAGCAGCCTGTCACCCCCACCCCCAAGATCTAGACACTATCTTCTCTCCTGTGTTTCATCCTTTGACATCCGCTGGTCCGGGGTAAGCTAGTTCAGTTTCTCATGAATGTATTTTCCTTCCCGTTTAGTCTTCCTGGTTTCTTTGCAGACTTTAGTAATTGTTCTCCTCTTAGCTTTTTCTCTATATTTAAAACTACTTGCTGGGTGTGATAGCTTACGTCTGTAATCCTAAATTTTGGAAGGCTGAAGCAGGAGGATTGCTGCAAGTTCAATGCCAGCTTGGGCAACATAGTGAGTCCTAGGGTCTGTTTGCTTTGTGAGCTTGCTATATGCCAGAAACGCAGGTGGACAGGTTTGTGTCTTTTTCTGTCAGAACTGACTGCATAATAATAAATCCACAAGCTATGTCAGTTTCATTGGCTGCAACTTACCACGCAGTGCCAAGTCGATTTGTTTTACAGCTGACTGTTGGCAATTCTAGGGTTTTTTTCCCCCAATCTGGGGCGTGTGTATATGTGTGTGATGTTTGTCTGTGTGAATATGGTAAATGCATGTATATGTATGAGTGAACATGCACATGAGTGCACAACGCTTATGTAAAGCCAGAGTAGGATGTCACGCCATGTAGGATGTGTGAGTGTGTATGTGTGTGTGATGTTTGTCTGTGTGAATATGGTAAATGCATGCATATGTATGAGTGATACATGCACATGAGTGCACAATACTTATGTAAAGCCAGAGTAGGATGTCACGCCATGTGGGATGTGTGAGTGTGTATGTGTGTGTGTCTGTGATAAATGTATGTATATGTATGAGTGATACATACACATGCGTCTGTAGTGCTCATGTAGACACCAGAGTAGGATACTATGTCATGTGTCTTATGTTGCTTTTGGTCTTATGGCCTTGAAACAGAAGCTTGCTGTTTTGGTTTCCTGGCTGGTCAATGAGCTCCCAGGATCCATTGCCAAGGCTGAGGTTACAGCTATCTCCCAGGCCTTTGTAAATGGAATATTCAAAGGAAAGTCACTTACAGGAGATTCTGAGCATAGTGACAACCCTGTAATCTCAGCACTTGGGAAGTGGAGGCAAAAAGGCCAAGAATTCACCTGCATAATGAGTTCCAGGCTTATCTAGGCTACATGAGACTCTGTCCCAAAGAAGAAAGCAAAGACAGCAAGATGGCTTAGAAGGTCAAGGCACTTGCCAAACCTGACACCACCAGACCCACATGATAGAAGGAGAGACCCGACTCCCGAAAGTTGTTCTCTTGTGTCTGTGCATACACCATGGCACTTGTGTGGCTATGCGTGTGTGCACATACACATACACACATGCATGCACACAACATACATGTGAGCACCCAAAGAAGCAATGGGCTGGGATATAGTTTGGTTTGTAGAGTGTTTGTCTGGCATGCACATAGCCCTAGGTTCAATTCCCAAGGACCACATAAAGTCAGCCTAGCTAAACAGTTATTACTGTACCTGTAATTCTAGCACTGGAGAGGTAGAAACAGGAAGATGAGTGGTTCTAGGCCATTTTCAATTACTTATCAAAATGAAGGCCAGTAGGGCTATAGGGGACCTTGTCTCAAGCAAATCACAAGAACAAAACTCACACAATATAGAGTAACCTGCACCGTGGCACGGCCGGCCTCGTCTTTACTTTACACTTGGGCTATGGAGTGAGACGCTCTCAAATACAAAACAAATAAAATAAAGCTGTTCAAGCAGGCTTTGGAGGAACTGGCTGAAGGCTGAAGCAGGAAATGGCGCAATTGTATTTACTGTCTCCAGACTCAACTCCTGCAGCCAGCTCCCCTCCCCTGATACAAGGGCAAGGCCATTTTCTAAAACGAAGCTCTGACATTTACCTTGAGTTAACATGCCTGTAAACACCTTAATTCTACAAAACCATCATTGAAAAAGGAGAGAGTGTCACTTTGGGACATCTTGATGACTGGGTTGGGCTGGACTCCCAAACCAGAAAACCCCTGAGTTCCAAGAAAGCATGTCCATCTTCAGTGCTTTTGGAAATGTTGGGGTCATAGTTTCTGTTGTATTTGTGATCTCCTCCTACTGCTGCCACCCTGAAGCCCAGGGATGGCCCCCAAGCCATCTCCTTTTAGTATAACAAGGGAACACTTGTTTCTGCAGGAGTTTAAAAAGTGAACATGGGGTTCTGGAGTGGGGCTCCATAGGGAGCTCTAATCTAGCATCTGTACGAATTTAGGCTGCCCTCACAGCATTGGCAAAAGAAGCCAAACAACCACACACAGGTGCGCATATACAAAGCGAAGTGCAAACCTAGAGTTGTTTAAAAGAAAGCAGGTACTTGAGTCCGAATAGCGACTGTCCCAGCTGCTCTGCCTCCCCTGGTAGAGCGCACCACCCATGAGAAGTAGGCTAAGCACAACTTGTGGGCACTGAGATAGACACGATTTGCCTGTTTTCATATCGCAAACCTGAGTTCTTACGCTCTCAATTCTGATGTGGATTGCACCACTGGTGAGTCTCCCTGGGATCTGGAGCCCTTCAAGGCCCTTCCCAGAGCCTCTGACAGACTTCAGATGGAGATGCTGGCAGGTCTGTTAGGACTTGCTTGATCTTTCTCAGAGACTTCAGGCTTTGCCTCACGGCTTTGTGTCATTTGGGCCTCACTTCCTCAAGAGGCTCTCTGTAGACCTTTGTTTCCTGCCCTGGGGCTCCACCTTGGTTTTTGTCCTCTGTGGTTGTTCAAAGAGTATTTCTGAGCACCCCAATAAGCCTTGTAGCACTCTTCCTCTGGGCAAAGTATCTTGCTACGAGTGTTTCTGCTATTGGCCAGGAGGGCTCTGGAGCCAGGTCTTGACTTCCTTTTGTGACCATTGTTCTTCTCATGCCTCCTAGTGGCCCTCTGGGGGAGGTTCTTTCCTTTTACGCGTGCGTGCGTGCGTGCGTGTGTGTGTGTGTGTGTGTGTGTGTGTACGAGCGCGCATGTGTGTGCGCGTGTGTGTTCCCTCATTTTCTTCTAGAGATGGAAAGGATGGCTGTGGAGAGCAGATGCTTTAGGACTCAAAGGCTGCACAGTCAGTCACACTGTCAGCTATTCATTAGAAACACTTTTAAAATAAAACAATGAGTGATATGTATAGTCATGTGTCTAATAAACTTTATTCAGAAAGATGGTTCAATTAGGAGCTGAAAAGATGGTACAGTGTACAAAGGGCACTTGCTCCCCAAGGCTAGTAACCTGAGTCTGAGCCCCGGAATCCATACAAAGGTAATCAAAGACTCTGTTCCTTAACCTCCACATGTGTCTCACACGTATCTCTTTCACCTGCCTTTGCGCACACACACCACCACTAACAACAACAACAACAACAACTAATAATAATAATAATAATAATAATAATAATAATAATAATAATAATAATAAATAAAACAAGTTTTAAAAATGTCATTGGAAACAGGCCTGCAATCCCAGAACTTAGCAGTTTGTGGCAGGGGTATTACATTGAGTTCAAGGCTAATTATGGATGCATAGTGAAAATAAACCAAGGCAACTAAAGAACTAAGCAAATAAACAAAACAGCAGTGGGGACATAGTAGGACTTAGTATATGGGTGGCCTCTAGCATCGCAAAAGGAAAATGGGCAGGTAGTGGTTTTCTGATCTCTGTTCTGGGTTACCAGCTGTTCTCTGTCACCCTTGCTGAGGGTCTAGAGCATCATTCTTTTTAGGATGGTACAGTTTGGTCTGATTGAGGAGAGCCAGCATCCAGAGATGTCCGGCTCTCAGGACACTTATTCAGCCCAGCTTGGTGGTGGTGCAAATATGTCATCCCAGTTTCTCAGGAGGCTGAAGCAGGAGGATCAAGAGTTTGAGGTCAGCCTGGGCTGCAGACTGAATTTAAAGCCAGTCTGGACAACCTAGTAAGACATTGTCTCAACCTCAGTCTAGTACTGGAGAGAAAGGTGGGGTGGGGGAGGACATTTGTTCTACTGAGACTGACTGACCCACACAATGCCTGGCTAACTCCTTCTGAAATTCTGAGCAAAGGTCAGGAATTCTAAATCATATTCAATATGTAGCGAGGGCCTCTCTAACGCAAAGATGAGCTGAGATGTTCACTGGAGGAGCAGCTGAAAATGGCAGCCTCTCTGACGAGGAGATGCTTCAGCAAGGCCGTGAAGTTGAGGGCAGCTTGGGACATTCCTCTATGGAACCCCAAGAGGCCTGATTCACATGACGTGGCAATATTACTGTACACTTCTTATTTTCACAGTCTGGGAAAGTTCAGTTTTACCTGCACCATTAAAATTGGAGTTCCCTTCGGGGTATTGTAAGTCGGGATGTCTCAGTAATGTCTAATCTATACAGAGTATAAATCTCACTCCTGAGTCGGCTACTAGGGTAAAAGTACAGTGAACTATAAATTCAAAGTCTTGACTAAACACTGACTCAACAGAAGTCACACACAATTTATCTTTCTCCAAGTATCCATTGCTATTGAAACAGACCATTGGAACAGCTATCGAGTGCTCGCTAATCCCCCCCCACGGCTGTCCAAGTCAAACACACTCTGTACCTGGAGGCGGGAATACCCGGGCATCCTCGGAGGACTTGGCAAGCCTATTTTCTTCTCTGTTTTGGAGATTTACGCTGACATCTGCTCTGATTGTTCCTGCAGTTTCATCCATCACAGGAGAAGCCCGTGAAAGGGTACAAAGAGCTTCTCGCCTAGAGATTCCTGTTTCTGATTACTTCCCTCTGGAAAGGAAAAATCCTACTTGGAAGACATAAAGTCCTAGCAAACGTTATGCAGAGGGCACGGCTCCTTCGGCCAGAGAAGATGCCTTTTCCAGACAGACTCTTAGGTCACCCAGGAGGCTGCATAGAAGAATCCTGCAAACTTGGGAGAGCTCCAGCAGGTCCTTATCTCCTCTCTTGCTGGGGCACAGGCTCTGCTCCCTGGTCCAGACCTGATTCAGGCTTATCCTAACCAAGATACACCTTCTCAAAACCACCTTTAAAATCTAACCTGCAATAGATGAGCACAGTGGCTCACATCATTTTGTTCTTTGTTTTTGTTTTCATCTCTTTCTTGAGACAAGTTTCTCCGTGTGTAGCCCTGGCTGGCCTTGAATTTAGAGTCCCGCCTATCTTTGCCTCTGAATGCTGGGATTAAAGGTGTGCACCACCACTCTCATTACTGTTTGGTTGATTCTTTTGTGGCTCACATCTTTGATCCCAGCTTTTGGAAGGCAGAGGCAGCAGGATTTCTGTGAGTTTGAAACCAGCCTGGCCTACACAGGGAGCTCCAGGCTAGCCAGTGCTGCATAGTGAGAACTCATCTCAATAAAGGAGTGCCCGGATGAACGAATAAAATAAAGACTGCGAGTTAGGGGCGGGGAGATGGCTTAGGGGGTAAAGGAGCCCACTGGAAGCCTGGTGACCCACATACTGGGAGAGCGTGGCTCCCACAAATTGTCCTCTGGTCTCTACACTGATGCCCTGTCCTCTACACAAATATAACAGTCACAACACACGAGCAAACCTGTTAGGAGCAGTGACCTGCTGGTGCCGACACACCCATTATTCAGCAGGCTGAGCGAGAACCAACTGAATCCAGACCTTTGAGGGTAGCGTGAGAAACACTGTGAGGACACCCTTCTCAAAACAAAACAGAAACCATCTCGTGAACCTTCTGGATGCTTATGCCCCTTTTCCACTGAGTTATTTTTGGCTAACCTGTCAGTACGTCTCAGTGACATTTCTTTCTCATAGAAAGAGTCACACACATCAGAATGGAATGTCCTTTATCTTCCACTAAACACTGAGGTCCCAGCACCCAGGAAACAAAGGCAGGGAGATTAGGAGTTCAAGGCCATTCTTAACTAAATAGGGAACTCAAGGCCAGCCTGAACTACCGGAGACCCTACCTCCACGCACAAGAGATAAATCTGAAACCAGACACTGTGGAAACTGATGCTGAAGGAATTTGAGGCCAGCTAGATCTACAGAGTGAGACTTTGTCTCAGAAAACACCAGCCAACCAACCGGCCAGCCAGCCAGCCAGCCAGCCAGCCAGCCAGCCAGCCAGCCAGCCAGCCAACCAACCAACCAACCAACCAACCAAAAAAACCAACCAACCAACCAAAAAACCAACCAACCAACCAACCAACCAACCAACCAACCAACCAACCAACCAACCAAAAGCCCTAACCTAACCAAACCAAACCAAAACCAAAACCTCATTCCCAAACCAGACAAACTGGAACTGAAGTTCTTAAATCAAACACTTCCAGAACTTCATTTTAAATCCTGTACTTTTTTTTGTTTTGTTTTTGTTTTTTTGTTTTTCGAGACAGGGTTTCTCTGTGGCTTTGGAGCCTGTCCTGGAACTAGCTCTGTAGACCAGGCTGGTCTCGAACT
>NC_022029.1:32685163-32706164 GCF_000317375.1 Microtus ochrogaster
CACACACACACACACACACACACACACACACACACACACACAAGAGAAAGACGTCTTTACTGAGCTGCGCTCCACAGTACGCCTATTTAAAGGGGTGACCTCCACACTGGATGGCTCTTCTTTCCTTGCTACACTACCTACTCCCCATCAGTTCCTCTCTAGGAGCAACACTGGGGGTGAGGGGACCCAGAGCTGACTGGAACTGGGTGCAGGAACTTTTCTGATTGGAACATTTGCTGGATAGGGAGTGAAGACCGAACTCGCTGATGCCAGGCTGGAGCCTGTCAAACCAATGAGCAGGGCTTCTACAGGGCTCAAAGCCACCACGGGCTCAGGGGAAAAGCAGCGCCAGCATCTCTACCAGTGTGCCAGGTCTGAAGTGGCTTTCAGAAAAAGCCCAAATTTCCCCAGATGTCTAATTCCAGCCTTGCTTCCTGTGCCAGTTCAGCACTCAGAGAACAATATTTAAGCAAACAGCAGTTGTCACTATGCCTTCACTCGGTAGTTACTGCACTTTGGGAAGGAGAAAGGCACCGATCTGGAACTGGTCCCAAGGTCCCAGCTTTCAAAGGAAGAGAGAGAAGTCTGCTAGGAAGACAAGTGATCAACAAGGAACAGGTGAATGAGCAAGATGACTTTTCAAAGTTTGCATTTTGAATAGATTTAGATTTGCTGCAAAATTAAGGTACAGATATCTATCCCCTGCATCCCCACAGAACAGCATCATCCATAACCAACATCTCACACCAGGGTTTTTCACAGTTGAGGGCTCTGTATGGACATTATCGGAATCACTAGTTCCTACTAAAGTTCATTCTTGATGTTGGGCCTTCTATAGGTTTAGACAAGTTAATTTTTTTGGCAGGTATGGTGTACGTGTGTGTGTCTATGGAAGTGACATTTGCATCAAAACTTCAATGAGAAGCCAATAATATATGCTCTGGGATAGTAGAGGCCCAGGATTACTGACATGGAGGACACAGCAAGAATGTATTTGTCTTAGGGTTTCTGTTGCTGTGAAGAAGCACCATGACCATGGCAACTCTTATAAAAGAAAACACTTAAGTGCAGCTCGCTTCCAGTTCAGAGGTCTGGTCCAGTGTCGTCATGGCAGGAAGCATGGCAGCACACAGGCAGACATGGTGCTGAGAGGCAGCGGAGAGTTCTTACATCTTGACTCACAGGTAACAGGAAGTGTTCTGACTCACTGGGTATGGCTTGAGCATTTGTAAGACCTCTATAGTGACACACTTCCTCCAACAAAACTACATCTATTCCAACGAGGTCACTTCCTTTGGGAGCCATTTTCTTTCACACCACCATGGGGCTGGAGGAGTCTGGGAGTGTAGATCAGTGGCACAGCTCTTGCCTAGCGTGTGTAAGACTCCTGGTTCAATGTTTAGTACTGGAATGGGACAAAGACATCCTAAACTAAAGGTAGTCTTGTAGGAGGGTATGTGCTGACATTTTAAAACTAGTTTTCTTTGTTGTATTTACTACCGTGTGTGTGCATGCATGCACACATGCATATGTACATGTGCATACACACACACATCATTGGTATGTGGGACAATGGTCTGTACCCTGTCACTTGTATTTTAAATAAACACTGACTGGCCAGTAGCCAGGCAGGAAGTATAGGCGGGGCAACAAGAATTCTGGGAAGAGGGAAGTTGCAGTCTGTAGTAGTCACCCAGACACAGAGCAAACAAGATGTGACTGCCTCACCGAAAAAAGTACCAAGCCACGTGGCTAACACAGACAAGAATTATGGGCTAATAAGTTATAAGAGTTAATAAGAAGCCTGAAATACAAGGCTAACCAGTTTATAATTAATGTAGACATCTGTGTGATTTCTTTGGGACTTAATGACTGCGGAAACCAGGCAGGACAGAAACCTCAGTCAACCCATGGGCACAGCTTTGGGAGCTGGTTCTTCCTTTCTATCATGGGTACCAGAGACTAAACTCAAGTTGTCAGGCTTGTGTGACAAGTGAGTTTTACCTGCTGAGTCATGTCACCAGCTCATTTTTCTCTTTTAAAATAAAAACATTGCACATAGTTAGCAAAGGCAAATGCTAACAATAATCAATATGTAAACTTCATATCTCTCCTGTTTCTTGACTGAGAAACAACTGCCTGTACATCCATTTTACAAATCTTTTAAGAAATATCATTCATCAATGTCTTCTCTACTTGGAGACAAGGTCTCTGGATATTGCTCATGCTGGCTTCAAGCTTTCAATCCTCCTGTCTCAGCTTCCACAGTGGTTGAGATTGTACATGACCTGCATCTTGTCTGGCTCTTCTTTCTTAATGAAGCAATCAAATGATTATTCTATAAATGTGTGTATATGTGTGGACATGATTCACTTATTTTTATGTGCATTGGAGTTTTCCTGAATATCATGTCTGCACCACATTTGCAGTGTCCTGGGAAGCCAGAAAAGGTACACGACCTTCTGGAACTAGAGAAACCGACAGCCGTCAATTGTCATGTAGGTGCTGGGAATCAAACCCAGGTCCTCTAGAAGAGCAGCCAGTACTCTTATCCACAGAGGCATCTCTCCAGCCTAGAATGTTTTAGAGGAAAGTACTGTGTGGAGTCTGCCATAACCCACTGTTCCTGAATTTCATTCATTTATTTATTTTTGCATTTATGCATTTACTTATACAGGGGCAACTGTGTACATTGGGCAAAGCCATTACAGTCTTTCATTACGTAAAAACAGGGAAGTTAGAAGGCTATATTTTCATTTAAAGAAATACTTTTTTACTTACTTTGTTTTTTTATTTTATAGTACAGTACCCATAAATATGAATTAACAGCAGAGCAGGGACTTCCAAAGCAGACAGAATTGCTATGTAAGCATATTGAATAGTAGCTTTTTCTTATGCCTTTCCCTTCCCAAAGCTCTGGGCAGGCAGGGTGTTCAGAGTGCTAACATAGAGCCAGTCACACAGGGCCCAGTTGTCATGGGCACACTGTCAGAAATACAAATGAACACACTCATATCTTTGTACAATATCAAAAGTCACTGAAAAACAACAAAATCACAAGGTTTATCAGTTCTACTGGGAGCCATTTGCCAGGGATTCTCAAGTTCCTCTATTGACAGCTGAAGCAAACGTGGGTTCTTTTATTTTAATTTTAATTACAGATATTAATTCTCAGACCACACATTACTTACACATCATACAGTAACCCCTCCTCCATGGGTGTATGTAGGTTACAGAATGCCTACAAAGGGTTAAAGTAGCTACACCAAAGTACTAGAGTCTCAAAGAGGCCAGGCCTAGCATCTGTGGAGGGCCAGAGGTGGTAGTGGGCCAAGCAGATAACTAACCTGTTAGAGATATGCCCGAGCTGCTGAGTCAGGCTGAGTCCGGGCAGTTGCTGGGGTCAAAGTTGAGTTGAGCCTCGGTCAGGTCAAGCTGCAGAAATGCAGTGTGGGACCATGGAGGCCACAGAGTGAGGAAAGGTCAGATCCAGACAGCTGAATGAACAGTCAGAAATTAGTCTGTGTCATCTGTGGAGACCAGGCCAGCTAAGTCATACGTGGCAGTAGGGAGTCACACGTCAGAAAGTCAGATGAGGGGTGGGTGGGCAAAGCATTGACCATACTCTGCTTTTTTTTCCTTTCTCTTTTGAGACATGGATTCTCTGTTTAGCTCTGGGTGTGCAGCAACTGTACGTGTAGACCAGGCTAGCCTTGAACTCACAGAGATCTGCCTGCCTCCTGGGAGCTGGGGTTAAAGGCTTGTTAGATGTCCTGTTCATGGGTCCAGGTGAAGGTGTTCTCTCCTTTTCTTAGCCTGCGGTGCCAATAAGTTCTCAGACCTGTTTTCATCCTTTTTTGGTGTGTATGTAAGATGTGTGTGTGTGTATGTAAATATTCATATTTATGTGAGTGCAGGCGTGTGCCTGCCAGAGCAAATTCATCAACGTCAGAGGACTTCCCTCTGGCATGGGTCCTCACCTCCACCTGATTGAGACAGTCTCTCATTTGCTGCTGTATATCCTAGGCTAGCTAGCCTGGAAGCTTCCGGAGAGTCCCATCTTGCCTCCCATCTTACCCGAGGGACAGTGGGAAAAGCACAAACACTCCCGTGTGTGGCTTTATGTGGGTTTTGTGGGCCCAAGCTCAGCTTCTCACATTCACACGTCATGCACTTTAACCAATGAGCTACCTTTCCCAGTCCCTGATAGGATTTGACTGTGGTCATATGGCCCTGCGATTCTAGTTTCATTGATAAATTTGGAGGGTGGCATCTGCTCCGTGTTTAGGAATAAGTCATTCATCAGCAGGTGTCTTGTGGGGATGCTGGACTGGACAGATGGTACTGATATGTCCACCAAGATGCAGAATCCACATGCTTCTATCTCTGTACTCAAAATGGAGTTAATGGTTACTTGTAAAATGGAGTCTCTCAGGGCAAGGCACAGCATGAAAAACCCGTTTTGCATAATATGGGATAATTTAGGGCAGGACACAGCCCCCTCTCAACACCAGTGGTGTAGGTATTCACATTGAGCCCAGATCTAATAGTATATGATGTGGGAATGATTTCTTATTAATAAAGAAACTGCCTAGGCCCATTTCATAGGCCAACCCTTAGGTAGGCGGAGAAAACAGAACAGGATGCTGGGAGAAAGAAGCTGAGTCAGTGAGTCGCCATGGTTCTCCCACGCCAGACAGACGCAGGTTAAGATCATTCCTGGTAAGCCAGCTTGTGGACTACAAAAAATAATAGAAATGGGTTAGATCAATATATAAGAGCTAGCCAATAAGAGGCTGGAACTATTGGGGCCAGGCAGTGTTTAAAAGAATACAGTTTCCGTGTAATTATTTCGGGGCATAAGCTAAGCTAGCCATGCGGGCGGCAGGGTGCCGGGGACCCAGCTGGGGGATCCAGCCCCGCCGCTCTTATTTCAACAAGTATAAAGAACTTTTCAATTAAGGCTTGATGTTTCCTTGTGGAAGTAACATGAAACATATATAAATCATTCAAATTACAATGACATGGCTTGTTTGAACTAATGGAAACATACATGAAATGTAATTTCTCCAGTGTCATGCACCGAGCACTTAATATCCTCACATTATCTATCTCATTTAACATTCATATCACCCTGCTAATATAAGTATCCTTATCTTCATTTCATGCATGGTCAACTGACGTTCAAAGGTTAAGGGACTTATTACATATCACTTGGCAAATAAGTTGTGCAGCCAGCTTCACATGGAGGAGGAAGAGTCCAACAGCCATTTTGGACAGTCTGAACTTCTGTACGCCGGCATTACAGGAATGTACCACTAAGCCTGGTTTATTTGATTTTGGCTTCACGCATGCAAACACTTTAGCAACTAAGCTGTATTTGCAGTCAAGGTTTTGGAAATTGTGTGAGTGTGTGTATTGTGTGTGTGTGTGTGTATGCAAAGAATGGTTTCCTATAGCCCAGGCTGACCCCAAACCCTAACTCAGCATGTAGCCCAGGCTGTCCTTGAACTCCTGATCCTTCTGCCTACACCTCTCAAGTGCTGGGATCACAGGCATGTGCCACCACTCCGAGTTTTAGAGTTTAAACTTTTAGAGT
The DNA here is from genome assembly GCF_000317375.1 of Microtus ochrogaster. Lineage (NCBI taxonomy): Eukaryota > Metazoa > Chordata > Mammalia > Rodentia > Cricetidae > Microtus > Microtus ochrogaster. The sequence goes on from NC_022029.1 coordinate 32,690,763, forward strand.
TTGAGCTAGGGATGCCTTGGGGGAAATGGACAGAATCCGGTCTGGTGCACCAGTCGGGCTTAATGAGGCAGGGAAGAATAGTGTAGAAGGTTGCGGTGACAGTCCAGATGCTGGAGATGGGAGTGACTTCAGCCTTGGTCCTGCCACGCTTCCGTTTCTAGAGGATCTCCAGCAAGTTCCAGCTACATTTGACACAACCCGACTCCTCTCTAAAATGGTTGACAAACTGAGAATGAGAAACCTCCAGATTCTTCCAAACTCAAATCCTGCCTGATGCTTTTAAATTTTAATGCATGCCAGGGATTTATATATGAAGGCCCTAGATACCATCCTGAACCGAGATGAGCACTCAGGTGTAATAATTCTCTGCATAATCCTCTTCTCAGAGTACAATAAAATAAACAGGATTATTTTTAAGAATGTCTTTAAACCAGATTATACTGAGACAAACCCATCATTTCTGCATCTTTCTGTATACTTTGTTTAAGAAAATGATTTGGGTATAGCTGTTGCCATAGTGGCTAATGGTATTACAATCAACTAAGAATATTACACTCTAAACAAATGAAATGATTTAAACCTATTTTGCCAAGAAATATTGTAAAAATATACTTAGGAAACATAAACCGCATTGTCACCAAATTAATTTGTTTTCTATGCTCAAATTTAATTTAAAAAGAGATATTTCTCTAACTGCTTCCAACAGCAGAACTGTAAAGGGACTTTGAAGAGAGAACGCAGGAAATATAGTAATGTTCAAGTAAATAACCAACACAATATCTAGTCTGTTGCTTGTGATGTTTTTAGAAAGTATTTTTTAACAACCTCCTGAGAAATTTGCTCTTACTGGTGTGAAGCCAGGTTGGTGGCTGGCTCTCACCTGCTAACTTTTTTTCTCTTTCATCAGTGTGTTCTGGGATAAATCTATCCATTACCAAGACCTGCTAGATACTGGGTTTCTCCTATCTGGCCTTCATTTTTACTGACCAGAGGTTAGGGTTTCTATTCCTGGCTTGCTGAAAGAGCCTTTTCCTTAGTATAACCCAGAGGGCAGAGCATCTTCCTGAAATAAGGCTTTCATCTGGCCACTTCTGTTGTTAAAGCTTCAGGGATCCCATTTTTGACAGCCCAGCAGGGACACAGGTCATGGAACTCTCATTGTTCCAGCAGGCGAATGCATTAGCTTTCTTCGCCATCGCTAACCTGCTACTTGGACTCCTTTGCCCGCCCTTTCTGCCAACTCACCGCCAACCCCCCCTTTCCATTCTGTATTGAATTCACTTCCTTCAGGATGTTTTCCTCGCTTAGTAGCTACTTAGCAGATAAATAAGTCTTGTTTTTGAGCTTTTAATCACATTAAGTGCTTTAAAAAATAAATCGAGTCTAGGGATAAACAGCTTACAGAGATTTTCATTCTCTAAGAACCACCGAGGGTGACTTTGTCAAGAGAGAACTCAAATTTGCAAGCGGCTGTGTTTTCCTAAGTATCTACCCTAGAACCAGAGCAAATGACTCTTTATGGTGACCTCTAGCGGACACGGGGCAGTCCTACAAAATTACGAAAAGTAGAGAGCAAAGTAAAACCCTTCCTCAAGGTACTCCGTGGTCATAGGACCGAATTCTACCCCTTCACCCTTATATATTTTTTTTCTTCCAGTGTTTGTTTTGCATCCTAACATCATCTCCATTACATACAACTCACGTGTTTCTTGCCTTTGACGGGCTGGGCTGCTGGTGTCGGATGTGTGAACTGCTGTTTGAAATAATGTCTGCTAAGTCGAACCCCACTCCCCTTGGCTTTGCAGAGTGTGGTTGGCTTCACCAAGCTTTAAGACCGTCTCTGCTTTTGGAGGGTCGGTGCCGCAGTCGCACGGGGGTGCAAGGGGGGAGGGGAGGACTGGATATCGAGACAGCATGAAAAGGAGAATGCAAGACCGATGCAATGAGACATTCTGGGTTTTGCCAGTGAAAGATTCTCTCCGGACTGCCACCCCACTCCACGAGAGGCATCGTGAGAGCGAAGTAGGCTCCCTTTCAGGACCTGAGGCTGGAAAAGAGAAGGGAGCCAGGGCGGGTCCGCCGGCCCCTGGAGTCGCGCGCGGAGCGGGTGGGGGTTGAGGGGCTGAGTGCGCGGCCGCCTTCGGAGCGCACCGCACGTGGGGCGCCCCACGCGTGGAAAGGAAGCGCAAAGTCGGCAAGCAAAGCAGCGACTAGGTTGCTTGCTTTGAGAAATCCTTTAGGACGGTCTTAGAAGCCGACCCGGGTACAGCACAGTCTCTGGCAATGGCTCATCCAGACGCCGTCTGCTCCCTACTTCCAATCCCGCACCTTGGTCCTCACCTCTGCACCCCTCCTTCCCGCCCCTCCTTTCGAGGACGGTTTAAAGGAACCTGGGAGAGGTGTGCAGGTCATCCCGATGGCCCGAGGCTCCCCGCAGCCAGCATCACGCCCCACGCAGCTCTCCCGGCCACTGCGGGCGGGGGCGCACGGCGTCACGAGGCGGGGAACCCGAGGTCCGGGGCGGGGCGCCGGGGAATCCCAGCCCGAGCGAGCCGGGAGGTGCGGGCGGGCGCGGGCAGGCAGGAGGTGCGCGCGGAGGGAGCAGAGGAGCGCGCGGAGCCGGCGGGCGAGGAGGAGGACGGCGAGGGAGGACGGTGAGGGAGGCCCCGCCCCCGGCTCCCGGAGCCCGCTCCTCGCCGCCGCTGAGCCCGCTCACTTTGCCTCTCGCCTCTGGACGGCTGCCGGGCTGCGTGCATCGGGGACCGGGGAGCCCTGCCCACGGCGCCTTGGCTACCGCGCGCCCTCCGGGAGGCCGGCACCGCCTGGAGCCGCGGACACCAACCGGGACTCTCGAAGAGCGAACCCGGGAGCGCGGGGCGGCGGCAGTGACACCGCGGGGGGATCCAGGCGGCGCGGGGCGCGAGCCCCAGGGGAGCGCGGGCCCCGACGGCTCGGCCACCCCGTGCGCTCGGTGGGCAGGCCCCCGGGGCAGCCAGCCATGACCTTCGGGCGCGGCGGGGCGGCCTCGGTGGTGCTGAACGTGGGCGGCGCCCGGTACTCGCTGTCCCGGGAGCTGCTCAAGGACTTCCCGCTGCGTCGTGTGAGCCGGCTGCACGGCTGCCGCTCGGAGCGCGACGTGCTCGAAGTGTGCGACGACTACGACCGGGAGCGCAACGAGTACTTCTTCGACCGGCACTCGGAGGCCTTCGGCTTCATCCTGCTGTACGTGCGCGGCCACGGGAAGCTGCGCTTCGCGCCGCGGATGTGCGAGCTCTCCTTTTACAACGAGATGATCTACTGGGGCCTGGAGGGCGCGCACCTGGAGTACTGCTGCCAGCGCCGCCTAGACGACCGCATGTCCGACACCCACACCTTCCACGCGGCAGACGAGCCGGGCCGCGAGCAGGCTCGCCCGGCCGGGTCAGAGGCTGCTCCCTCCCGGCGCTGGCTGGAGCGCATGCGGCGCACCTTCGAGGAGCCCACGTCGTCGCTGGCCGCGCAGATTCTGGCCAGCGTGTCCGTGGTGTTCGTGATCGTCTCCATGGTGGTGCTGTGCGCCAGCACGCTGCCCGACTGGCGCGCAGCGGCCGCCGAAAACCGCAGCCTGGATGACCGGAGCAGGTACTCCGCCGGCCCTGGGAGGGAGCCCTCCGGGTAGGACGCACTGCTACTCTGCCCGTCCAGTCCGTCCCGTCCCGTCCGTTCGTCCGTCCGTGCCGTCCGTCCAGTCTCCGTCCTGTCTGCCTGGTGACCCTGCCAGGCTTGTTCCTGCCCCAGGAGACCCCTGGCGCTCCAACCCAGTGATGTGTGGGTCCCCAACCCCGCCTCTCTTTCCCAGGCACAGCCAGGGTGTGATTGGGCTTCACCTTTTAGGGTAAAACCCCCAGGCTTTGTAGTTTAATTCTAAGCAAATAGCAATCTTCTAACTAGATTCCCTAAACTTTTATTGCTAATATGCAATAATTTACGCAATAATTCATTTTGAGCTAAGAGCACTTTGAAATATGTGCCAATACGGGTGGTGTATGAAAAGATGATGTCTCGTTCCGTAGAAATGTGGTCTGCTGTACTGCCCATATATTCTGCACACCCTTGGCATAATGTGTGCTGGGATGAAATTGCCGAATTCTGAAGGAGGCTAATTGAGCTTTAGACTCTGAATAATGGATGTCCGTGCCCTTTTCCTCCCTTCTTTCCGACCAAGTTACTGGCCTAGCAAATTCCTGTCCACTGTGTGGTATTAAAGATTTATGGTTTCATTCAAAGGGTCTTCAGTGTGGGCAAGAAAACAAAAATAGCCATTACTTTGGGAGAGAAGAAAAACTGAAACTTCCCCAAACCCAGAAGCAGGATTCGGTAGTTAAGTGTCTCCCCCACCCCCACCCTCCCTTACTAGGATGAAAGGAAAATACTTGAATCTTTCCTGGGTTTGTACTTACCTCTTAATGGCGATAACACGTTTCTGTTTTTAGAACAAGTGAGTTTATTTTGCATATTTGGTGGGAGGAATAAGCAGACTAAAGTTGGACTTTCAGAGGAGACGGCCATTTTGGGCATAAAACCCAAACTGTGCAATCTCTTTTACCCTTTGTTGAGAGTTCTTTGAAGGTTCCCCCTCTCCAGTCACTTTCTGTTTTAATTTTTTTTTCTCCATTCACTCTGAAGTCCAGGTCGCACCCCGGAGTCTTCCTGATAGGTCTGGGTGTGCTAGAGACCCTGGTGTTTGTTGGTCCAGCAGTGGATAGCTTCTGGAGAATACTCTTCCTCTAGGGAGTGGAGCTTTCTGTATGCATCTTAGGAGTAACTACAAGGGGCTAGTAGCAGAGACCATTACCAGTATTCCACCTGGGTGTGAAATCCAAGATTGATGCTTGGAAAAGAAGTAAATCAGGAAACTCATTATAATGTTTTGTGTGTTTGGTTCTGTTTTCACGTCATAGATAGGAATTATTTCCTTGGTGCCCCAAAAAGACAATGAAATTAACTTCTTTGAATAAATAAAGTGACCTTGATTTTTTGTGTTGGGGGAGGTCATAAAAAATGAGCCCTAAGTTGACCGGCTTTGAAATGATTCATCAACAGATACAAAATTCGAAGGTTAGTGATGGACCGAGCTCATCAGCAAAGCAAACAGAAGGGTTGTCTGATAAATACAGATTTTGAGGGAGTTGACTACATCGAGAGAAGTAAGCAAGAACAGGGAACTCAGTGAGTGGTTACTTTTTTTTTTTTTTTTGAAGGAAGGGGGGCGTTTGGGGAGAAAGATCATTCATGTAAAGCATTAGACTGAATACTGATTTTTAGATAAAAAGAGAAACCAAGAACGGAAGCGGCAGAGATGGGGGAGGGGGCTGCAAAGGAAGGGAGAAAGATAGAGTAAGGCTTATTTGTGTATACGTATCTTAAGTACGTATATAATTATTCAAGTCAAACTGTTTCCTAGATACACAGATATTTCAGGCAAATGCATGTTTTTCTTGCCTTAATGGCCCGGTTTTAAGGTTTTCCCTGTGAGTGTAGGTATAAGAAAGCCAGTGTCTGTAATCCCAGATCACACGGATGAGGATGTGGCACATGGCACAGGAAGCCTCCGCTGGCATTTTGTAGTCTCTCAGTCCCTGCCAGCCTGTGGCAGCTACCGGGAGGCTATATCCTTTTGCTCCTTTGACCAGGAATCCACTAAGTAAAGCCAAAGTCTCCTCCTTCCCCTTGGAGACGTGCCATTAACGGTAACCTGCTAGGCAAGTGTCCGCTACTTATTTATGGCGCGGCCTCACAGCTCACCAATCTTGTTTCATCTCATCACAATGTGTCACTCTTGAGTGTTCCACTTGCTCACTCGCTGCAGCTGTGACTTCCAAATACTGTAACTTTCTTGTGAAGAAAAGTTGATGCAGAACTGAGAGGCACAATGGGTTTCCAAGAGTTGAGTTATTCTGAGAAAGCCTTCAAGGTCACGGAGGGTGGAAACAAGCCACCCTCGAAAGGTTGTGCACTGTCCGACACTGGCGGGGGGGGGTGTCACTTATATAAACTGGTTTATGCAACCTGCACCATCCTGTGTCTTGCTTGAGAACAAAATAGAGTTTTCCAGCAAAAGGAACAGCGTGGGCATAGGCATGAAACTTGTATGTTATGTTTAGGGAGTGAGAATCCAGTGATAGCGCGTGAGGTGGCTGGAGAGTATGTTTGAATAATGTGAAGAACTCTACTTTGCAGCCATGGCTACCTCTCGGTTGGTTTGTGTCATCTGTGCCGAGGCCTTACCTGTAGAAAGAAGAGAATGTGTTAAGTATGTACCGTGGTTGGAGAGGGAGGAGATTGGACCCAGGAAAGATGACTAGGCGTGGAGGCACACAGCTGTCATTCTTCCACTCGCGTTCAGTGCAGAAGGGTCAGGAGCTGGAGCCTGTGATCCATCATAGGGAGACCCGAGTTACATCACAGTAAGACCCTGTCTCCCAAAAGAAGCAGGGGGCTGGGGATGTTAGTTCAGTTGTACAAAAGCCCCTGGGTTCGATCCCCAACCCTGCAAAAACAAAAAAGAGTTCGGAAGTCTTTGCTAGGGGTTCAAGAGCTTGTGAGAATAGAGACCAAATAACAACTCTGGTCTATATGAGGGAGAAGTGAGATTCTTCAGAGCAGTGTAAAGATGGAAGCCCCAGGCCAGGCTGATTCCGGGAGCTGGGAACACTCAGTACCTCTTTTCTGTCGAGTCTGTCCTGATCATTTGTCCCCAAGATGCCTCCGTGCCCCTCACAGTACAGTTGCCAACCCCATGAAATGATCATTCAGGCTCAACTTAGGTTCTCTTCAAAGCCTTTATGGGGAGATGTTCCCTCCCAACCCTGAGAGGTTGCTAGTTTGTACTGTTTATATGTCATTTGTCACGACCTTCCTAGATGGCATTTCCTTGTAAACTCATTGTAGCTCCTATGCTAGATTTGAAGAAAAATCCTTGAAGGCAGGTAAACTCATTCATATCCCCCCCACACCGTTTTTAAAAAAGATTTATTTAATGTGCACTTGTGTTCCGACTGTATATACTCTGTGAGAGGGTGTCAGATCCCCTGGAACTGGAGTTACAGACAGTTGTGAGCTGTCATGTGGGTGCTGGGAAGTGAAACAGGATCCTCTGGAAGCATAGCCAGTGCTCTTAACCACTGAACCATCTCTCCAGCCCCCCTCCCCCTGCCATCTTATTTTCAAGACAATCTTATGTTGCTCAAACCAACAATTTTCCTGACTCAACCTCCTTAGACCTGAGATCACAGGTGTGTAACATGCCAGCTCGGAACATGCTTTCCCTTCCTTAGGGGGCTTGGGGCAGCTGGATATTGAGACAGCATCTCGTGTGGCCCAGGGTGGCTTGAGATTCGATTGTATCCAAGGATAAACTTTAAGGTGTTCGTCTTCCTGCTTAACTTGACCTCCCACATGCTGGGATTACAGGCCTGTGCTACCATACCTGGCTGGGAGGGGGTGGAATGTGCACACACACAGAGGTGTGTGTGTGTGTGTGTGTGTGTGGGTGTGTACTACCATACCTGGCCGGGAGGGGGTGGAAGGTGCACACACACAGAGGTGTGGGTGTGTACTACCATACCTGGCTTAGGGGGGTGGAAGGTGCACACACAGATGTGTGTGGCTGTGCATGTGTGTACAGGTGTGGGTTTGTAGTACCCCATAATTAGCTTGGGAGTTGGATTGTGCACACACACAGGTGTGTTTAAGCATGTATGTGTGTGTGTACAGGTGTGTGTGTGTACTACCATACCTGGCCGGGGGGAGTGAAATGTGCACATACAGAGATTTGTGTGGGTGTGTACAGGTGTGTTTGTGTGTGCACATGTGCAGGTATGTGTGCAGAAGTGTATGTACAGGTGTGTATACAGGTGTGTGTGCATGTAGAAACCAAAAATTGATGTAAGATGCCTTCTTCAGTCACTTTCCACCTTTTTTAGTTTTTTGAGACAGAGTGCTGTGGGATAATGGTCTGTACCCTATCACTTGTATTTTAACTAAACATTGATTGGCTAGTAGCCAGGCAGGAAGTAGAGGCAGGCGACCAGGCAGGAAGTAGAGGCGGGGCAACAATAATTCTGGGAAGAGAGGAGTTGCAGTCTACAGTCATCACCCAGACAGAGAGGAAGCCAGACACAGAGCAAGCAAGATGTGACTACCTCGCCGAAAAAGGTACCAAGCCACGTGGCTAACACAGACAAGAATTAGGGGCTAATGTAAGTTATAAGAGTTAATAAGAAGCCTGAGTTAATATGCTAATCAGTTTACAATTAATGTAGACCACTGTGTGATTTCTTTGGGATTTAACGACTGTGGGAACCGGGCAGGACAGAAACCCCTGTCAACAGATGGTGACCAACATGTGGACAACTGCATCCACAGAGAACCTGAGAGAGCTTGGGAACTAATTCTACACACAAAATAACAGCATTGAGCATGGCTTCTTGGTAGCAATGTCTCGGGGTTGCTCTCTTTGCTAGAGGCAAATACTCTCATTTAAGAGAAGCTTCCTGACTCAACTTTAGCTACAAAACCTTGCAGCTCTTTAAAGAGGTTCTGCTACAAAACACTTAACTGGTGTTGATGAAAAGCTGACTGTGTGCTTTTGGTGTGGCAGGGACCTTGAAATGCCATAGAGTTGTGGCAATAAACATGGCTCTGGCCAGTACCTCTGCCATGAGGGAAGAATCTCAGAAAGATAAGGAATGGGCTGGATCCAGCTGTCAAAGCCACAGCTTTAATCCTATCCATATCGCTTAGCAAATTAAAGACTCATGTGGTCAGAAAAAGAGAGATACAGTAAAGATAGTTTTAGACAAAAAAGCCTCTAGACAATTTACAGTGTTTTAAAAAATATATGTAGGCTTGGAAAAGAAAAAAAAAAGGATAAAGTCCTTAAAAGAAAAAAGAAAAAAAAGAGAGTATTTGGGTATAGTGGCACATACCTTTAATCCCAACACTTGGGAGGCAAAGGTAGGTAGATATCTATGAGTTCAAGGACAACCTGGTCTACAGAATAAATTCCAGGACAGCCAAAGATACAGAGAGAAAGCCTGTATCAAAAAGCCAAAAATTAAAAATAAAAGAAATAGAGGTTAAAGTAAAGCCACATAAAGATGAAAAATACAGAGAGTCTGGATACTGTATGTTATTGTGTTGTCTTTAAATTGTTTGATGACTGAGGAAGGAGCAAAAGCTGCTAAAAGACACTTGATTATAAATGCTGCTGGATTAAACATATATATATTGAAAATGCTTTGACTTTAAATTTTAAGTCAAAAGGCATGTTACTTTGGAGAAGAGGTTTTGCTTCCACAGGAAATGAGGGACTGTGGATTCATTATGTGTTAAGAAAAATCAGGTTTGACCAAGGAAGACCTTAAAACCTACCTCCATAGTGACATAGTTCCTTCGGCTATACCTACTCCAAAAAAGCCACACCTCCTAATAGTGCCACTCCCCTTGAATACCATTTTCTTTCAAACTGCCACACAGGTTAAAGAGCTGTTGGGGTAAAGTTGTGGATTCGTCCTTTATGAATTGAAATACTTTGTTCTCTAAGACCCTTGGTAAAAGACAACCACCTTTGCAGGAGCTAGAAAACACTGTTTTGAGTGAGGTAACCCTACAAATCACAATCCCAGAGAACCTAGACAACAATGAGGACACTAAGAGAGACTTACATAGATCTAATCTACATGGGAAGTAGAAAAAGACAAGATCTCCTGAGTAAATTAGGAGCAAGGGGACCTTGGGGTGGGGGGAGGATTGAAAGGGGGAGGGGAGAGGCAGGGAGGGGAGCAGAGAAAAATGTGGAGCTCAATAAAAATCAATTTAAAAAAGAGGAAAAAAATAAAGACTACCACCACGGCCTATTGTTCTCACAGAGCACTGCCTAGTGTTCAAGCAGATTTTTGCTTTTAATTGAGGAAAAAATAGATGATAGTTAAAACAAATTATCATGAGGCTGGCTCTGGGCCAGCCTGGGCAAAACGTTTTCTGTGTGTGTGTGAGGGGATTCTGAGCATCCATCACTGCGTAAGTTTCTGTGATTGGCAGGCCATGGGTGCACAGGTTCATGAGGTGGGGTTTCTAGTCTCATCGAACTTTCTAGCCAGATGGTAGGGTGGGGAGACAGAAAATAGTAAACAAATGCCCAAGAATTTCAGATTGCAAAAGCTGACCTTGAATCCTGGGTAGACAGAGCCCGCTGTGGGAAACTGGAGGGAAGGGGATTCTGGGCAGGAACAACAGTGAATGCAAAGGTTTTGAGAAGGCAGAGGACCTGGCTTATAGAAGGACTGCTCATCTGCTGGACTGCAATTTATTCCCGGGAGAAATGTGTGGAAGAAGTTGACAGAGCAGAGGAGCCCACCCTGTGTGGAAGGAGCTTACGTTTTCTTACAAGCATGACACAAACTTTGGAAGTTTTTTAAAAATTATTTATTTTTATTTTATATATATTGGTGTTCTGTCTGCGTGTATGTCTGTGTGAGAATTACAGGTAGTTGTGGGCTGCCATGTAGGGGCTGGGAATTGAACCTGGGTCCTCTGAAAGAACAGCAGTGAGTACTCTTAACCACTGAGCCATCTCTTCAGGCACGGAAGTGTGTCTTTTTTGTTGTTTTTATTTTTGTTTTATGTATTTTATTTTATGCATGTTTTGCCTTCATGTATGTCTGTGCACCATATGCATGTCTGGTGCCTATGGAAGTCAGAAAAGGACATGGGATCCCTAGTATTGAACCTATGGGTGTTTATGAGCTATCAGGTGGATTCTAGGTATCAAAACCAGGTCCTCTGTAAGAACAAGTGCTCTTAACCACTAAGCCATCTCTCCAGCCCCCTGGAGGTTTTCAAAAGGAACATATATGTTCTGATGTTTTTGACTTTTTATATATATCTGTGATTAAGCCCAGGGGCCTCATGCATGTTGCCAAGTACCTGCTAAGCCATGTCCCCAGCTCTTTAGGGACCAACAACAGACAGATGCTCTAAGACCTGTCAGGGAGGAAGGTGAGCCTCTGCCTAGGAACACTGTTCTGGAGAAGGTGAGAAGGGATTGGACTTGGATCAGTGATATATTTTTTTTTTTCGAGACAGGGTTTCTCTGTGGCTTTGGAGCCTGTCCTGGAACTAGCTCTGTAGACCAGGCTGGTCTCGAACTCACAGAGATCCACCTGCCTCTGCCTCCCGAGTGCTGGGATTAAAGGCGTGCACCATCACCCGGCTCAGTGATGTATTTTTTACGACATCTCCTAGGGCAGGTGAATCAGCTTTCCATCACTGAGAAAATACCCAACAGGAGCAACTTGCAAGGAAGGATGGTTTATCTTGACTTATGGCTCCTAGGGTTCAACCCATGGTCTTTTGGTCCTGTTGCTTTGGGGCGATGGCAGTGCAGCCCATCTTGGCTGGAGCACAAGGCATGGGACACTGCACACTTCGTGTCCAGGAAGCAAAGTAGGAAGGAGCCAGGGTCCCAACAGCCCATTCAAGTATCCTACCCCATGGGCCTAATTCCTTTCTCATAGGCTCCACCTCCTAACTCTTGTCAAGGGTATCACTGGCCAGTCCATCTTACCTGGCCTTGGGGACCTTCATAATGTAAGGGTTCCCTGGACTAGGAAGGAATCAGATGTGACTGGGTGAAGATGTCCTCAGACCTGCAGGCATCATGGTGCCTCTGGTCTGACCACTTCAGCCCACACATACTGAGCACCGAATACAGTTCTTTTCTATGGGGTCTGCTTCCTCTTTGGGGATATCATGAGGAGCACCCCAGAAGGTGGATCAGAAAATCAGAATCAGAGAGCATTTCCCCTGCTGTCTGACTGAAGCCAACTTGGGAGAGGGCTATGACATCATCTTAGCCAAGCTCTGTGGTGTGAGCACTCACAGGCCCACAGATGAACAAATGGAGTATAACTAATTCATCTTTGGTAACGTGCTTTTCTCGCTTTATCAGAGTGATTAGATAGAGTAGATTCTCCAGGCAGTTTTGTCTTCTAGCTAGAGTTGAGATTCCTGTTCTCTTAGGCACTGTATCGTATAGAGAAGTTACCCTGTAAGATTACTAAGCTTCTGCCTGTTGTGGTGGTGCATGCACAAATCCCAGCACTCAGAGAGCTGAGCAGAAAGACTGCTGATCTGAGAGCACCCTGATTATGCCCTGAGACCCCGGCTGGAGAGATGACTCGGTGGTTAAGAGCACTTGGTGCTCTTGAAGAGGACCTGGCTCTGCTCCCAGCATCCACCTGATGGTTCACAAACATCTGCAGCTCCAGTTCCAGGGGATCTCACACCCTCTTTTGGCCTCCAAGGGTACTGCATGCATGTGGAACACAGGCATATGTGTGTGTGTGTGTATATATAATATATATATTATATACATATGCAAAAACACTCATACATGTAAACTAAAAGTAAATAAATCCTTTTTAAGAATTGTGAAAAAATTACTAAACGTTAGTGGCTGTTTTTATAAAAAAAATATACCCTTTGATAGCTACTTCTGTCAGGCAGGTCCAGTATAATAGCTGTGCCTGCTCCCTTTATCTGTGGGCTCGTGTCCTCTCCGTCAGACGCAGTAGGATGACTCTGAGTTTTTAATCAGTTTGGCATTGCAAAGCCTTATGATAATTTTGATCTATTCTTTAGCCGTTCTTTGTTGCAGTTGCTTCATGTGGGGATTTTGATCTTTTATTTGTATTGCTCCGCCGTGGTGCTAAGAATTTGAGGAGCTTGTAAAGTGTTTAACTTTCTCGTGTTGCTTTAAGGCCCTGTTAAGAAAATTTCAGGAGTCAAAACGAAGCAGCGAGGTGATGGAAATTTAAAAATCAATTGTGTTATTTCCCCTGCCTTTGTGTTCAATATTACATAAACCCAATGGGCTTTGGACTATGTTAAAAATAAGAGCAGTATTGAAATTGCAGATGGAAGGTCTCCAGGCTTTCACGCGGCAGATAAGACGGTTATTTTTTCAACTGGTAATTAATAGATCTCTGATAAGATTGGACATAACCCAGGGCCTCAGTTAAACCTTCTTCTTTCCCCCTGAACTTTCAAGTGTGGGGAGGGTTTTTATGTCTGCTGCCAGTTTGACCGTTCTGTGGAAAGTTTATTTTGTCAATGCCTTTTTTTCTAATAAAGGTTTTTTTTTTCTCACTTTGGTGAGCAAATCATTTTAAATGCTCTTTTTGTTTATCATTTTTAATGAAAATGTCACCCACATGTGTTTGGGGGATGTAGAATGTCAAGCAATAGCATCTCCCATTTTTCCTCAGGCTCCATGCAGTTCCTGGGTACTCTTCCCGACCTCTCTCTCTTGTAGGCCAGGCTGTCTTTAAACCTCCTGTAGCTGAGGATGACCTTGAACTCTCGATCCTCTGTTCCACTTCCTGTATCTGAATATTCTTTCAGGAATTTTCCATGCACTGTACACATAGATATGCACACATACATGTAAACACATGCACAGATAAGAGTGTATATTATACATATGTTAAAATATTCATAACTGGGGTTACTCTATAATCTTATTCAGTAGTTTTATCTTAAAAATGAACTCTATATATGTGTGTGTGTGTGTGTGTGTGTGTGTACATATGGGTATGTGCATACATCTGCAGAAGCCAGAAACACAGATTCCCTGGAACTGGAGTTGGAGGTGGTTGGGCGCTGCCCGATGTGGGTGCAGGGAAGAAACATGGGGCTTTTGCAAGGGCAGTACACACCCTCAATTGCCGAGCCATCTCTTTGGCCCCCAAGAATTTTATTTTATTTTTTTCACTTAAAAATGCATCTTGGAACTCTGTCCATATCAGTTTGTTTTTGCCTCTTCTTTCCTTTCTTTCTTAATGGAATTTGGCAGTATAGCTCAGGTTGGCTGTGAAATCCTGATCATTTACTTCCCTAGTACTGGGGTTATAGGTCTACGACACCATGGCCTACTACTCTTGTTCTTTCTAATGTCTGGGTGGTATTCCAGGGTATGAGTGTGCTATGATTCACTCAGTGAGTACTTGCCTGAAACTGTTTCAACAAGATGGTTTCAGTCATACAGTTTGGAAAATGGCCTCTGATTCTCCGCTCACCATCCACGGCCTGGACTTCTCTCTGCTAGACCCTTCTCATAGACCCTTAACATGGGGGCAGATCTACCTCATAGGTGAGAATTGTATTCACTGTTTAATGAATGGTCAAGCCAGAGGGATTCCCCCATATATGTGGGCCTGGGGGCAAATTCACCAAGTAATGGGAAGTAGTAGCTCTAATAACATACGTGTGTGTGTGTGTGTGTGTGTGTGTGTGTGTGTACACCAGCCCTAAAGTAGATTTTAAACTTTCTTGGCTTTAGCTTTCCAATTCTTTTCTTTGTTTTGTTTTATTTTGTTCTTCGAGAGACAGGGTTTCTTTGTGTAGTCCTGGCAGTACTAGAAATAGCTCCATAGACCAGACTGGCCTTGAACTCACTGTTTTTCCAATTCTTGGGCCATGTCTTATTGTCTGTCCTTCCCCCACTCACTCACTCACTCACTCACTCACTCACTCACTCACTCACTCACTCACACACACAGGAATGGATGAATGACTGAATGATTATTGTTTTTTACTGTGTGAACTGAACCCATGCACAGACAAATGGCAGTCCATACTATTTTAATCATATGGTTTGGTTGTGAGTTTATAGAAGCATAAAATATGCTCAAATTTTCTGTGCATCCCACCACACCCAGCTCACTGGTTGGATTTTTAAATAGAAAAAGAAAAGCTAGGTCTCTTGGTGTATAAACTTGTAAGGCTTCAGGCAGAAGCATTGTCTCAAATAAAAGCCTGCATTCACTTTGAAAAACAAACCAAAACAAAACCCCGATGTATTTTGTGACTTAACATTTTATCTTAGTTAAGGTTTCTCTTGCTGATTTTATCTTAGTTAAGGTTTCTCTTGCTGTAGAGACATCATGGCCACAGCAACTCTTATAAAGAAAACATTTAATTGGGTTGACTTGCTTACAGTTCTGGTTTAGTCCATTATCATCATGGTGGGGAGCATGGCGGCATGCAGACAGACGTGGTGCTGGAGTAGTAGCTGAGAGCCCTCTGTCTTGCAACAGGAAGTTGACTGAGGTACTAGGCAGCATCCTGAGCATAGGAAACCTTCAAGCCTGCCCCCAACAGCGATACACTGCCTCCAACAAGACCATACCCACTCCAACAAAGCCACGCCTCCTAATGCCACTCCCTATGAGATTATGGGGGCCAGTTATATTTAAACTACTTACATGCCACATTGTAAGGCATTCAGATTTCAGTGTCTGTGTCTAAGGTTTCATTGAAAAGCAGCTATGGTGATTGATTGTGCACTGTCTGGCAAAT
>NC_022029.1:32707698-32712135 GCF_000317375.1 Microtus ochrogaster
GTGGGTACAGTGGGCACAGTGGGCACAGTGGGTGCAGTGGGCGCAGTGGGCACAGTGGGCACAGTGGGTACAGTGGGTACAGTGGGCACAGTGGGTACAGTGGGCGCAGTGGGCGCAGCGGGTACAGCGGGTACAGCGGGTGCAGCGGGTGCAGCGGGTGCAGTGGGCACAGTGGGTACAGCGGGTACAGTGGGTACAGTGGGTGCAGTGGGCGCAGTGGGCGCAGTGGGCGCAGCGGGTGCAGCGGGTACAGCGGGTACGGTGGGTACGGCGGGTACGGCGGGTACGGAGGGTACGGTGGGTACGGTGGGTACCGTGGGTACAGTGGGTACAGTCGCAATTGATTGCTGCACCCTGGGTTCACATGTACCCTGTGCTGGTGAGTGTGTGGTGAGTGTGGAGGGGATGGGCCACCAAACCCTGGATTCATGGACTAGGCCCTGGTAAATCAGGGCAGGCACTTTAGCAACGTGTTGGAAGTTTATGATTTTAGGGCCCTTAAGATACCTTAGTGCAGTGCGTCCCCCCTCCCTAATGCTGTTCCCCTTTAGTACAGTTCCTCTGGTTGTGGGGACCCCAACCATAAGATTATTTTCGTCGCTACCTCATAGCTGTAATTACTGTAGTCAGGAATACTACTGATACCCTGATACTCCACATTTTTTTCAGGGTTGAATGTGGAGCAGATTATTTTCTCTGAAATGAATGAAGTAAGTGTTTGAGGAGACCAGTGGGCAGTATTTGTTGCTATTGAAAAAATTTAATCTTGAAGGTGAATTCCTGGCCATGGTGACATGAGCTTGTGGTTCCAGCACCCTGGAGGCTGAGGTAGGAGGGCTGAGGGTGTGAGGTTAGCCTAGGCTACAGGGTGAGTTCCAGGCCAGCCTCAACCCCACATCCAGCCCTGACAGCATTCTGTAATCTGCATCACTCGGCCCATTGATATATTCTATGTGCAGTCCCAGACGACACACAGCTGTGCTGCAGAGGAGCTCATGCCGCGTATCAAAGAGACCAGCACACAACTCTGAGATTCCATCTTACACCTGTAAGGATGGCCAAGATCAAAAACACTGATGACAACTTATGCTGGAAAGCTTGTGGGGTAAAGGGAACACCTGCATTGCTGGTGGGAGTGCAAGCTGGTACAGCCTCTTTGGATATCAGTGTGGTGATTTCTCAGAAAATTAAGAAACAACCTTCCCCAAGACCCAGCAATACCACTCTTGGGTATATATCCAAAGGATGCTCAAACATACCACAAGGATATGTGCTCACATATGTTCATAGCAACATTGTTTGTCATAGTCAGAACCTGGCAACAACCTAGATGTCCCTCGACTGAAGAATGGATAAGGAAAATGTGATACATTTACACACTGGAGTACTATACAGCAGGAAAAATAAATGACATCTTGAAATTTGCAGGCAAATCTATGGAGCTAGAAAACATCATATTGAATGAGGTAACTCAGACACAGAAAGACAATTATCACAGTTTTGTTCCCGTCCTGTCACATGGTGAAGACCTTTGCTCGTGCACCTTGTGTGTGGCGCAGAGCAAGTGAAGGAAAATGAGGTAGGCCTCACCTCATGTGCCCGACAATGCCAGGAATGGTTTTAGGGTTTTTTTTGTCTTGTTTTTCCCAACACGCTGAGGTAATGAGTGTCTTCAGTTCAGGGGAGATGCTGGGCAATCCGTGGGGCTGGTGACGGGATGGGGAGCGTTGGGGAATCCAGCTCCTGGTCCCGAGTGTGCTTAGCTGGAGACCCAGTTCTTCCTGCACAGCACACTCTGTCTTTGGGTGCATAAATGATGCACAGGGAATTTTGACTCATATTACAAAAGCCAAATGAAAGACCAAATTGAACCTAATTGATAGTTATTGTTATATATGTCATTTAAGAACTAAGTTTAATGAAAAAGGTTTTTTACAATCCCTAGAAAGATACAAATTAAATTTCACCAGTTAACAGTACAGTATACAATGGGTTTTTAAAACAAATTGTTCCAATTTCTCAATTAACCTGTATAATTTATTTAAATGTTGGTAGTAAGTTATTACAGTACATCTTCTGAAGGATTTTTCTTAAATATGACAGACTTGAAAGTAAAACAAAATTCAGGCATTTTTTTTAAAATGAAGAATTTCTTATGCCAGTCAAAACGTGTTTTTCTTGAATAGCAATTACCAAAGCTTAAGCAGAATAAGTCAGGCGTGTAAAATAAAAGAAACATGCTTTACCAAGGGGATGTCCGTGCTGGTCTGTGGTCTCAGCACTCTGAAGGCAGAGACCAGAGGCTCGGGATTTCAAGGTCAGCCTTGACTACTGTCTGAGGCTAGCTTGTATGCTTGGATCCTATCTCAGAGTGGAGTGGGGGAGGAGGAGGAAATTACGCATAAGAGAGTCTCTAGGGAGTGAAGATACACAGATTATAGACCTGGTGTGGCCACGCAAGCATGTTTTCCTGGCATCTCAGAGGCTGAGACAGGAGAATTGCCTCAAGTTCAGAGCTAGCCTGATCTGCATATTGAGTTCCAGAACAGCCTGAAATGCATAGAAGAGTCCCTGGCTCAAACACAAGTATAGATTATAGAATACCAAACGCCACCACACACCCTTTAAGTTCACCAGGCGCCTCCTTCCTACTGAAATCCACAATGCGTAGTGGGGCTTTTTTGTGGGATACCCACCCCCAAATAATGACGTGGAAGCTTATTATTAATTATGAGATTTTGGCCTTTTGCTTTGGCTTGTTCCCAACTAGCTCTTATAACTTAAATGAACCTGTTTCTATTAATCTACGTTTCACCACTTGGCTTTTTGCCTCTTATTTATCCTGCACGTCCAACTTCCTGTGTCTCACTAGTGATCTTGCCTTTCTCTCCCCGGAAGGTCCCACCTGTTCTCGCCTGCCTAGCTATGGGCCTGTCAGCTCTTTATTAAACCAGTCACAATAACACATCTTCACACAGTGTAAACAAATATCCCGAAACAGCAGTGACTGTCTTCTGACTTCTGTACATTAGAAATCCACTTAAGGACTGGGGAGGTGGATCAGTGGGCAGAGGTACTTGTGCCGAGTTCGTCCCTAGAACCTACATGGTGGAAGGAGAGAACTGATGCCCACAGTGGGCTTCTGACCGCCACACAGGTTTCGGGACATGTTCATGTTCCTTCATACATACAGATAAGTAAATTGTATGTGTATGTGCTTATAAGCTGAGTGTGATGGTACACGTCTGTAATTCCAGCACTTGGTAGGCTGAGGCAAGAGGATTGCTATGAATTCAAATGTAGCCTGGGTTACATAGGATGATCAAGTCAAGCCTGTGCTACATGGTGAGATGAAAATAATTATATGTATGCGCATACATGTATGTTCGTGCCTCTTAGCTTTTCATTACTATGATAAATATCAGACAGTCAACCTATAGAGAGAAAATATTCATAGTTTCGGAGGTTTGGGAGCCAGGCCTGATTGGGCCTGTCATTCCTTCTGTGTCTGTGGAAGCTTATGATGGAGCAAAATTGCTCACCTCAAAGCTAGGGAACACAAAGGAAGATAAAGAGCCTGCTCCTGCTTTTCACTTCCAGGTCATGCACTCAATGACCTAAAGACCTCCCACTAGCTCAGCTCCACCTTGTAAAATCCCCACCACCTCCCAGTAATAGTACCAAGTGGCAAGCCATGCCTTTAACATGGGTGTTCCGGGGGGACACCCTGCACTCAGACTACACTGGAGTTTCTATGACTGTTAGGAATGATGTCACAGCCCAGCCTGCTGCTGGCCCTTTCTGTTGTGATGCTGATTTTCATAGCCATGGTCCTTTCACTTCATAATAGGCAGGGATGCATCTGTGCATCTGTCTGTAGAAACCTTCCCTTACTGCGGTGCTGCAGTAAATGGCTTCATTCATGTCTCAGTGTGCAGATAGGACCTGTTTGTAGATGGAAGATAGCACATTTCTCCTGGCGGCAGCTGGAATTGGTGCACGGATTTATGCCCTTACCATCAGGGGAGTAATGGCCACAGTGCTCAGCGTCCTAGCTGGCTTCCGTGACCAAACTCACATTGCTGATTTGGTACACATGAAATAGCTTTTAAAATCAAGTTTTTTTGGGGGAATATAATTTATGGAGTATACAGTATTTTCAAGCATTCCGTTTGTTGACATCAGACACATGTATTCATCTGCTTGGAGATTCCCCCAGAGGCAGAGGGGCTCCACTGAGGAGCACCCAGATAGGACCATACAGGTCCCTCTGTCGTCTGAGGGCCTGTCTCCCACCTTTACACTGGCGACCCCAGCACTCAGAGGTAGAGGCAGGAGGATCAGTGGTTTAAGGTTATTTACTATTTAGTGAGTTGAACTCCAGCCTGGGGCTTGTGAAATCCTGTTGGGAACTCACCAAGGCCAGCTGGCCTGGGT
>NC_022029.1:32712837-32713320 GCF_000317375.1 Microtus ochrogaster
TAAAAACCCAATTCCATATTTGCCATCAAGGCCACGGCTTGTCTGCTGCTGACAGGGGTGCTTCCACGGTGTGGGGAGAGCCTGGTGAGCACCATGGAGCTGTTGTGCTCCCACAGTGTGGGGAGAACCTGGTGAACACCACAGAGCAGCTGTGCTCCCACAGTGTGGGGAGAGCCTGGTGAGCACCACGGAGCAGCTGTGCTCCCACTCTGGGGAGAACCTGGTGAGCACCACGGAGCAGCTGTGCTCCCACACTGTGAGGAGAACCATGTGAATAGGTGTTAGTATTGCACTGTGCTTTTCATTTCTCTTCTTCTTTCTTTTTAATTTTTTATTACTTATTTAATTTTGTTTGTTTGGTTTTTAAGATAGGATTTCTCTGTATAGCCCTGGCTGTCCTGGCACTCCTTCAGTAGACCAGGCTGACCTTTTATTCAGAGACCCGCCTGCTTCTGCCTCCTGAGTGCTGGGATTCAAGGTGTG
>NC_022029.1:32713520-32715226 GCF_000317375.1 Microtus ochrogaster
TTGATGATGATCTCCTGCCCCAGCCTTCGGAGTGCTGACATTTCAGATGACAACCACCACACTGAAGTAATTTTAATTGTCTTGATAATAAGAGTGCTGATCATTTCAATGTGCATATTGGCATTTTACATATCTTACTATGAGTGCTTGTCCAAATATGCACCTTGGTTTTTAAAAATACTAATTTTTATTTTATGTGTATTTTAGCTACATGTATGTCTCCACAATAATGTGTGCAGTGCCTGAAGAGGCCAGCAGAGGGTAGCAGTTCTCCTGGAGCTGGAATTACAGGCTGTCATGAGCTGCCATATGGGTGCTGAGAATTGAACCCAGGTCCTCAAGAAGAGCAGCCAGTGCACATAACCACCAAGCCATCTCTCTAGCCCCTGTAGCCTATTTTTAAAAATTTGTGTTTTTGCATTTATTACTGAGTTTTAGGAGTTTTTCTGGATGCTTTGTCAGATGTAAGTTCTTTCCCCGTCTCCACTGGGGACTTAGCTAGTCATTTCCATGTGTGTGCACCCACACACAAGTATGTGTGAGCCTGTTTACACATGTGCAGGTGTGTGTATGTCAAGTGTGTGGTGGTAAAAGGCTAACCTTGGGTGTCTTCTGGAGCTGTCCACCTTGCTTTGTTTGTGGGGGAGGAACTGAAACCATTTTGCTCTTTGGCGACAGAATCTGTCCCTGGGACTGGCTTACTGACAAGGCTAGGATGGCTGATCATTGAGCTCTTGGGACCCTCTCGGTCCCCCAGTGCCTGGGTTTGTCGTGAAAACTGAGGATCAAACTCAGGTCTTTGTGCTTGGACAACAAACAGTTTCCTCACCGATCTCCTAGCCCTCTGGTTTATTCATTTCCTAGAATGGTTTTTGTTTTAAGATAGAGTCTTGCTGTGTAGCCCTGGATGTCCCTTGCTGTGCAGCTCAGGCTAGCCTTGTACTCAATACTTCTGCCTCCCATGCTTACATAGTTTCTAATTGTTTTCTGTCTTTTGAAAGATTTAGTTATTTATTTCATATGTATGAGTTTTTTCCCTGTCTGTATGAATGCATAGTATGCACATACCTGGTGTGAAGGGGAACGTGAATAAAGTAATGCCACACTAGCTCCGAATAGGGTATAATAAGGGGTTCTTTATTTAAAGGGGAACTCAGATCACCATGGGGAACAGGAATGGAATCTGCATCCAGGTGTGATGGGGCGCGTAGTGGGAATGCACCTTTTGGTACCCAAAACCATGCCCAACCTAGTCCAGCCTCTCAAGGCCATTGGCTGAATTGTCTAAATAAGGGAGTTTCAAACCCAATACAAAACTATATACAATAAAAACAGATTTCAAGTAAAAAATTAGAATTAAAACCAGCATAAACAATATTAAGCAAAAAACAGATGCTAAATGTTTTAATAATTGTTTTATCTTAAGAAGTCTAAGTGTTGTATTAGAAATGGCTTGGCTAAGTCATAAGAGGACAATAACCATGACTATCTAGTCTTCAATCCCATCAAAGGCCAGAGAAAGGAGATAATATTACTTGAATAGGCAGGAAGTGCAATCAAGAAGCTTCCAAAATGTGCAGTAGATGACAGAGACAACTGGCTACCTGAACAACCACCCAATGTCTCATTTGCAACTTTGGAACAACCAACTTTGGCTAAGGCCTAGAGTAAAACTGAAAGACCATTTTCAGAGGCAGGAGATTTTT
>NC_022029.1:32716025-32735315 GCF_000317375.1 Microtus ochrogaster
CAGCTTCTTTCTCCCAGCATTCCGTTCTGTTTACTCCGCCTATCTATGTTTTAACCTATGAGGGCCAAGCAGTTTCTTTATTGCTTAACCAATGAAATCAACAGATTGATATATGACACTCCCACATCAATGCAATATGATCAATATATCCTAAAATTGTATCAACATACAAAATAAACAGATATAGAAACATGCATGCATATAATCTGACAAAATAACTTTGCACAGGTGTACCAATATTATAAACAGAAATAGGTTTATATTTAATGTAACAAATATAGTTTGAATTTGTAATAGTATACAAAAATCTATAACAATGTAAATCATCTATAAATAATAGCTCACAAGTATTTACTCTGTTACTATTATTATTATTAGTGGAGTAAGCTCACACTAATCTACCTATTATCCCATTAAGGGAGGTGATGTGGGATTCCTCTCTGTATGCTCTAGATGCCATTGGTTAATAAAAAAGCTGATTGGGCCTATAACAGGGCAAAATAGAGCTAGGCAGATAAACTAAACTAAATGCTGGGAGAAAGAAGGCGGAGCCAGTGAGATGCCATGCCATGTAGCTACCAGAGGAGACAGATGTTGAAACCTTACCAGTAGGCTGTGACCTCGTGGTGATGCACAGATTAATAGAGACGGGTTGATTTAAGATGTAAGAGTAGAAATAAGCATGAGCTAATGGCCAAGCAGTGTTGTAATCAATACAGTTTCTGAGTGAGTATTTGGGTCTGGGCAGCTGGAAAACAAGCAGCCTCCGACTACACTGGTGCCCATGGGGTTTAGAAGAGGGTGTCAGATCCCAGGAACTGGAGTTATGAATGAGCCACCATTGTAAGCCACCAGCCTGGCTCCTATGCAAAAGCAACACATGCTCCAAACTGCTGAGCCATCTCTCCAGCCCCCTAATTGTTTTCTTAATCAACAGCAAACCCGCAAAACCCCATTTCATTTTTTCCTAAGTATTTCAATAAACTGATAAAACTAGATTTATACGTGATAAAATTTATCACAGGATTAATGTACTTAACATGTTACTAAATGCCATTAGGTGGTACATTTTGTTTTTGACTTTTTTAGGACAGGGTTTTTCTGTGTAGCCCTGGATGTCCTGGAACTAGCTTTGTAGACCAGGCTGGCCTCAAACTCACAGAGATCCATCTGCCTCTGCCTTGGGTACTGGTATTAAAGATGAGCACCACCACTGCTGAGCAATTTTTTTTTTTGGAGGTGGTAGTGGTACACATTTTTAATCCTAGCACTTCAGAGACAGAGGTAGGCAGATCTCTGAGTTCAAGACTATCCTGGTCTACTGAGCAAGTTTAAAACAGCCAGGGATACACAGAGAACTCTTGCCTTAAAAACAAACAAACAAACAAACAAACAAAAGAAGTTAATTTCTTTAAAAAAGAAAAAAAAGGAGGCAGTTGGAGTATCAATGACTGAAGACACATGCTGCTCTTGTCGGGAATCTGAGTTTGGTTTCCAACATCTACAGCATTGAGCACCCACGTCATCGGCAGCTCACCGCTGTCTGCCTTTACACTCCAGCCCCATGCGATCTGAAACTCTTTTCTGGCCTCCTCGGGTACCTGCATCCACAGACACACGCGCGCACACACACTTAAAGGATTGTTGCTGCCTACAATGGGGGCAAGTACCGTAACAGTAGACCTCCGTGACACACGAGACACGCTGCGAGTCAGTGGTAAGGCTTTCTTGTGGGGATGTGGGGATTGGTCAAGACCAGGCCAGGAAGCCTGATGGGATACCAAGAAAGCTGGTATGTGTGTGTGAAGACAGGGGCCTTGAGATGACAGAGACTGCTTCCTATGTGCTGGGACAAGGAGAGAGTGACCCAGGCGTTTTGTGACATAATCATCATGTTAACTTATCTGGTGATGGTTGGTCATTTCTCTAACCCAGTACTCACGGCAGCGCTGGCTCCTCCGGGTGCTGTGATTTTGGCTGGTGGTTTCAGAAGATCCACCTTGGTTGCTTTAGTCCCATTGCTCAGGGCCTGTGCAGGGGCAGAACCTTGAGCAGGGAGCACATTCCTGCTCCTGCCTGAAATGACCTGTCCTAGGCTCATGTGATTAGATAGTTGGTCCCCAGGTGATGGCGCTCATTTGGGGGGAGGCTGTAGATACTTCTGGAGGAAGTGGGTCACTGGGGGTGGGCCCTTGAGGACATGAGCTCTGATTCCTGGTCAACCGAATGGCCGAGGAACCACTTCCTCCTGACCTGCTGCCATGAGCGTCACGTGACTTCCATACGTGGTGTCTGGCTTTCCTCTGAAACTGTGCCAGCGTGAGCCCTTCTCCCCGGAGCTGTCTCCTTGTCCTGTTTTATCTCAGTGTTGAGAAAACTAACCAATACAGAGCTTGATGGATGGAATTGATGGAATATTTTGTTTTGTTTTTCGAGACAGGGTTTCTCTGTGTAACACCCCTAGCTGTCCTGGAACTTGCTCTGTAGACCAGTCTGGCCTTGAACTCACAGATTTTTTTTAAGGCGAGGCCTCACTTCCTACTTCCTCTTCCAGGCTGTCTCAGTACTAACTACATAGGCTGGGCTAGCCTGAAGATTATAAGATGCCTCTACCTCTGAAGGACTATAATTATAGGTTACTACCTGTAATTTTCATGCCCTATTTAAACTTTGTTTTTATATGTGTGTTAGAAACTGTATTTGCAGAAGTCAGACTCTAAGTGGTTTTTGTTTTCCTCACTTGTCTTTCTGTTTAGAGAAAGCCTCGGAGGCTCTGCCTAGCTCCTTTGCATCCCCTGACTATTGATGTCTTAATGGTTTTTTTTTAAAGATTTGTTTATTTATTATGTATTCAGTATTCTTAGTATTCTGCATGTATGCCTGCAGGCCAGAGAGGACACCAGATCTCATTACAGATGGTTGTGAGCCACCATGTGGTTGCTGGGAATTGAACTCAGGACCGTTGGAAGAGCAGGCAGTGCTCTTAACCACTGAGCCATCTCTCCAGCCCTGATGTCTTAATGTTTGCAGTGAGTACCTAGTATACAGAAATTAAATGGAAATAATGTAAATTTATAATAATTCGATTATTATACATAATTGGATAATTATAATTATTTAAAGTAATAATCTTGAAGTCTGGATGCATTATTTATCTGTAGCTAGAAAATGGCAAATGATACCAGCCCAGTGTCTTCACTTTAAAACACATTTTTTTTTATTTTCTTGTTGTTGTGTTGTTTTGTTGGTTTTGGGTTTTTTGAGACAGGGTTTCTCTGTGTAACAGCAACTCACTCTGTAGAACATGCTGACTTTGAACACAAAGAGATCCACCTGCCTCTGCCTTTCAAATTAAAGGCGTGCGCCACCACCACCTGGCTTAATATTGAGTAGTTTTGAAAAATGAACTTTTGAACTTTGTTTTCTATACACACACACACACACACACACACACTATATATATATATATATATATAGAGAGAGAGAGAGAGAGAGAGTATATATATATATATATAGTATTGATATCTACATACATATCCTACAGTTGCTCTGTAGATACAAGCTATAGTTGAAATCAAAAAAACGTTATTAAGGAAAAGAATTGGTATCAGTTTTCATTAGGTCTTGTTTAAAGAAGGTACTGTGTTGATGCCCTTTCTCGTCTTGTGAATCTTTTAGGAATGGATTGCCGTTTGAATGCAGAGAACCACACAGCTCAGCACTGTATGGGAGGGGAGCGGGGACAGGCTTGTGTTGAAGGGTTCCTTCCAGCATCCTTTAGATTAAATGCCTGTATGTGGAACTGTGCGAAAGGAACCCTGAAGCTGCCCTATGGAGCTGAGAGGGGAGCCGGATGGAACCGGAGAGCAAGGCCTGGGAGGTCAGATGCTGGTGTGGGTTTTTGTGGCTCTCTAGCAAGTCTTTAGAACATAGGTTTCAGATTGTGCTCTGTGAGTGCTTACCAGGAACACGGTAATCTTCCGAAACCCAGGCTATGGCTTTGGTGAAATATCACCCTCTGATTCTTGGTCAGTCAGAGAGACTCAATGTTCCAGATTCTTGGGCACCACTTGAGAGCTAAGGACAAAACAACCTAAGCTCTCTGTGAGACGGTGACAAGCCAGCCAAAGGATGGGGTTGGTTACATTCCTACATTAGTTAGTTCTGTTCCTAAAGATGATGGCTGTTTTTTTCAGCTAAGTCAAGAGAAGGCCGGCGAGATGGCTTAGTGGCAGAAGTGCTTGCTGCACGAGCCATGCGGCCTGGCTTTGATTCCCAGGACCCACATAAAGGTGGAAGGAGGGTAGCAGCTCCAAAGTCTGGAGAATGATCAAAGTGGCCATGTCAGGAAGACTCTAAGTCGTTTTTGTTTTCCTCACTTGTCTTTCTGTTTAGAGAAAGCCTCGGAGGCTCTGCCTGGCTCATTTTCATCCTCACCACTCCACAGGCCCTCCATGGAAGACAGCAGATAAATGTCCATATTGTGCCCTGTGGGCAGTGCTGGCTGCCCACATCCTCCCTGCCGTGACTATGCTGTGCATAGCCAGGCAGTGGCGGGGTCTTCTCGTCAGAGGCTCTCGGATGCGTCCCCCCTGCTTTACTTCATTTTGTGTGTAGCATCTGCCAGTTTGGTCTTGATGTTTCCTGGGTGAGCACTGGAGCTTCCTGACTGACCACACCTCCACCCTGAGCGTTCCCACACTCACTTGCAATTCTGCCTCACAGGCCTGGCACAGGGACCAGCACATAGTAACCACGGAAGGAACAATAATGAATGAGTGGCTCCACCTACTGTCAAATCTTCAATGGATGCCTTTAAGGCCACAACTTGACTGTCAAACCCCTTTGCCTGTCCAGCAGCAGTGTCTCCCTGTCTTCCTTTTGCACATCTTACGTGACCACCAAGGACTCTGGAGTACCCTGACATATGTTGCTTCCTTCCTAGCCCACCCCGACACCCCCTTTTCATTTTCTCACAGCCATCCCATGCTTTGGAGTCTTTCGTATTTTACTTTTGTTTTGTTTTAAATATTGTGCTAGTCTCCAACTAGCTTCTCCCCAAGCAGAAGTGTCCATGACCTGGCATCCCTCTATGCCTGGGGGCTGTGTCCTCATCTGGAAAATAGGTATGATACCACGGCAACAAGAAATTAGTGGACCTGAAGGGTAGTAATAATATATACCTAAGGGCTTGGTTTGTTTGCTTTTTTCAAAATTTAGTGTGGGTGGTGTGTGTGTGTGCACACGTGAACATGTACACACACATGCACATACTCACAGGTGACGTATGCAGAGGTCAGAGAACAGTTTGTTGTTGGTTCTTTCCTTCCATGATGTGGTTCTAGGGAATAAACTCAGGTTGTCAGTCTTGGCACCAAGTGCCTTTACCTACTGAGCCATTTTGCCAGCCCTAAAACATTATTTTAAAAAATGATAGTCCTGGCTGGCCCAGTAGGGAAAAGCACTTGCTTTGTGGTCCTGATGGCCTCACTTGGAACGCAACGTGGAAGGAGAGAAGTGACTGCCAAAAGTTGTGTCCTGATCTCCATGCCCATGAGTATACACATACACACACACACATACACACACACACACACACGCACACACACGAGACACATGCAGTTGTGTGCACATGCACGTACATATACACACTTAATAAATTTTAAAGTTACAGTAAATACTGTACATTCCAATTGTGAAAATCCAGCTTTTTCACAAATACAGTAAAAGGTGTAACCTTTTAACCTAACCTTTACCATACAATCCTCCACCTACCAGCCCTATATGATGACCCCACTGTCTCAGGTGGTGCGCTATTGCTGTGAAGAGACACCATGACCAATGTAGGTCTTCTAAGGGAAAGCATTTAATAGGGGCTCGCTTACAGCTTCAGAGGGTTAGTCCATTGTCATCAAGGCAGGGAGCAGGGCAGCATGTAGGCACATATGCTCCTTATGGAGAAGCAGCCAAAATTTCTACACCCAGATCTGCAGGCAGCAGAAAGAGAAACGCTGGGCCTGACTTGGGGTTTTGAAACCTTAAAGCCCACCCCCAGTGACACACTTCCTCCAACAAGGCCACACCCCCTAATCCTTCCAAGTAGTGCCACTCCCTCGTGATCAAGTCTTCAAATCAGTGAACTGCTGGGAGCCATTTTTGTTCAAGGCACCACACCCTGTTAGCTAGGGACCTGACAGTCTGGCTAGGCACTTACCTACAGCTACGACATGATGTTCTGGAAGTGGCACCACACCAGCTGCTATTGGTCCCCAAGAGTGGTCCCGTTATTACCACTGGAGAAGCTTCAGCTTTCCCGTTCCATCTTTATTACCCGTTACCTCCCCCAGGGATTGGATTATTGTTCTTTTATTGTCTCTCTTTAAAAGTGTTATTGCTTACCCAGCTCTTCCCTCGTTTGGCTTGTGCTGGTCCCTCCATGCCAGATTAAATCACGGTGTTTTCAAAGACGTGTCTATGATTGCCCAAGTGCAGGAAGACTCAACTTTCTTCTCAATTAAGTGTGGTGATTACTACATTTATCACATCTATATCTGTTATTTACCTTACTTTTTATTGTATTGGTCTTTTTATCTGTAAGGAGTTTCATCTCTTAGCATGGTACATGGTTAAAGAATTATGGGGGGGGGGGCGCTGGAGAGCTGGCTCCACGCTTAAGAGCACCGTCTGCTCTTCCAGAGGACCTGGGCTCATTTCCCCAGCACTCACACGAGAGCTCACTGTCCGTGACTCCAGTTCCAGGGCATCAGACACCTTCGCTCAGCCACACATGCAAGCAGAACACCAATGCACATGAAATAGGGATAAAGAAATAATTAAACGTTAAAAGAAGAATTCTAGGGAGACTGAAGTTAACCAGATGAGAACGTTTGGTTTGGATTCTCAGTCTGTCCTACTATGGCATCCAGCTCTGCCTACTGGGTGCTGGTCCAGAAGTCATCAGGCTCTCTAGGAGCAAGCACAGTTCTTATTTAGACAGAAAGTAGGAATCCACGACCAAGTAGCGTCTCCAGCTGCCCAACTACAAAGCCCTTTAGGTGAGTTCTTCAGAAGGAGTCTGGATCGCTCGATATAGTGCAGTCTGACTGGTCTTTCTTGAGTTTATATGCCTGGACTTGCTAACTATTCTGCAGATTCTCTTTTGGTTGTTTCGTTTTTGCTTTGTTTTCAATACGGGGTTTCTCTGTGTGGTCCTGGCTGTCATGAAACTCACCCTGTAGACCAGGCTGGCCTTGAACTCACAGAGATCCTCCTGACTGTGCCTCATAAGTGCTGGTATTAAAAGCATGCGCCACCACACCCGGTTTATTTCACAGATTCTTTCAGACCGAGTTTTCTCTTTATTTTTAAGGATGTATTTGTTTTTTATTTTATGTATATGCATGTTTACCTACATGTATCTGTATGGACCACATCCATTCCCAGTGCTGGCTCTCCACAAGAGGGTGTTGGATTTTCCGAAACTATAAACTGACATGTGAATTCAGGAACCA
Organism: Microtus ochrogaster; assembly: GCF_000317375.1. NCBI lineage: Eukaryota > Metazoa > Chordata > Mammalia > Rodentia > Cricetidae > Microtus > Microtus ochrogaster. The sequence goes on from NC_022029.1 coordinate 32,723,537, forward strand.
AACCCAGGGCCTCTGCAAGAGCAGTCAGTGCTCTTAACTGCTGAGCCATCTCTCCTGCCTTTCTTCTTTGTTTTGAAAAAACAAAATCTTTTCAGGGCAAGTGAGGTAGGTAGAGGCACTTGTCTAGTCTGACCTTCTGAGTTCATTCCCCAGGACCTACATGATGGAAGGAAAGAACTGACTCCTACAAGATATCCTCTGACTTCCAGGAATAAATGCACACACCTACACCCCAATTAATAAATAAATGTAATAGAGAGACGGCTCAGTGGCTAAGAGCACTTGTTGCTCTTCCAGAAGACCTGAGTTCCATTCCCAACACCCACATCCAGTGGCACACAACCCTCTAGAGGATCCAGCACCCTCTTCTGGCATCATTGGGCACCAACACATGTGTGCAATACACATACACATGCTCATATAAATAAAACTATAATAAATCTGTTTTAAAAGTTAAAAGGTAAAACCTTCTTATTGGAGGGTAATTTCATAGTCACAAGAAGTGGCAAAAACAGCGCAGAGTTCTGGTGTGCCCTTCCCTAACTGCCCTTCCTGGGTGTGCATTTTACAGCTCTAATTCTGACTCTAGTGCATTCTCTCCACCTCTCTGCTGCTCCGTAGAGCCTCACACAGAGGACGGAATTAAACGTATTACATGATGATAGAATTCGCGTGTCCTGGGGCTTGAAACCACATCCAGGTTCATAGATTTCCTTCCCATCCTTGCTCTTGGACATTGCATCACCCCACATACACCTGGCCTGTGTCAGGAGACTAAACCAGTAAAAGTTTCCTTCATGAATGCCAGGGCAGGAGAGTGGGGCAAGATACTGGGGTAATTTCCCAGCGTTGACATTTGTGTTTCAACTGTCCATCCTCCAAAGACACGCATGGGGAAGGTGTGGCCTTTAGTCTCCGGTAGGATTAGAAGTCAGCCTGGTGGAGGAGAGTAGACCCTCGAGCTATGATCTAGAAGGAAAAGCTGAGACTCTGTCTCCTCTTTGTGCGCTTCCCACCTGTGGTGAGACGGAAAGTCTCCCACAGAGTCACGTCACACCCCCAGGGAATAGCATCCTGAGGCTGCGGTCGGCTTCAGAATAACAGAGGAAGAGAAAAACAGATGGAGCTGCATGGGGCACAAGTGGATGCAGGTTGGGACTTGGCGTTTGGAGGGTCACAATACCATCCTTCCTGTTTGTTGTGCTTTGAGTGATTCATGTCTCCACTTCAGAAACTTAGAGGAAAGCCTGTTACATGAGAGAATCCAAAGCCCGTCTCTCTGAAGTGTTGGGGTCCATCTCATCATAAGCAGGACAGAGTTCCTAGCAGGAAGCTACCTCGGGTGCTGTCGCCCTGAACTTGACATTTATTTGGATTGGCAATGGAATTAATTATCCCAACAGGAGTCAGAGGAGGTGAGGGTCGTTAGTAACAATTGCCGTCAGCTTTTCACAGAAACGCTCTCCTTTGATGGATCTCCGTGTTGGGTGTGTCGTCCGGTCTGACAGGGCTAGAATTGGAGTCTTTGGGTAAGCAGGCAGGAACTCGGTTGTTCCTTTGCAGAGGGCCATCAGTCCCTGTCTGTCGGTAGAGAGTGTGGGTCCAGTGTCTATATTCTCAGAACAGAGACAGAGGAACCGTAGGGGAATCTGTGTTTGGGAGGTGGAGCCAGTGGTGTGCTTCTAAGGAAACAAGGACAGGGGTTGGAGGTATATATATAAGAGGAAGAATGCAGCGGATTAGTGTCAGCCCCTTAACTCTGCATGAGGAGACCCTGTCTCCACAGCCAGTCCCCCTGATGTTGGAAGTATAGCCTTTAAAATCACCGCTACACTAATCCTGTCACGTATTTTCAGAAGTGGCCGTCTATAGCACCCTGAGTTTGGTGCTACAGTTTTGGTCCCCAACTTGGGAGGTGGTAGGAACTTTAAGAGATTAAGCCTAGCAGGGGAAGATCTTTGAAGGCATGCCCTGGAATGGGATTGTGGAGCCATGTTCTTCCTGTTTCCCTTAAGTCCCCATAAGCTCCTTGCCATGAGGATGTGCTGTCCCATCTCAGGCTCAGAAACAGTACAGGCATACAGCCAGGGACCAAAGCCGCCAAACACGGAGACAAGATAAGCCTCCTCTGTAAATTGAACAACTAACGGAATCTCAAGCAATGAACATAAAATGACCAGGAGACATGAACTATAGTGCTAAGAACATGTACAGGGGCTGGAGAGATGGCTCAGTGGCTCCGGAGAGATGGCTCAGTGGCTCCGGAGAGATGGCTTGGCGACTCTGGAGAGATGGCTCAGTGGCTCCGGAGAGATGGCTTGGCGACTCTGGAGAGATGGCTCAGAGGCTCCGGAGAGATGGCTTGGCGACTCTGGAGAGATGGCTCAGGGGCTCTGGAAAGATGACTCAGGCCCAAGGGAGATGGCTCTGGCTCCGGAAAGATGGCTCAGTGGCACACTGGCTGCTCTGACACAGGACCTGGGTTGGCTTCTTAGTACCCACACGGCAGCATACAACCATCTGAAACTCCAGTCACTGGGGATCCAACGTCCTCTTCTGAACTCAGAGGGTACCAAGTGTGCAGACAAACAGGCAAACAAAACATTCATCCACACATAATAAAATAAATATATCTAAAAACTTAACAACAACAAAACTCCATAAATTCCCACATCCATAGTGTATGAAAATACTTGATGATGTCATGGTGATCTGTTTTGTGGCAGGAGTAATTGGTTTCCCTTTGCTTTGGTGTTCTCCTTTCTGAGTGAGAATAAGAACAAAAGCTGTCTCGTACATTTGTGGCCAGAATTAAATGAACTAATGCATATACCTTTAGAGAAAAGTAGGTTTGCTTTTGAGAAAGTACTCAACATCTGTTTGTCTGTATTCGCACCAGTGTGGGTCCAGAGATAAGTGATGTAGATGTTTGATTTGATTTTCTTTTTCCTTTAAGCCAAGTGTAAAAAGAGAGAGAGAGAGAGCCCATCTTTTCCCCCATTTAACTAATTATTACAGAGAAAACATTTCCAAGGACCTAAGAAAGACACTAGGTACTGGCGAGCCGTTGGTTGAAAATTTTTATTTCACTGTGTGGGACTCCACAGCATTTGCCTGTTACAAATGTAATTGGAAGCTGGATGGTGGTGGCACACACCTTTAATTCCAGCACCCTGGAGGCGGAGGCAGGCGAGTCTCTAAGTTTGAGGCCAGCCTGATCTACAGAGTGAGTTCCAGGACAGCCATGGCTACGCAGAGAAGCGGTATCTTGAAAAACGAAAAAAAAAAAAAAGTAATTGGAACTTGGAAATGCCTCATGAGTTATTCAAGCCTGAAAGCTGGGGATGAGTTGGGTGCGTGGGGTTACCTTTTCCTTTCACGACTCTCCTCGGGTTGTCTGGGTTGATTCAACCCGCTGACAGCTCCATCACGATGACTGCTTTTTCATTTGGCCGTTCTTTTTCCTTTCAAAAGAGCGTCTAAACTGGAAGAATAATGTGTGCACCTGGTAAAGCATTTAGTGGTACAAAGGGGAATAGAGTGAAAAGTGAATTTCCACCCTGCATGGGACCTGCGGGATGCCCTTCAGGGGAAACAGTTCTCCCTCTCCCCCTCTCCCCCTCTCCTCCCCACTCTATTGTTGAAGCTGAGTTTCACTGTATAGTCTAGGCTGGTCTCAAACTCACCACCATCTTGCTTGAGCTTCCGGAGTGCTTGGGTTACAGGCATGTGCCACCACTCCTGGCTTGAGTCTCATGTATATTTCTGGTGCACATGCATGCACACTGTCTGCACATAATTGTAACGTGTGTTTGTGCTTTCTGCACCTCACTGATGCCACTATGGCTTGAGGAATATCCTACATCAGCGTACAGTGATACATCTTTCTTCTGACTACATGGCATATGGCAAAGCGCCTTCTTACGGCTGCGTGATATAAAACTGGATATTTGTTTGATAATTTCACACAGCTTGAACCAATAATAACTTTTAGAAGCATACTTACATAATCCGTCTCCTGTGGGTAGACGTTTATATATTCTTTATCCTGGGTATTGTAAGTAATGGCTCTCATCATACATGTTCTTGGAAGTGTGTGGGTGCCTGTGTAGGATAAATCCCTGAGTGGGCGGCTGGTGCTCGTGTGCACTGTTCAGCTTGATAGATCTTGCCGCTTGCTCCTGTAAGACATTTGAACAGTTTATGCTGCAACTATCAGTGTGTAAGAATATAGGCAAAAGCCTTCCAAGAGTTCTGTCTTCGTCTGATTTGTGCTGCCGTTGCAGGAGACCACAGACTAGGTGATTAATAACGAGCAAAAAGGCATTAGCTTTCACTTCTAAAGCTGGGGAAGTCTAGACTGGGGGATCCACATGTGGCTGGAGCATCAGTTCAAGCTGCATCCTCCCTCCAGACATTGGGAGGCAGAAGAGCAAAGAGTAAAGGAGGGGGACCCCACTCTCGTGATGGATGCTGAGCAGCTTTGGGTGTGCATGTGCGTGTGCAGGCGCACCCCTCTGCGAGCACATGGAAGCCAGAGGCTGCATCCGACTTTGCTCCGTCATTCCCCACCTTCCCTGCCACTGTCGATGTGAATCCATTGGCAAAGGTAGAGCCCTACTGTCATAAAACCCTCCTAAAGGACCAATCTCCCGAGACTGGTCTAGTGGCAATTCAATTTCAGATGAGTTTCAGGCAATGAAGCCATGGCCTCTTCTCTTTGCACTCAGGAAAACATTAAAATAATCCTTTGTGCGTGAAGACTATGCATGCTCAATTAATGCAGCCCAATTGCAGATGCTGATTCCCTTCCCCACCCAAAAACCCAGGGTGTATTGCAGTTAGTATTTGCTTAATTTTTTTCTCTTGATACAAACTTTATACGGTGAAATGTTCAAATCTTAAGCTGTATTCACTGAGTTTTGTTTTTTAAAAATAATTTATTTTTATTTTATGTACACTGGCCAAAGGACAATAATAATAGGAGTTGTAACAGTCTGTGATAGTCATAATTTATTGAGTATTTATTGTGTACCAAAGCATTTCTAGGCTCTTATTTTATTTTGCAGGCTTATTGTCATGTGTGTTTTAGGAAGTACTCATCTCTGAGCCTTGGCTGTGCCCAGCTGTCCAGTTTTTTTCTAGGTTTCCTTGGCATACTGAGTTTTAGTAAAAGGTTCTGCTTGTTGCTCATAAGAATAATCACTTTTTTTTTGAAGTAATGGAACATTAACTGATGGCAAGGTGAATACCTTCTTTCGTCATTGGTCTGGAGGGTGAGGGGTCTCTGCAGTGAGGAGTGCCAGGTTAAGGCTCCAGGTTGTTGTTGAGGGCGTGGATCTGAAACCATCACTGCCCATATATTTCTTTACTTGTGGTTTTTAAGAAGCCCACATATCAAATTGTACCTTTTAAAAGACATTTTAAGTGTACAGTCCAGTGGTGCTAAGTAGTCCCATTGTTACAAAATAGACTTTTGATACTTTATCAACCTATAAATCTGGAACTATACCTAGCAAACAGTTCCCGGCCCCTGCTACCCACAATTCCACTTTCTGCTTTAGAGTAACTACTTCAGTCCTCATATCAGCCTTGCTACAGAATTTATCTTTGTGGGGTCAGCTTATTTTCACTCGGTGTAAAGTACCAAAGGCTCGTGCATGGTGTAGCTAGCACGTAATAGGATTTGCTTTCCCTTTAAAGGTTGGGCAAAGCTGGATGTTGTCATTTTGGAAAGTGCCATGAGAGAGAAAGCCACCGTGCACAGAGCTCAGGTGGAGAAGTTTTTTTATTGTGAGTGGGAAAATGGAGGAGGGGAGAAGGTAGACCAGCGTCTGCGGACAGGAGTGGCGGAGAAGAGAGAGGCGGAGAGACACAGGTAGAGAAGCAGAGAGAGAAAGAGACTGGAGATGGGCAAGGCCCACCTTTTAAATTTTTTTTATGATTTATTTAACTTTATTTTATGTGCATTGGTGTGAAGGTGTCAGATCGCCCTGGAACTGGATTTTTCAGGCAGTTGTGAGCTGCCATGTGAGTGCTGGGAATTGAACTCTGGTCCTCTGGAAGAGCAGTCAGTGCTCTTAACCGCTGAGCCATCTCTCCAGCCCCAAGGCCCACCTTTTAAAAGGGAACATAGTGAATGTGCACAGGAGGTGCTCTTAGGGGCTACCGCTGAGAATGTATCCTGTCAGGACCCCAAGGGCAGGCCAGTACAGATGCCTGAACACGATACTGGAGAGATGGCTCAGTGGGTAAAGTGTTTGCCATGCAAGCATGAGAACTTGAATTCAGGTGTCCAGCACCCATGTGAGAGCTGAGCATGAGGGTGTAAGTGTCTGACCCCAGCACTTCCTGTAGGACTGTGATGTGCAGACTCTGGGGTTTCCGGTCAGTCAGTGTAGATGACATGATGAGCTCTAGGTTCAGTGAGAGACCCTGCCTCAAAGAATAACGTGGAGAGTGAGATAGGAACTCAGTGTGGACCTCTGGCTTCTCCACGCATGTGCACAGGGATGAGTGCACTGCACACACGAGGCTGAATGATGCTCAGTGTGTCCATGAGCATTCCCTGACCTCTGGCTTCTCCACGCTTGTGCACAGCGATGAGTGTACTGTACACATGAGGCTGGAGGATGTCCAGTGTGTCCTTTATCCTTTCAAAGACGTGAACCTGATGATATGTCTTATTTTTCCACTGTTCCACCTAGCAGTTGCCCCATTAACAACCCCACCAGCTGTCGTGGAGAAGCCATGCCAGGCCTTCAGTGTCCACAAAAGCTACTTACACTGTGCTGGGCACACAACTGTTGTATGCTCACTGTGTGTCCAGTAGATGTGGGAAATGAGGGCAGGAGACAGGAGGAGTCAAGCAGAGAGCTCTGCATGATGTAAAAGCTTTGACTTGATAGGGGTTTAGGGTAAATGTGTTGTCAGAACAAGGTTGGAGAGATGGTTCAGTGGTTAAGAGCACTGGTGGTTCCTCCAGAGGACCCAGGTTCAAGTCCCACATGACAGCTCACAACTGTCTGTAAACTGCCTGGAATTCCAGTTCCCTCACACAGACGTACATGACACCAAGGTACATAAAACAAGAATAAATTATTTAAAAAAAAAACCAAACTCAGTGAATATAGCTTAAGATTTGGACGTTTCACCATATCAAATTTATTTCAAAAGAAAAATTAAGCAAATACAAACTGGTGCACCCTGAGTTTTTAGGAGGAAATGAATTGGTGTCTGCAGTTGATCTGCATTAAGAATGAGATTGATGGATAAAGAGAGGAATTGGTGGCCACAACATATTTAAGACAGTTATTGAACCTTGAGCTTAGCATTAGAGTGCTTGCCCAGAGGTGCAAGACCCAGCACTGCCAAAATAAATACATAAATACATAAGTAATTACTGAATAGAAAATAAATACGTAAGTATTTGATGTATCTGTTTGAATTCTCTATGTTTGAAAGTTTGGGTAGTACAATGGCATGAGGAACAGATGAAGAGACCTTCCACCTCACCGGCCCAGTTGGTGGTCCTTGTGTCCTTCCCCATGGGATGGAGACAGATACCGGTTAATACCATGAAGCATTTTCTTCCCTTAACGGAGTCATTCCCAGAAGTGCCTTCTGCCATGACAAATAGACTAGCAACCAGTAATGGCTGGTGTTTGCAGGCAGTGGTTAAAGTCTTCCAGGATCAGAAAGACTTTACCTTCTAACCGTCGCAATCCATTTCTGCTGCTGTTATGGTGTATCAGACAGAACTTCACTTGGCTCATGATTTTTCAGCAGGGAAGTCCAAAGACAGCACTGATGTTCCAATGGTCTTCAGGCTTCCTCACAACACGGTAGAGGACAAGACAGAGGCCGTTCTTATCCTTTCGCCAGAGGCCCACTCCTGAGATAAACTGTTGATGAGTTTAGAAGCTGTGGAAACAAAGATGCATGCGGAGACTGACCATTTAATGTTAACAGTGCCGCTGTCAGAAAAACCATCCATGTCACTGTGTCCAGACGGTTCTAAAAGCTGTAGGTCTGTGTGCGGGACAATTCTGTATTCTGTCAAATATGTTTTAAATAAACACTGATTGGCCAGTAGCCAGGCAGGATGTATAGGCAGGACAACCAGACAGGAAGTATAGGTGGGGCAAGGGGAACAGGAGAATTCTGGGAAAGAGGAAGCCCATTCCTCCATAGTCCTGCCCAGACCATGGAAGAAGCAAGATGTAACCTGCCCTGCTGAAAAAGATACCGAGCCATGTGGCTAACATAGATAAGAATAATGGGTTAATATAAGCTACAAGAGCTAATAAGAAGTCTGAGCTAATGGGCCAATCAGTTTATAACTTATGGAGACCTCTGTGTGATTCTTTGGGACCTAACAACTGTGGGGACTGGGCAGGACAGAAACCCCAACAAGCAAGGCCCTCCATGTTACAGGTCTGTGCTTATTACCTGTGCCCCTGCAGTCCTGTAATGTGACCTTAGAAAAGATGGTTAACCAGCCAGTTTTGGGCTTGTCGTCTGTAATAGAGATCTCAGGGGAAGCACACACTTCCTAGCATTCTGGAAAGGATCAGTCAAGGTTATCGTCTGCAGGGTGCTTAGCACAGCATCCAACTGAAGGGCCTCAGGAACTTGGAAACATTTTGTTTGTTTTTAGCAGTGCAATTAGAATAGGCTTCCAAGGCGTGCCCCCGGTGTCATCTCAGCTCTCCTGTTTGCCTTTGATGGAAAGAGCCTTCAGAAGTGTGCCATTGTTTGCCATGGCACTCAGCAAACAGTATGGACTTTCGCTACAGTTGTTGGTGCTTTGGTAAGAGCCATTTGGAAGCCTTTGGAAGCTGGGATTTTTTGGCAGGCTTCAGGTGTTTGTTTATGGAGGTTGCCTTGGCATAGTCCTAGGTAGAAGCAGTGCCCAGGGTTCCTAGCTGATTCATCCCTCGGTGTGAATCTAGAGAGAATTCATCTGACTTGGGGGGCCGGCAGTGAAGCCCCCAGGACCTCATTACAGATAGGCTTGCATCTTTGAATTCCCTTACTGAGAGATTATTCCACATCATTTGAATTTCCTCCTTTTTAATGTAAGCAACTTTGGCTGCTGGTGGAAATAATTAGTCAGAAAATGTTCTGGTATTTTGGGCACAATTAAGAATTTTGCTCTTCGGAAAGTAATAGATCTTAGGATTTTAGAGCTGACGGGGCCCTAGGAACACATACATCGGTACTTGCTGGATGGGGCTCACCCATCAAAGGAGAAGAACATGGGCTTCTTGCTGTCAAGTGTAGCTCCCTGCTCGTGTCTGGCTGGAGAAAACACATTGTTCACTAGTTAGAAAACAGACCTATTTTGTCCAAAAGCAACTATGCAAACTGAAATCATTACAGATGATCAGTCCTTTACCTGACATGCTCGAGACTAGAGGTGGCTCAGTTTTGAGGGGTGCCCTCTCCATTTCCATACATGTAATAAGTTATCTAGGGTAACCCCCAAATTCATTTATGTTTCCTATACATTGTGCACATAGCCTGGAGGTGATCTTTTACGATACTTTTAGTGTTCTTCTGTCTTAACTATAACCTGACTCATGGGTTCAGGTGTGGCATTTTCCGTGTAGAGCATCATGTCGAAGCTCAGAAAAATTCAGATTCTTGAGTATTTCTCATTTCTGGTCTTCAGATTTAGATGGCTATCTGTTACTACAGTGTCTTCCTGGAGTTCCTTCTGAGTGCACAGTTTACTGCTTGCTGGATTCACTGGTTTATCACCGACCTAGGATGGCAAGCAAGGTAGAGGTACCAGAGGCTCAACACAGCAAAGATTTAGTTATTGATCATGTACTGTGTCCGGTCTGGGTCAGGGTGGACAGTGCCTACACTCTGTGCACAGTGAGTCAGAGAATAGAGCTGGTAGAGGCCCCACCCTCCGTGCTGGACCATTAGAGTACATGGCTTTCGGGCTACCACAGCAGGGCAAGAATGCTCACCTACTCCTCTATACTCATGTCTTCATTGCCCATTGGGTAGAGCACATGACCCTGCCTAGCCTCAAGGAGTCTAGAAGCATGAGGAACGTGTGGAATGTGTAACCAGGTAGAAGAGATGTTATGCTTCTTCAAAGAGTGCGTTTGAAACCTGTTCCTTCCGCTTCCTCACCTCTTCCAAGATTTATGACCTGCCCAGTTTGCTGAGCCCCCAGATTTACTGAAGTGTTCATGACAGCAGCTTCCAGTAGTCTAGTGAGGACAGAATGCTTCCGTCAATCAGAAAGCCCATGAGTAGAGCCGCGTACCCACAGTAGAGAAATGGCTGGCCCAGCTGTGATGTCATCTGCTCATCTCCCTCTTCAGGGCATTAGGATACTTTTGCTGGCCTCCTGGTGACTGTGTGGTGAGCTGAAAACACTGCCATTCACTCCAAAAGAAGCAGCTACGGTCCTGAGGCCCGATGGGGCCTTGCAAAGCCATCTTAGTGCTGTCACGACCACTCACTCAACTTGGCCATTGTAGCATAGAAACAACCACAAGCAGAAGAGGTAAGCTAGCTTGGCTACGTTCCAGTAAGACTGCGGCCACAGGAAGTCCAGTTTCATGTGGTTATTTCATGTCATAGACTCTAATTCTTTTTCTTTCATTTTTCCTCTAACCATTAAAAACATGTCATATGAAGAAAAAAAAAAGACTACTGAATGGATTCAGACCGCAGACCGTAGCTTGTTGCCTCTTAGGACAAACACATTTATAGGCAAAGCCGTGGACAGTTCTCCAAGATGGAGAAGTAAGCTGACTTGGTCTGATACTTCACATGCCCTGTGGTATCTCTGGTATCTCCATCACGTATGCTAGGAGATTAAAGGCCTGGGGCAAGTGGCGTAGGTCATGGAACAGAAAATAGCACATAAGGGTATTCTCAGTACCCTTTCAAGCAAGACTGTGGCTCCCATCTGTCAGAGTGACTGAGATCTCCAAGTTCCATGCTGCTACATTTTGGGGTGCTGTGGGTACTGCCTGTGTTGCTGGTGGTAGGGCCGTGTAGTATAACCTCTGTGGGAATGGTTGGGCAGATGTAGCAGAAATTTCTCCCAAGTCTAGGATTTATCCTACAGTTATATTTGCAAAAAATGGGAACTGGTGAGAAGCAAGGAGATTCGGCTGGGCTTAGTAGCCTTTACTGGGAATCCCAGCACTAAGGAAGCTGAGACAGGAAGATTGCTGTGAGTTTGAAGCCAGCCCAAGCTACCCAGTGAGTTCTAGACCAGCCTGGGCTATAGTGTGAAAGCCTGTCTCAAAAAAAAAAAAAACCCATGGGACTGGAGAGATGGCTCAGAGGTTATGAACACTGGCTAATCCTCCAGAGGTCCTGAGTTCTGTTCCCAGCAACCACATGGTGGCTCACAACCATCTGTAATGAGATCTGGTGCCCTCTTCTGGCCTGCAGGCATACATGAAGATAGAGCACTCACATACATAAAATAAATAAAAATATGAAGCACATAACACATGTACAGTATAAGTTGCACCCCAGTTTGGGGAGCCAGAGATTAAGAACTGTCTAATGTCCCAGGGAACTGCCTGAACTGGTTTTATACAAACATTCAGGCATTCTGTGGAACCGTACTTAAGAAATAAGGAAGCTTTTTAAAAAATTAAGTTTGTGTTGCTTTTAAGATAGGTTGACCTTGAACCCCCTTCCTGATCCTTTTGCCCTCAGTTGCTGATATTAGTATATCCAGCTTCTTCATCCCTAGTGTGTGTATGTCCTCCCTCCCCACCCTGCTCCTCTG
>NC_022029.1:32736455-32744442 GCF_000317375.1 Microtus ochrogaster
TTGGGAGGGAGGTGTTGGTATGGTTCTATGAAGCCCAGATGACCTCCTACTTGCTATGTGGCAGAGGCTAGTAGTAATTTCCTGATCCTTTTGCCTCCACTCCACAAGTCCCGAGACTACAGGCGTGTACCACCACTTTGTAGCTTTGAACCATGTGAAGATGAATACTTACTCAAAAAATAGGTAAAAATGAATAAAGTTCATCTTCACGGCCCCAGAAAGCCATGCAATAAGGAAGCCCGGTTAATTGTATTTACTCGTTTTCACGTGTTCACGTGCCATCCAGGGCAGCTTGGCTCCTGTGGTATGAACTGAGACTATTTCTTTACACAGTGCTGTCTGCCTCCTTCTACCCGCTTCCTTGGTTACGTGTGAAGAGTAAATGATGGATACCAACAGTACCTTGGACTTGGAGTTAAAATGTTTAAGTCAGTCTACAGTTATTTCTGGATTAGCTGTTCTTCCAGATCAGAGCTTCCTAATCACTATGCTAAAATTGAATGTCTTCAGCCTTAGAGAACATATGGGGGGGTGCTTCAAGTGGCAACTTCTTCTAAGAAGCCTGCCCCTTATCTCTAAGTGGCTCTGCAAATATTATTTTAACATGGGCAGTGGTATAGGAAGTTTGAGAAATAATGGCACTTGCTCTTCCAGAGGACTCAGGTTGGATTCCTCTCACCCACATGGTGGCTGTAACTCCAGTTCAGGAGATTGGATGCCCTCTTCTGGACTCTTGAGGGTACTGCACACATGTGGGGCACATACATACATGCAGGCAAACACCCATACACATAAAATAAAAATAAAAAAATCTTTTTTGTGTTTCAAGACAGGGTTTTTCTGTGCAGCCCTAGCTGTCCTGAAACTCACTCTGTAGACCAGGGTAGCTTCAAACTCACAGAGATCTGCCTGCCTCTGCCTCTCAAGTGCTGGGATTAAAGACGTGCACCACCTTAAATCTTAAACCTATATGCTGCATAAAAATCATTATAAAAGTAACAAACCAAATAGTTGTGGTCTTTGGGGGGGGGTCTTTGGGGGAGATCTCAATAGTGGTTTGGCCCAGCCCAGGAGTCCTTAGCCTGTTTTCCAGATTGAGGGAAGTGAACCCAGAATTTCCCAAGAGCTCCCCAGCCTCGGGGTCTCCCACACAAGCCTACTGGGGGTAGAAGAAGAGTCACATTTTAGGACATTTTTTACTTTCTAGGAACAAACACTCCTGTCCCACTCTCCGCTGATGGACCTATAGTTGGGGACCATTGTCTTCAAAGAATATGTGAAATCTCACATGGTTAGACCAATTTAAGCTAAGTTCACACCACCAAATACGAGAGAGATTTTTATCAAGTGCTAATGATGGGTGAAAAACCAAAACCCTCCTCCTTTTAAGCGGTGTTCCCTGTAGGCTAGCGCTTAAGAACATTTTGAAATTCTGTTATCACTGTAGTACTTACTGTCATGTTGCGTCCTGGTAAGTCTGGTGATGTTACCATTGTCTGTTCTTCATGTTTTCTGGAAAAAGTGACTGATTTAATGTGTCAGTGTAGTACTATGTGAAGAATCTGAGAGCTATTAAAATGCTTAAAAATAAAATGATCAATTCTTCCTTTGTTCTCGTGACAGGATAATTGAAGCTATCTGCATAGGCTGGTTCACCGCGGAGTGCATCGTGAGGTTCATCGTCTCCAAAAACAAGTGTGAGTTTGTCAAGAGACCCCTGAACATCATTGACTTGCTGGCAATCACGCCCTATTACATCTCTGTGCTAATGACAGTGTTTACAGGCGAGAACTCACAGCTCCAGAGGGCTGGAGTCACCTTGAGGGTGCTCCGGATGATGCGGATCTTCTGGGTGATTAAACTCGCCCGGCACTTCATTGGTCTGCAGACGCTGGGTTTGACTCTCAAGCGATGCTACCGAGAGATGGTTATGTTACTTGTCTTCATCTGTGTTGCCATGGCAATCTTTAGTGCACTTTCTCAGCTTCTTGAACACGGGTTGGACCTGGAAACATCCAACAAGGACTTCGCCAGCATCCCTGCTGCCTGCTGGTGGGTGATTATCTCCATGACTACAGTTGGCTATGGAGATATGTATCCTATCACAGTGCCTGGAAGAATTCTTGGAGGAGTTTGTGTTGTCAGTGGGATTGTTCTGTTGGCATTACCTATCACTTTCATCTACCATAGCTTTGTGCAGTGTTATCACGAGCTCAAGTTTAGATCGGCTAGGTATAGTAGGAGCCTCTCGGCTGAGTTCCTGAATTAATGTGTTGTGAATCAGTCCTTGCTCACACTTGATTTGATTGAGAGTTGACACGACTTCTTATTCATGTGTTTCTCCCTGGGTGAGCCCTGCAGTGGCCTTGTCATTGTGTTGATGGGGTGAACGATATTCTTTACAGTTGAAGGGATAAAGCAGTCTACTTATGGAGTAAACAGGACGGGGACCACTCACACACACCGGTGACACCAAGAGTAAACTTTAGGACCTGGCTTTATTTGGTCTTGTCTCTGCCTTGGCTCTCTCAGACCCATTGTTGTGGGATGTTGTTAAGCCCATTATTTGAACACTTGAAATTAGAAAGACACCATTCTCCAAATGCTTTTCCGTCTTAACGAATTCAGAAGAAGCTTGGAACTTACAGTGTTATTTTTGAGACTAACATTTTCACTTCTAAATGTTTTATAATTTCTCATATCAATGTCAGAAGTATCCTGGAAACATATGCCACATGTGCGAACTGTTTAACAAATACTTTAAAAAGTTGGCCCAAATTTAAACTGTAGCACGGAGCTAGAGACAAGCAAAAATATTATTTGGAAAAACTTTGCACACTTCTCTGTGCCCAGCTTAATTCTTGTGCTTGTCACTTCCCTTATCTTAATAACTTCATGGAACCTGAAGTGTGTTTTCTCTTCCTCGTTAGGCTGCCCACTTTACTGAAGTAACTTCCAAAGAGTATGTGAGAACGGAGAGAGCTTATATTGTTCAGTGTTTTGTTGGGCAATATTAGAATCCATTGCTGTGACTTAGGCCATAAGAGTCCTAACATTCAGATAGCCAGGAATTCCTAACATAAAATGATAATAGAAATGGTTTGATATTCTCAGTGTTAGAGCCCTAGGTCTCCTCTCCAGTTCTTTACTTTCCCTCAGCACCACGGGTTTAAAGGAAGAAAAGATATTTATTTAGCCTTTTGGCACAACAGTCATACTTAATGGGTCGTCTAGGTTGTCATTAAAGGAGAAATGCTGACTGTCTTAGTTGAGTGTCACTAAGTCAGCTCGAAGCCAGCTCTAGGCAGCGCAGATGCAATTATTTGGCCTGATTCCCCATCGTGAATCACAGTCACCCCAAACCTCTTCTTGTAAGGATGTCAGACAACAGACCACATTACCCCATCTAGACTGCTATTGTTAGATGGAGCAAAAGCCATGGCCGTTCAGTGCTCAATTTTCATAACTATGAATGAGACTATTGGATTTTCAATAACTCCTAATAAAGAAATCATGTGAACGCACAGAAACATCAAAGTCACTGATTCGCCAATAATTTAGTTTGCGTACTGTGATTATCAGGGGTGAAGGAATGGGTGGGGACCTGGATGTGCTTTTCAATCTAAGAATTGCCAGAAGTGTCTACTAAAGGAGTATTAGCCATGAGTTAACTTTCACTGTTACAGGTAGAAAAACCAAGGCGAGAGAGGATGTGCTAATTAAGGAGCTAGGGCTGAAACCTTTGTCTCCTGTGAGCAGACTAGGCAGTTTCTTCTGCAGACCTCTCTAGGCTAGGCAGAAACTGTCATAGGCCACACTTCTTTCTCCTTGCCACGATCAGGTAATAATAGCAAGACCGTTCCCTTTCCCTAATTCCCTTTTCTGAATTCATGTGATACTGGCCTTTAAAAAAACCTCACCGCTTCTTCCCTCCACCTTCACTGGTGTGCTAACTTCACACACTAGATTGTTATTTGTGTATTTTTGTTGCATTTTAACTGAACATATGGCATAGTTTTATTTATTTTTAAGTTTTGTGATTTATGCAAATTGTATGCAGATGATAGTTCATCTATATTATTAGTAAGAATATGGTACCTTTAATTTTACTGGCGCTGTGATACTTCATGTGGATATGTTTCACCTCTCTACGCAGCTTAGTTGTTGTGAGCTGGAACCCTCGAGGGCACACACACATTGCCATATCCTCACTGTGTGTTTCAGACAGGCTCATGTGTGGCAGAAACTGGTATGAAGAGACAAGGAGATGTCATGGCTGGATGTGCACATGGTTAGCCCCCCGTAGGAATCCACACAGGCGCTCTAAGTTGCTTTTGGGTAGGAAGTGACAATGCTCGACTTTTCACAGGGGCCGACTTTCATCAGGAAGCACTTGGATGTTGTTGCTAACGGCAGTTCACCTACTGTTTATAAACAAAGAGATAAGGCGTGATAAACTGGTTCATTCATAAGTGAGAAAATACAACAGAGTTGATTTATCATGTAGGTTGTTGTAGCATGTTAGGGACGGGTATTTTCTTGCAGTTTTCTCTGGGTATCATGGATTTTTGTTTTACTTATTTTTTTCATTTGTTTATTTTGCTTTTTTGGAGATAGGGTCTCTTGCTGTATACATAAGGCTGACCGCAAACTTGTGACAATCCTCCTGCCTCTGCCTCCCAAGTGCTAGAATTACAGGTGCATGCCACAACATCCAGCTGCTTTAAAAACAAACCCAGAACAGATGTTTCAGTGTTTAAGAGCACTTACTGCTCTTGCAGAAGCCTGAAGTTCAGTTCCTAGCACCCATGTGGTAGCTCACAATTATCTGAAACTCCTCTTTTGGTATCTGTGAGGTTCTGCACACATATAACAAACATACACTCACACAGACGCACACACATGTGCATAAATTTTAAAAATAAATAAATTTCAAAAATTGTCAGGGTGGCATCTTCTTCTTAGATGTCCTTTAGCAATCTTTCACAGTTTGGTCTTCGTGGCACTAATGCTTGCATGAAGACCCACACGCACCCCAAGGAGTCAGATATATCCTCAGCTAGAACACTGAGAAGGGGAGATACCCAAGTCTTTGTTGTGAATTTACTGCATTTGAATGTATGTGATTGATCACTCTTACACATTTGACTTGTATTCCCTGAAACAAGGGGGGAAAAAACAAAACTAGGGAATATATGTGAAAGTGGACATATAATTTAATAAATTCTCTTTTGTTGTTTTTGTTTGTTTCTTTCTTTTTTGAGACATAGTTTCTCCATATAGCCCTGGCTGTCCTGGAATACTCTGTAGACCAGACTGGCCTCAAACTCACAGAGATCCACCTGCTGCCTGAGTCCTCAGACTACAGGCACGCACTACCATGCCTGATTCGTCTTTTTTTGTTTTTTTTTTTTTTAATTATTATTACTTTTGTTGAGTTGCTTGTTCAAACACTTCCATTTGTCCTTGGAGTTAGTAGTTACATGCGATTGTACATTTGTATATTTTTATTTAAAAATGTTAAAATCTATTCATTCATAATAACTGTTAGTATATCAAAGTAATCATTTTTTTTAAAAAAGTACATGTATTTATTTTACTGTGTGTAGTTTGTATGTGTGTGTGTTAAAGAGAGAGAAAGAGAGAGCAGAGTCTAGGTCCAAGAACAGCTTATAGGTGTCTGTTATCAGTGCCCACTGTGTGGTTTCTGGGGTCCGTCTGGCTTGGCAGCAATCACCTTCACTAGCTGAGCCATCTCCCCAGCCCTTTTAAATCTTTGAGCGCACATCTTGCCTGAGTCTCTTGTGACCCTGCGGAGTGTAGATGAGCAGAAATTGAATGTTGATATGTGGAGAATTTTCTTAGTTGGTTGGGTATTTTCTAGAAGCTTGTTTATCTTTTTTGTTGTAGAAATGAAAATAAAGAACTGAAAACTCCTACATACAGCTAAACTGTGCAGCTTCAAACTTAACACACAGGGGCAGAGTATTCCCCTCTGGCCTGATATAGGTGTGTATTCTTTGTGCAGTAAAGCAGACCAACCACCCAGTCAAATCTGCAGTATTATCTACAGGCTTATAGGAAGCTAGAACTGAACGGATGCGGGAGGCCTTCTGGTCTACCTTGCCCAAAATCTACACCCTTTATCCCTACCCAGATCTAGCAAGAGCTGAAGTCCACTCCACTGGGCTGAGTTGGGAAAGGTCATACTTCTGTCAGGTCAGGCTAGGCAGCAGAGAGTTGATTCCAGACTGCTGATCTTTTTATCTACTCCTTCCTTCCCACCCCACTTTGTTTTACAAAGTTAAAGGTGGGGAGGCTTTCTTTTAAAAATATTTCTTCTTTAGGGCCTAGAGAGATGACTCAGTGGTTAAGAACACTGACTGCTCTTACCAATGACCTGGCATCAATTTGGTGGCCCACAACCCAACTCTAGTTCCACAGGACTGAATGCCCTCTTCTGGCCTTCTAGGTAACCAGCCACACATACATATGATGCACATATACATACACACACAGAAACATATATGTACATGCACACATACATACTTACATATTCTAAACTATATTTTTCTTTTTACGCTTTAGAGATTCCTTCCCCACTTTTAGTTCTAATTAAAAAGTCATTGTTTTCAGAGGCTTTAAACATCAGAAAGGCTTTGGGATTGTGCGATGCCTTAGGGAACTCAGATTTTTATTTTATTTTTGTTTGTTTGATATTTTTGATTTTATGAAATAGGATTCTGAATATCTTAGACACCCCCCCCCTTCTCTCTTTCAGCAAGGTCTTATTAAGCTCTGGCTGTCCTGGAACTCACTGTATAGACCAGGCCGGCCTCACATTCACAGAGATTGCCTACCTCTGCCTTCCAACCCCAGGCTGGTCTTGAACTAGTGACTCTCTGGTGTCTTAACTCCCAAACATTAAAATTACAGGTACACACTACCATACCCAGAAGGAACTCTTACTTTTAAGGGATGTTTGACTTTGGTTTTCTTCTTCTCATGCTCTCTCATCCCGTTCATACGCCCAATGCTGAAAACCGACCTTATACATGCTCAGCAAACCCTCTTGCCACTGAGCCAGTCTCCTAGGCTTTCAGTCGAATTTCAGAAAAGCTCCTATGTGTGTGAGTGTGTGTTCACATGCGCGTGCACAGGCAGTTGGTTATTGGACAGCCGTAGCGGAGCAGGAAGCTTTAATGGAGAACTCTGGACAGGCTCCAGTTGGTCAGGGAAAGCTGCATACACTGGTTCCTTCAGCGAGCATTCATACGGTGTTTGCTTCCTGCCTTTCTAGATGCCATCTGCCCTTGTGGGAATGGGCATGACAGTTCCCTTTCAGAGGGAACGCTAATGCTCTACTGTCCCATTTGCCGTGGGAACCTTCCATAGACTGGTGAAGTGTCACTAGATGACATACACTTTGAGATTCCCCAATTCTCTCAGGCAATCCCAGGATACATTGTACTTTTTCCTCCTACTGGGGATTGAACCTAGGACCTCAAGGTTGTTGGTCAAGCACACTACCACTGAGCTACACTTTCTAGGAGTGCACTTTAACTTTTGATCTTTCATGCAGGCTTAACGGCCAGTTTAGGAAATGGGATGTGATCATCTGCATTTTATTTTATTGTTTTTGAGACAGAGTCTTGCTTTGTAACCCAGGCTAGCCTCATCTGGGTAACAGTCCTGCTGCTTCAGCCTCCCAAATGCTGGGATTTACAGACATGTCTCGCATCCATTTCTTTTTTTTTTATTGAAAAAAAAAATTTCCGCCTCCTCCCAGCCTCCCATTTCCCTCCCCCTCCTCCTACTCCTCTTCCCCTCCCCCCACTCCTCTCCCCTTCCCTCTCCAGTCTGAAGAGCAGTCAGGGTTCCCTGCCCTGTAGAAAGTCCAAGGTCCTCCCCCCTCCATCCTGGTCTAGGAAGGTGAACATCCAAACTGGCTAGGCTCCCACAAAGCCAGAACATGAAGTAGGATCAA
>NC_022029.1:32745177-32751925 GCF_000317375.1 Microtus ochrogaster
AATTGAGAAAATGCCTTACCGCTGGATCTCATGGAGGCAGTTCCTCAACTGAGGCTCCTTCCTCTCTGCTGACTCCAGCTTGTGTCAAGTTGACACAAAACCAGCCAGTACAAAAAGCATAGTAACAGATTTATTTGGTATACTGATATTTGATGAGTTATTAAGTGTACGTTTTTGTCTGTCTTCCATTTGGATTTGTCACTCTGATGAGATTTGCTGTTTTCCTCCTATCTGACCCAGTCAGCAAGAGAATTTGACTTCCATAGGGAAAAAGTCATATTCCCAGTGTGAAATCCTGAATCCTGATGCAAGCCAACTGTTTATTTTATGGCTTTATTTCCAGTGATTCCTATGGCAGAACCGTACAGAAGGAACAGCTTTTAGGAAGTTTGGAAATCAAGAAACAGGAAATTTTCTTTTCAAAACTCTTCAGCCGGGCAGTGGGGGCACACACCTTTAAGCCTAGCACTCGGGAGGCAGAGGCAGGTGAATCTCCATGAGTTGAAGGCTAGCCTGGTCTACAAGATCTAGTTCCAGGATAGCTAAGACTGTTTGTTATACAGAGAAACCCTGTCTCAAAAAACAAAACAAAAGTCCTCTTCAGCTGTTCTTAGTCTCTTGTATTTCTAAATGAACTGTAGAGTTGTATCACTTTCTTCTTTTTAAATTTAATTTACTAAGATTGGGGGGGACCCCTCTGACCCAGTTCCCTTTCCACTGTGGGATCTTGGCGTGAAACTCAGGTTGTGCAGCCCTCAGGAAAACACTTCTACATACAAAGCAGTCACATTGGCCCCATGTATCATTTTCTCTTCATGAAAGACAACTGGGATTTTTATTTGTTTAAAAAAAACAAAAACAACTTTTTTACAGTGTCTGTCGAGCCTAGGATGGACTTGAACTTTCTGTGTAGTCCAGGCCAGTGTTGAACTCCATCCTCACTCTTGACTCGGCCTGAGGAGTGTTAGGATGTCAGGAATCACTGCCACATGCAGCTGCTGGTACTTAAAATTTTGGCATGGTATGGATCTCATCAAATCTATAAATCAATTAAGATAATATTGCTGTCTTAACAATACTAAGTGTTCCAACCATGAACGTGGACTATCTTCCCATTTATACCACGTGTTCCAACCATGAACATAGGCTGTCTTCCCATTTGTACCACGTGTTCTAACCATGAACATGGGCTATCTTCCCATTTGTACCACGTGTTCTAACCATGAACGTGAGCCATCTTCCCATTTGTACCACTTGTTCCAATCATGAGCGTAGGCTATCTTCCCATTTGTACCATGTGTTCTAAGCGTGAATGTGGGCTATCTTCCCATTTGTACCACATGTTCTAAGCGTGAATGTCGGCTATCTTCCCATTTGTACCACGTGTTCTAACCATGAACGTGAGCCATCTTCCCATTTGTACCACGTGTTCCAACCATGAACATAAGCTGTCTTCCCATTTGTACCACGTGTTCTAACCGTGAACGTGGGCTATCTTCCCATTTGTACCACATGTTCTAAGCGTGAATGTCGGCTATCTTCCCATTTGTACCACGTGTTCTAACCATGAACGTGGGCCATCTTCCCATTGTATCACGTGTTCCAATCATGAATGTAGGCTATCTTCCCATTTGTACCACGTGTTCTAACTGTGAACGTGAGCCATTTTCCCATTTGTACCACGTGTTCTAACCATGAACGTGGGCTATCTTTCCATTCGCTTCTTAGACAGAGAGTCCTACTTTTCTGTGCGCACTTCCTCAGTTTAATTTATCCCTGTTTTTGTTTCTTTGTTTTCTTGAGACAGGGTTTCTCTGTAAATCTCTGTTGTCCTGGAACTTGCTCTGTAGACTGGGCTAGCCTCTAGCTCAGAGATCCGCCTACCTCTGCTGCTGCTATTGTAAATGGAATCCCCACCCCCTCTTTTTTTTTTTTTTAGATAAGGTCTCACTGTGTGCTGTGGCTAGCCTGGAAGTTGACTAAGATGGCCTTGAACTCACGGAGATCCACCTGCCTCTGCCTCTCAAATGCAGGGCTTAAAGGTGTGTGCCATCATGCCCAGCGGGTATTGTTTTCTTGATTCCCTTCTTCAGAGTGTTCATTGCTAGCACATGGTAATCCTGATAGTTATAGGTTAATTTATATCCTCTGGCCTTGCTGAATTCACCTCAGCAGCTCTCACGGCTTCGAAAGGGTTCTTGGGGTTTTTCTGTTATTGTCACAACATCTTCAGTGAGATAGTTTACTTCTTTCTTTCCGATCCAGACACTTTCTAATTCTTTCTCTTGCCTAATTGCCCCTGTTGGGACTTCCAGTACAGTGTCAAATATCAGTGGCTAGTGCGACATCCTGTTCTTCTTCCTGGTCCCAGAGGGAAGTTTCCAGTCTTTCACCATTAGTGTAATGCTGGCAGTAGGTCTCTTCAGGCTGGGGAATTTTCCTTGTAGTCCTAGATGTATGGTGTTTTTTATCGTGGCAGGTTATTAGTTCCTAACAATGTGTTTTCAGGAACAGATGGGAAGGCTTTACGGCGAGTCGAGAAGTTGTCCTGCCTGTGTCAGGAAACAGATTTTGCTGATGAGAGTCTCTAAGTCCCTTACAAGGTACTAATCAAGTCGGAGACAGTGCTCGCTGATAGCTTTTAAACGGCTCTTCAGTTGATGCACACTGAATTGTTTCCGAGTGTGTTCAGCTGCCTCTGCACTAACCCAGGTTCCTTTGAGTTTCTGTTCACTTGCCTAAAGACAGAGACAGCTTGGGCGTAAAAGACACAGGATGATTTGTTTTTACTAGTTGGTTCCTTTGAAGGCTTTTTTATTATCTGACCTTAGATTCTCTAAGTCAGACAGGGTACCTCTCTCACCCTGAAAGGTCGGTGGTAGTGAAATCTCTCCCTCTCTCTTTTTTCTCTCTCCTCTCCCCTCTCCTCCCCTCCCCTCTCCTCTCCCTCTCTCTCTTTCTTTCTCTCTCTCCCTCTCCTTCTCTCCCTCCCTCCCACCTTCCCTCCCTCCCCCTCTCTCTCCCTGTCTCCCTTCTCTTTCTTTCTCCCTCCACCCTCCTTCCTTCCTATAGATTTTAGTGAGGCCTCCATAGAAAAGCTTGAAAATTGAATTTCCTAGTGGAACTGAACCCTGCATCTTTCTGTAGTATATTTTTACAAAGGAAACATGATACTGAGTTCTACATGGTGGTGGGGGAGAAAGGTCTCAAAAAATAAGACTTAATAGTTAACCTGCCTCGGGAAGGGGCCATTGCCATAGAAAAAAATTAAACTACATATGGGTACAGATTCTTGGATAGTCTTTTTTTTCTTTAATTCTTTTGTGTGTTCATAGTAGGAACATTTGCTTCATGGGTGTTGTTTCCATATGCAATTGTTTATACACTGTCATCCCAACACTCAGAGGACCAAGACAGGAGGATTACTTGAGAACAACCTGCTCACCATAGTCAGGTCATGGGAAATGCAGCCGCTGTTTCGTCTGTGGGGTCCACAGAGACTACTCTTGGGGAGCTCTGCCTGGCAGATACTGTCTGAGAAAAACCTCAGACCTTGAAGAGCCCTCTTCCTGTTTGAGTTCGAGGATCCTTTCTGGGGGCTGGAGAGACAATCAGTGGTTAAGAGTGTGCACTGCTATTGCAGAGGACCCAAGCTGGCTTCTCAGCACGCACATCAGGGGGCTCACAACCACCTGTAACTCCAGCCCCGCAGGATCCGACACAGCCTTCTGGCTTCCGCAGGCACCTCCACTCACAAGCTCAACCCCACCCCCATAAGTAATGTTTTACTTTAAAAAATTGATAAAAATCTCTTCGTTGGCTTGAGGCTCTTTTACGTAAGCACGAAGTCTGGGCTTTGAAATATAGTTCATCATCATAAGTGCAGTCGTCCAGCAATCCCTGCAGGAAGGTGGGGACAGAAGCGTGCCCTGTTAGCTGTGAGTAACAGATTCGAGTGTTCGAAGACCATGTGTGGGGGTTCCACTGTGACAGACTTCCAGTAGGTAGATCCCGCAGGCATTTTCATGAGCAACACAAGTACTATGGTGTTTGAACACTTAACATTTCTCTAATTTCATACATGTGCCCCAAATATATATTACTATTTTTTTTTGTCTGAGACAGGGTTTATCTCTGTTGCCCTGGCTGTCCTAGAACTTGCTTTGTAGACCAGGCTTGACAAATCTTATGAATGTGCTGAACAGATGTCACCATTCCTCAGTGCGGGATAACAGACCTAATGGAGTTTTGAACCTGGATTTGGTTCACACTGGTGTGAAATCTATTTAGAAAAATGTCTGGTGCAATGCTTTCAAAGGGAGCTGTACTTTGCCGTGACTGAAGGATACATGTATTCAGTAGAATTCACAACGGTTCCTCATGAGACCAGTGGGATTCCCAATTCTGAGTTAGCGAATGCTGGAATAATGGCTCCGATTCCTAGCATTTAGAGAGTAATGAAAATACAGCAACTTTTAAAAATAAAAATAATATACTGATGTTTTATTATTTTTGCTTAATAAGCATTCTGAAAACAAATCTCTGACCCTAGTTATTATTCCAATAAAATTTTGTTTAGAGAAAAGGTTGTAACCAAAAGTCTTAGGACTATATCTTTTGGGGGCTGGAGAAATGGCTGCAGTTAAGAACACTGGTTGCTCTTCCAGAGGACCTGGGTTTGAGTCTCAGCATCCATATGGCAGCTCACAGCTGTTTGTACCTCCAGTTCCGGGGGCTCCAACACCCTCTTCTGAGGACTGCACACATGTAGTACACAGACACACATGCAGACAGAACGCCCATACACATAAGAAACAAAATTAAATAAATATTAGAGATGTATCTTTTGGGTTGCGGTTCAGCTCTGGTAGAGTACAACAGAGTTCCTGCCGACTGTGCACAAGCTGCTTAGTTAGGCCTCTCTCTTCCTGGTTTTGTTTTAGAAACAGGGTCTCAAATCTAAGATTATATGTAGCCCAGTCTGTCCTTGCACCTGAAATCCTCTTGCTTCAGCCTCCCAAATGCTGAGATTTCAAGCAAGTACTACTTATGCTGTGTGTGTGTGTGTGTGTGTGTGTGTGTGTGTGTGTGTGTGTGTGTGTGTGTAATGGTGATATCTATATCCCTATATCAATAAACTCACTTGTTCCAGGGAAGCACAGAAGTTACCCAAGGTTATAGATACTACTATAAGTTTATAGATGTTGCTATAAGACCTTAGTGCAGCCGCCTGACTGAGTGGGCTGATTCTGGTGTCTCTCTTTCAGTCCCTCAGGGTTTATCATCAGGACTGGTATAGTCCTGGTCCACAAGGCATCTTTCTTCTCTTCTAGCTTCTTCACTCCTTGGATTCTGCTGCTTGATTCTCTTTCTACTTTTCCTGTTTAGGGTCTGTAGTGGTATCAACTTGGCCTTACCATTATCTAGGTTGGGGAAGAGGTTTTCCGCAGCCAGGCCCCTGGTGAGAGGAAGTGAGGATGAGAAAGTCACCGTGGATAGTGTCTTTACAAGGATGTGTCATGAGCATCATAATATGGCCCCTGGAGACACTGAGCAGGACTTACCCTGGCCACCGAGCTGATGACGTAAGATCACTGGACAAGACGAGCAGGAAGTAGCAAGTTACTTAGATGTCATAGCAGTTGACCTGGCTGCCACCCTCAAGACTAGAAAGTGGGTTTTACTCAAATCTCTTAATTGTTCTCCTTATCCAGTTACAAGAAGAATGAATCATTCTGTGGGCAGAAGGTGTGGCTGGTTGGTATCTGTGTGTAGAGGTGCGAGCGTGCTTGAATTGAAGCTGGGGTATGTTTAATTAATTACTAAACAAGCAGGCTTCAGATGGCTCCGAATAAAGGAACATGCATTTTAATTGGCCTCACCACCTTCGCCCCACCTGTTAGCACATCTCAGCCTTGGAAAAGCTCTGTGGAATTGGGACCAGCGACACCGAGGATGATTTTTATATCTGCCTGCAGCAGGATCAGCAGCGACCTCACAGCTAGATGACTCCTGGCATCCTGGGCAAGGAGAATTTGGGCTGTGAATCTTTACAGCTACTCAGTGTGCAGCTGTGTTAGTGTTTGTCAGCATCACCACCACCACCATTATCACCACCATCATCATCATCTTTATATATATTTTTGAATTCTGTTTTCTTTTTTTTTAAATCTAATTTGGAAACTTAATAAGCAATTCCTGCCAAACCTGCCCTTAAAACAACATTTTTCTATAGTACTTGATTAAATTATTGGGCAAAAATAATTAGGATTTTTTTCTCTTAATGTCATGGAGAGTTTGGTAGAAGAAATGAGTACTGTCTAACTTTTTAAAAAAAGATTTCCCTTAACGTTAGTTTATTATTTATTTATTAGTTTAGCTTTGTGTTTGGAGCATTGTGGGACTGTTTCCATCTTAAGGAAAACATTTTGAATGTGAGTGTAACTGGTAATCAAATTTATTTTTCCTGAATAGCATTGTGTGAACCTGTTCAGTAATTAAGAATACATAGACTCTCTAGGTTTTTGGGTTAGAGCAGAAATCTATCTTTTTTTTTTTTCTTTTGTCCGTGTCATGTAGTATCAATCATTCCTTGCTTCCAAGGTCCTGAATTGATGGCGTAGGCGTTAATGCACCAAATGACTTTTGACGTGAATTTGTGTTACTTCATTTTAGAAAGCCGTTGACTAGAAATCCTCAAAGAAGCCACTAGGCCTTCTTTTTTTTTTTTTTTTTTTTTTTTTTTTTT
>NC_022029.1:32752330-32760072 GCF_000317375.1 Microtus ochrogaster
AGGCAGAGGCAGGCGGATCTCTGTGAGTTCGAGGCCAGCCTGGTCTACAAGAGCTAGTTCCGGGACTGGCACCAAAGCTACAGAGAAACCCTGTATCGAAAAGCCAAAAAAAAAAGAAAAAGAAAAAAAGAATAATAAGCATTTTATTCTATGTACCCTAATTTTGATTTTGGCTTAAGTATAATTTTGGGTCCATGAGCAAAATCACCCTGCCATCCCGAATAAAACCAACACCTCTCTCTTTAGTTCAGAATAGCTTGAATTTTGGTGCCCATTTTTGTTATTTTCAAAAATTCTGTCCAAGTAACCTTATCATAAAGGTAGCCTTACGTGGAAAGCCTTATTGCAAAGATATCGGAGAACTTAAAGTATTTTTTCTAGAATTCAGACTTGGGTATTTGGGGGCATATAAAAAAAACACTTGGCTATTGTGGGCTATAGCCATGAATGTCTCTACAGTTTGATAACTGTATTTATGTTGAGTACGTTGTTCCTGGTTTTCTAGTTGGCATGGTTATATGATGAAGTCCATTAGTGGATGAATTGTCCTGCATATGTGTGTGGGGGAGAGAGAGAGAGAGAGAGACTGACTTGCCTTAAAATAGAGCCTCGTATGGTCACATAGACTTTCCTGTGACTCATATTTCTGTGTGCCTCATGAGTCAGCCGTGACAGAATCCATGCATGCAAGAATCACTTGTCTTACTGTGGATAATCTAAGCCTGGGTTTAAAAGTATCTCACCATGTAAAGATGTTACAGAAGAGGCAGCATGGGTGTGCTTTGGGCTTTTATTCTTAAAAGACAAACACGTGCTTAAGAAAATGAGAGGAAGCATTGGTTTTAACCATTCTTTTCGTTGATCCTCTTCTCAATGGCGGTGGTTATGCAAAATGCACTTGCTATTCTCACACTGCTGACAGCCACCAGTAATGGTCACTGCAGAGATCACAGGGGTCAGATGTACTGTGTCAACCAGTCTAGAAGATAACACGGACAATATTATAGTTTGGGATTTAAGGTCTTTCTTTACACTGTATGGTTAATTCTTAGAGAAATGTTGGTTCATGGCCATAGCCTTTATCATCTAATAAAAAATGTCCTTAAGTCAGCTCAGTCTGTGTGATGCCACCTTGTTTTCTATCTTCTTACAGATGTAGTAAAGTGTCTGGTCTTTTGGGTCACAGCTTTTTTTGGGGGGCTGTGTTACATATGTATTTATGTCAGACTTTTGATAGCTCCTATAAATGTACATCCTATATAACTCATGGTTGAAACTTTTGGCCTCTTCAGTCCTTAAGGAGATAATATTTTATTAACCATTACCTTTGTTATGATGTAAACATGTTGTATGCACATCTGCAAAACAAAATTTGTACAGCTGGAACATCTGAAGAATTAATAAATCTTGACTTTGAGACCCAGCCATCGTTTGATATGAAATGCACATTACTCTGTTGGGCTGACTTAATTACTTCTGTGTCCCTTCTTGATGGACTCAATCTTCTGAGCCAATGCTTCATTTTGCACCAAAGGACTGGTGGATAAAACGGACTCTCCCCCATGGCCTTGCACAGGCAAGATGAGTACCCTGCAGCTGAGTTAACATCCCCAAAAGTTGTCTCCTGGCAATGGTAGTTAGTGCCTTGTTGCTGGGTGTCCCTGACCAGTTGTGTGGTTCCTCTGGCTGATGGGTATCTCCTTTTCACTACTCCTCTCTCTGTGGTAAGAGAGAGCATGGTCAATGTCAGAGTCCAGTTAATGACAGTGACTACTCATAGGCACGGATTGTGTGTGAACTTGAACAGGAGCCCTGCTCGTTATCCTTCCCAGTGTTGCTGGTATTCAGTCTGTTCTGGTGGCTGAAAGAGCTTTCACTTCTAACGAACGAGCCACGTCACTCTTCTGTCTGCACCTCTATCCTCCCTGCACCATCGCTGCAAACCCCCACCGGAACACCCTGCACAAGGTCCCACCATCATGGCAGAAAGATCCACCAGAGCCCAGGCCCACGGTGTCAGAGGCTGCACTTGCCTCAGCCTGCGCAGCGGTTGCTGGCAATGGGCTTCCTTGTGACTTCAGAGAGGCAGAGAAATACCACCTTGCAAAATCTCTGAGGCAACAGGGCCCAGGAACCATCTAGGGGCTGCCTGCCTGAGACTTTTTTTTTTTTTTAACAAGTCTGCTTATGTACCAGAAGAGGTTTCCTGCCATTCATTGCTATTAGAGTGGTTGCTTCAAGGGTTCGACATAAATGCTCAGAACAGTGGGGAATCATGAGGAAATTGTGCTAATTGCATTGAAGATAGGAGCGCATGCGGCAGGTAACGCTCGTGCGCTGTTAATCACAGTGATGAATTCTCAACCACGAGGTTTCCTTCTTGTCTGAGCTTTTTTTCCTTTGGGGTTTATTTTTGGAACTAATCAGGTTTTTGTTTTTCTTTCAAGGGAAAAAATAATAGCAGATGTCAGAGTGAACACTACATGACTGGATTATTTTTCTCCATCTTAAAAGCAGAGTAAGCTCAATGTGCATGGTTGAGGATCATGACCATAGAAGATCATTTCATTTTTTTGTTTTTGCAAAAGTAGGGGAGGGGAGAATTCCAAGGATAGCCCCTCCCCATCTTTTATTCATGTCTCAGGGAGACAAGTATTAGATGTACAGAGGCAGTACCAACCCTGTCCTCTATGAATCTTACTCGGGGTCTGTCCGAGTGCATCTTGTGTGTTCAGCCTGTGGATACAGGGGAGTCCTGGTTAATATTTGTCCAGAAATATGTCTTGGCACCAGACAAGAGCTGTGCAGCCTTTCCAAAGCCAAGGAATGTGCACATGTGTGGGTGGTCCTCCCATCTGCTGAAAATGCTGGAGCAGAGCAAGCCTTTCTGCCTTACCCAGTCTTGAATTTGTGGAGTTCAGGTGTGATCTTGAGGAGCCAGTGGGTTCCTAAGAGAGAAGAACTTGAGCTAGACTGGCCCAAGGCAGCAGAGTTCCTAATGGCATTTTCGAGAAGAGCGGGCCGAGATGCCTTACAATCCAGTTGGTTTTTGAAATAGACAGAGACAGTATGGTTTACATATTAGACATGAAAGGAAACAGGAAAACAAATGTGTTGCCATCAGTGGGTGTCATCTTTATGTTCATCTCATTTCCTCCGCACAAGGCTCTCACCACACACACACCCTGGAGCTGGGGACAGAGACCAGTGAGATGAAAGATAGGAAGTTAAGTGGCTGTTATGCTCCCAGAAAACAGCCCTCTCGTTGGGAAGCTGGGGAAGTGGTTCTCAGATTCACTCAGCGATAGACACTTAAGGATTGTTGATACTTGTTGGGTTCCGTGTGCTAAAGCAAGAGAAGGGGGCTTATTTTGTGCACTTGGGTGAATGAGTGCAGGCGGGGGAGAGACCCACCGAGGGGTGTCAGCCAGGGGAATGACAGGACACGTCAGGCTCTGTGCTCGGGGAGCACACTGGCAGCTGTATTCAGGATACAGAGATGGAGACGCTTGTGGTCATTACCCAGCAGGAATAGAGAGGTAAGTGGATTCAGTAGCAAGGGTGAGACAGCGCGGGGACAGCTTTCTGTGGAAAAATGGTTCTGCCGTAGATGGTGGCTTGTACAGAATTCTAATGGCGACATCTTCCAGGCTGGTGTCTCTGCCTGGAGTCCTGAGGAGATCCCTGTCCAAAATCATCCAGATGTCAGGATGGGAAATCCTTGGTTTGACCGTAGAGAAAGAAACTAGTTTGAAAAAGAATATTGGGAAAAAAAAAAAAAACCTTTCTTAGTACTGAGGGAAAAGAGGATGTTACCTGCGTGAGGTCCCTAAAAGCCACCAAATGGACAGTGGGAGAAAAAGGGCCCAAGATGAGGTATTGATGTGTGTGTTAACCACCTCTCCACGATCAGATGGGCTGTGGGAATAAGCAGCCACTGAATTCAGTGACAAGGAGCCAACGGGATTTTGGGAACTGCCATTCAGAGGTTTCAGGGCCAGTGTATGAGTATTTTTTTCTTATTTTTTAATTCTTTTTTTTGTTTTGTTTTGTTTTTCTTTTTCGAGACATGGTTTCTCTGCGTAGCTTTGGAACCTCTCCTGGAACTAGCTCTGTAGATCAGGCTGGCCTTGAACTCATATAAATCCACCTGCCTCTGCCTCCCAAGTGCTGGGATTAAAGGCACCACCACTGCCCCGCTGATATGTTTTCATGAACCAGGACATGAGGGTGGACATGGCAGCAGCAGCATTGCCTCTGACCGTAGGAACTCTCCAGTCTTTGATTTATAGATCTGCTTACTTACTTTGTGTATATGTGTGTGTGCGCGCGCGCGCGCGTGTGCATGCGCACACACAACGCTGAGCATTTAGAGGTGAGAACGTTCAGGAGTTGGTTGTCTTCCCCCACTATGGGTTTCAGGGGTTAAACTTGAGTCATCAGGCTTGGGTGACAATGGGTGTTTTACGGGTGTTTTACCCATTTACCTCGCCCACCATTGCTTTTAGATATCTGTATTTGGATGTCCTGGAAGTTAGTTATTCGTTAAAATAGGATTCATAGAAACGAACCAAAAAGTCTCAGCAGGCACATGTGTGTAAGCAAATGTGTGTGTATGTGCATGCTGAAAGCCCAAGGTTGAGGCCACATCTCCCCTGCTGCTCTTCACCTTGTATTTTGAGGCAGGGTCTCTCACTGAATCCCAAGCTTGCGCTTCCTGCTAATCTGGCTAACCATCTTGCTGCAGGATTCCCTCTCCCGCTCCTGCTGCCCTGGGATCACAGGCGGTCTTGCCACCCACATCGCATTACTGTGACTCCTGTGGATCTATCTGCATGGCAAACCCTGCACCCACCGAGCCTTCTCTCCAGCCCCTCCTCCTATTTGTATAACTTTGACTGACACACCGGTTCTCAGGAGGGGCACACAAGTTGTGTCATCTGTGATTCCCTATGGTCTGTTCCACCCCACTCCCGTCAACACTGGATTTTGCCTCATTAAATTATTTTCCCTAATATAACTTGTGAACGAGGATTTCCTGTGAAGAATTATAAATCTTTGTTACTGACGAGCAGGCCTTATTCTTAGTTTCTAGCTGACCAGATCAAGGGTCATGTATTGAACTGAAAGTTTTGGAATTGAAAGGAAAATGACTTATACCGTCTGAGCATAGCTGTGGGGTAACTGTTCTACACTTGCATAAAATGATTACTTCGCCTCTCTGGGTCTGCTTTTTTTTTTTAAAAAAAACTTTTAATGATTTGTTTAACTTTATTTTATGTGCACTGGTGTGAAGGTGTCAGATCTTGTGGAACTGCATTTTCAGACAGTTGTGAGCTGCCATGTGGGTGCTGGGAATTGAACCCAGGTCCTCTGGAAGAACAATCAGTGCTCTTAACCGCTGAGCCATATCTCCAGCCCCACGGGTCTGCTTTTTAACCAAAAGAGTCTGATAAAGTTCTTCCCTGTACTGATTCTGGCCTCCATTCATATCTCCCAGTCTGCACTTGAGATAGGGTTTCCTGTGTAGCTATGACTGGAAGATTAGCTAAAACCTTTATTGGTATTTGTGTTTGTTTTGTTATTGTTGTTTTTGTTGTTATTGTTGTTATTGTTGTTTTGTTTGTTTGTTTGAGATGATGTCTCAGTGTCTCCCGAACTGGTGTGTAACTCACTACGTAGCTGAGGATGACCTTGAACTTCCATTCCTGCAGAGTGTTGGGATTGCTGACACGAGCCACCATGCTGAGCTTTTGTGGGGATTTTTCATTTATCTGTTTTTGTTTTACGTATAGCCCAGACTGACCCGGAACTCTTCGTTTTCTGCCTCAGTCACCCGTGTGTTGGGATTCTAGGCATGAACCTGTCTGCCTTTGGTATGGTTAGAAAGATATTGTTAACAGGACAATTAGGATGCTAGGCATTATGTTCATTAAGAAGTGGCTCAGAGGTTAAGAGCACTGACTGCTCTTCCAAAGGTCCTGAGTTCAATTCCCAGCAACCATATGGTGGCTCACACCATCTGTAATGGGGTCTGGTGCCCTCTTCTGGCCTGCAGGCGTACACACAGACAGAATATTGTGTACATAATACATAAATACTTAAAAAAAAAAGAAAATATAAAATTAGCTAAGTGGTGGTGGCAGCACATACCTTTAATCCCAGCACGCAGGAGGCAGAGGCAGGTGGATCTCTGTGATTTCAAGGCCAGCCCAGTCTACAGAGTGAGTTCTAGAACAGTCATAGCTACACAGGAAACCCTATCTCAAAAAACCAAAAAGAGAAACACACACACAAACACACATACAGAGAGAGAGAGAGAGAGAGAGAATATAAAATCAGGTGTGGTGACAGATGCCTGGAGTGTGCAGGAAGCCCAGACAGGATTGCCACAAGTTTGAGGCTCTCCTCTGCCAGAGAGACATAGCAAGGCTGTCTTAAAAATAAAAGAGGTCAAGGATTATAGCCCCCTCTTATAATCCCAACATTTGAGAAAACTAAGGCAGGAGGATCAGGAAATTGAAATAGGTTATACTAGGTTATATAACCAGATCATATATGTGTGTGTGTATACATACATACATACATACATACATACATGTATGAAAAAAATCGAAAAGGAAGAGGGAGAAAAAGGCGATGATTAAGGAAATGAACAAGCTAGGCCCAGAGCACAACAAGCCTGCACTCCCAGTACTCAGGGGGTAAAAGCAGGATTATAAATTTGAGTCTAGCATCCGCTTTTTTTAAAAAAAAAAAATACTTATTTTTACTTCATGTGCACTGATGTTCTGCCTGCCTGTCTGTGTGGGGTCTTCAGGTCCCCTGGAATGGCAGTTCCAGGAATGGTCACAGACAATTGTGACCTGCCACGTGGGTGCTGGGAATTGAACCTGGGTCCTCTGGAAGAGCAACCAGCTAGTGCTCTTAATCTCTAAGCCATCTCTCCAGCCCCTGGCATTTTAAAACTAGAAGACATTGCAGGTACCCCTAAGGAAGAAAGTGTAATCTGTAATTCTGTGCCTCCACGCCAACCCTGCAGTTCAGTTAACTATTTCTCTGGCCTCAGCGTTAACACTTCCCAGGGCAGTTGGGGACTGCTGTAATAGGACATAGTCATTAGATGCTCTCTCTTCCTCCCTTACCTGTTACCACACCGGAGCCATAAATGTTTCACCAGAACAATGACCTTATGATCTGATTAATTACTGTATTCCTAACATATAACCTAGAGGCCAGCAGGTCATGAGACTCAATAAATGTTGAATATCGTGTGAACCTACACAATTATTTTTAACATTTTAGTCTGTTTCCTCCAGGGCCTTTTCTGAGTATATGTATCAAGGTGTTTTTCCTTCTCAAATAAGGTCAATGTTTCTACTCTTGTTTATTTTTTTTATTCGAGTTAAGTCACTTTGGGGTAGTAGCCAGGCATTTTATAGTGATCTATTTGCACTTACAAAATAG
Source organism: Microtus ochrogaster (assembly GCF_000317375.1). NCBI lineage: Eukaryota > Metazoa > Chordata > Mammalia > Rodentia > Cricetidae > Microtus > Microtus ochrogaster. The sequence goes on from NC_022029.1 coordinate 32,759,798, forward strand.
CTTGTGTAAGCAATGGCGAGCCTAGGTTAAGAGAGCAGTGTGGAACACAGAATACTGAAAGAAGCTGCCAAGTTCATTTTTCAAAAATTGCCAGTGTCCAAGTGTTTTAGGCAGTGGTCTATTGCTGTGAAGAGATGCCATTACCAGGTGGGTCTTATAAAGAAAAGGTTAGTCGCTGGGCGGTGGTGGCGCACGCCTTTAATCCCAGCACTTGGGAGGCAGAGGCAGGCGGATCTCTGGGAGTTTGAGGCCAGCCTGGTCTACAAGAGCTAGTT
>NC_022029.1:32760181-32760680 GCF_000317375.1 Microtus ochrogaster
AAGAAAGAAAGAAAGAAAGAAAGAAAGAAAGAAAGAAAGAAAGAAAGAAAGAAAGAAAGAAAGAAAGAAAGAAAGAAAGAAAAGGTTAGTCCACTATCATGGCAAGGAGCATGGCAGCATGCAGGCAGACGTGGTGCTGGAGAAGTAGCTGAGAGTCTACATCCTTCTCCATAGGCAGCAGGAAGAGAGAAACTCTGGGTTTGGAATGGGCTTTTGAAACCTTAAAGCCCGTCCTCAGTGATACGCTTCCTCCAATCCTTTCAAATAACTCTTTGACCTGTGGGGGACATTTTCATTCCAACCACCACACCAAGGGAAATGGGTCAGTTGGTAAAGCACTTGCCAACATGAGGGCCTGGGTTTGAGCATTGTAAGCCATGTAAAAAGCTGGGCACGTTGGTAATCTCAGTCCCGGTGAGATGGAATGTCACTGTGTGTGAGTTGCTAGAGCCCCCTGACCAGATAGCCTAATCTCCTTGGCAAAATTCCAGACCAGTGA
>NC_022029.1:32761095-32764170 GCF_000317375.1 Microtus ochrogaster
GTGTGATGCCGGAAATAAGGCCCTCTGTATGTCAGACCGCTTCGCACCACCAGACTACGTTCCCCTAATCCTCCCTGAAAATATCTCAGGGTAGTTAAACCAACCTTTTCGAGGTCACTAATTCTTCCTGCCTAGGTTGAGATCAAATCTAGAGCTTCTAACACCGAGACCTCTATGCTTACATAGAACAGCTCCTGGTAGGGAATCCCTGCTCAGCAGTAGACCAGAAGTCTTGGTTCTATAATGAGGATTGCTGGTTTTATCAAAAGTAATTCTGGGGTTTAATCCCCATGCACACAGAGTGCCATTCATTTCCTCTCTGCTCCTTTACAGCTTTATTCTGCTGAAGCTATATTCTTCGAACATAAAAATCGATGAGTGCTCTTACTTTTTAACCAGAGGGGTGAAAGTTCAAGTTGTCTTTAGTACTGAGGGCGAAGGCCAGGCTTTCCACCCTTAACATAGTAAACCTTACACTCAAGTGCATGGCCTTGGGTCTGGCCTTGTGCACGGATGTTAAGAAACCCTATTTGAACTCTTGTCTGACCTCCTGAGAAACAGCAACCCCCGAGAACTTCCAGGGGCCTATCGGGAACAATGAGACACAGTGTGAACAGCTAAAACCACCGGGGTTTTTTCATTTAAAAACCAAGCCTGCACATAGAGGGGCATTCCACCAAGAGTGGTGTGGCTACAGGGGAGTGTGTCTCATTTGTTCCCAGAGGGTGGTCTTGTGTGGTGGGCCTCAGCGCTGCTTCAAGAGGCCTGTATGTTATTCCTCATAATCGGCCATTGTGAGCCGTACCATCCGAGCCAGCGGACAGAGGGAATGGAGGGAGGAGCTGAAGTATTATGTAGAGGAGTCTTGTTTAGTCACAGGCAGCTTCCTGTGGCGTGGTTTTAATTTTTTAATAACTGCTCTTCATTTATAGAGATCCTGTGGCTGGGTGATTATCAGCGGAGCCACCCTAAGCTTTGTCTAATGGTTTTTAAATGCGCATTTGCACGTGTACTTACAAGTGGCTGAGATGGTGAAGTGTATGCTATGTGTTTTAACTATAATTTTAAAACCCCACACATTCGCAGTGATTCATTACTGTGCCTCCCCAGATGAAAGGGAAGCATTTATTAAAACTCCCTTCATTAGATTTTAAAATTGAATAGAGTTGTTACAACGGCTTAGATAGGAATCTATAAAATCCGGAGTAAGCATTTTCTTCCAGTCTTGACCCGGTTAGTCTTTCACCAGTGCTAGTTTATTGTATAATGTTTCTGGCTCTTTTTAAATTATTATTTTAAGGCAAGGTCCTGTGCCACTCAGGCTGGCCTTGAATTTGCTGTGTAGTTAAGGGTGACCTTGAATGTGTGACTTTATATTTCCACCTCCCGGGTGCTGGGATGGTTGGTGTGAGCTACCGCACCTGGTACATGCCGAGCTGGGGATCAAACCCAGAGCTTCCGGCATGCCCTACCAACTGAACCACATCCCTAGACCCCAGGCTTTTGTAAATAATGGCATTCCTGTGAGCACTTCGAGATCTGAAAATAAATGACAGTGGTCGAAATGGAAAAGCAACCCAAGTGACTGGATGAACAACGTACACACGGGAAACGGAATGCGGAAATAGAACGCCTTAGAATAGAAAGCACGTCTGATGTATGCTACGAGGGAGCTCAGTCCTCACCATGCTAAGTGAAGTAAGCTATACGTAAAAGGACAAAGGCTGCGCTTTCACCTACACCGAGGAGCACAGCTAGCGGAGTTGCTGTTTGAAATGATGAAAACGCTTTGGAAGTGATTTGTACTACACAAGGCTGAGGATGTGCTCACTCATTTCTTCACCGAATGATGATTCAAGTGGCGCCAGCAAGGTGGCTCGGTGTATAGGCACTTACCATGTAAGCCTGACATGTGAGCTCCATCTCCAGAACCCACACAGAGGTGAAGAGAACCAGCCCTGCTAAACTGTCCTCTGACCTCACAGGCGACTGTGGCATGCATCACATACTCGCGTGCACGCGCGTGCGCTCTCTCTCTCTCTCTCTCTCTCTCTCTCTCTCTCTCTCTCTCTCTCTCTCTCTCTCTCTCATTCTCACACACACACACACAGTTCTTTAAAGGGTTAAATTGGCGCATTTGTGTTACATATACTTTACCACAATAGGAAAAGCAGAGTAACTATGTAATGTTCTGTTTTACATGAACACTAAAGGGCTCGGTGGCTGAGTGCTCCTTCAGCACGTGCGAGGCCCCGAGTCTGATCACTAGCAGCACGAAGAGAAGAGCGGAGAGGGGGAGGAAGAGCAGGAGATTGATAGATACACATGATGCAAAATATTTTTAAATGTAGTTATATCTGACAGCTTGAGGTTTGCATTAGTCACTTCGGGCTAAGTTAAATAGCATAACCAACATTCCCCAGCTCCCAAAGCATCGGAGCCATGAAGATCTATTTTTTTCCTTGACACTGCCTGTGTTTCTCGGGCTGGCCGTGACTCTGCCGCATCCTCTTCGTTGGGGATGCGGGATGAAGGCACCGCCCTCATCTGGAAAGCTGCCGTGTTTGTGTTGGGAGAAGCTGAAAAGGCAGTGGCAACAAGAGCTTAAAACTTCTGCTTGGAAGCATCGATCTTTTTTTTTTCCCTTTTAATTTAAAAGGTGAATGATCCAGCCTGGTACAGTTGTGGTGAGGAAACAGATCCTTCAGCAGAAAGGAGCAGTGGCTGCTGAGGGGCAGTAATACCATCACTATCGTGTTGTAATCAGAAACACGACATCTGTCAGTGGTCATGGAGGAGGAGAAGTATCTGTGCATGTTAGACCTCGCTGTGAAGCCAGGGCAGGAGTTTGATGGGACAAGAGTTCTGAGCCTGCCGTGGGGCCAAATTTCAGGACCAGAGAAAGGTACTTGAATGAAAAGGACATGAAGGCTAAAGCTACAGTGAGAATTACAAAGCACTTTAGGGTCGGGCCTCTGTCACCATTGATGAGAATTTAAAGATCTAACAAACAGCTTGCTTGCTCATTTATTTATTTATTTTGAGGCAGGGTCTCATGTAGCCGAGTGTGGGCTT
>NC_022029.1:32764500-32768013 GCF_000317375.1 Microtus ochrogaster
AAAAAAAAAAAAAACAGTAACAACAACAAAATACAACAGGTAAATGTGGACACAATCAAAACTGGAATTGGAAACGGCTAGGTTGGGCACATGTAAAGAGAGAATTAGTAAATAGGAGTATAAAGCTGAGGGAGGTCAGTTGGTGACCCGACTTATCTTGACACTAAAGAAGGCAATAACTGGAGATAAAATAGTTAAGATTTTTTTTTCAAGAAGGATACAAATTATTGGTTAAAAATACTGAATGTGAGGTAGATTATCACAAGAAAAGGAGAAGAAAACCATATTTAGCACAGTGAAATGACAAAATATTAAGGTAGAGGCAACTGTTAAAAGGCTTTGTAAAGCAGTACTTTAACTGTGAACTGCCAGTCTGAAAAGGATCAAAATTCAAAGTGTAGTTTCTGCTGAACTCATACACTTTGCCACAGTGGGACATTTGGAAAATCCCAAGCTAAGCCATCATATAGCGAGAATGCTTTATACGAGAGAAGAGAATCTGAAACCCCACTTTTGTGTTGCTAACCTACCAAGAGTGTGTTCACTCTGTTATGACAGCACACACCTATGATCTCAGCACTCGGGAGGCTGAGGCAGGAGGTTTGCCGAGTTTTCAGGCCAGCCTGAGTTATATATTGACCACCAAGTCTGGCAGACGCTGCCTCAAATCCTCTGCTATCCCACAAAAAAGGAGAGTATGTACAGTAAAAGTATTTTCAGATGATTGAGGACTAAGTGCTCACCAAGCAACAGACCTTTACTGCAAAGACTTCTGAAAACCGCTTAGAAGGGAAGAAAAGATGAATTGAGAGAGTGGGAGAGAGAGAAGAGACGGTGGTAAACGCAATTGACGCCTCTGAATGCAGTCATTACGGTAACAGTGTTTGTGTGTGTTTAAAGACAACTTGACAGTTACGGACTGGTCCACCAAAGGATGCGAGAGCAGGGAGGAGGCTACAATACTGGTTAGATTCAGACTTTGCTAAAGAAATCTAAGATTAAATGGTTTAAATTAAGTACTATCACTGGAAGACTAGAAATAGAATATAATTCCTTACCAGAAGAATAATAAAATAAAGGCCTGCTTGCCACCAGGGACCCTGGAGCCATTGTGGTAAGGATCCTTGTAGAACAAAGACAAGACAACATGGCTTAACTAGGGACAGTATATGTGTGCATAGCCTTATCTCATTTCTGTGCTTTCCATGTCATGGCAGCTTGATCGCATCCCCACCCTAGGGTTGTGGTGACCCTATCATCCAAGTAGCCTTAGTGTCATGGCCTTATGGTCATAATATACCCTTATAGCCGTAAGATATATGCTATCATATTAAGGGGACAAAGAGCCTAGAACTGTATATAAGGCGAGGCCCACTGAGCTCACAGCCAGGCCTTTACGTATTGATTCGCTGAGCCTGCATCAGTACAGTTAAAGCTGCTTCATGGCAAAGCACTCTGGTGTCCTGGTTCCCTGTCCGGGAATCCCACTACCCCACCACATATGGCACAGACCCGGAGAAGTGTAGCTCGCATCCTTCATCAAACAAGCTCCTCCCTGCCACAGAGACCATTACTGAAAGCCGCAACTGGTCAACATGCAGACCAGTCGGCTGTGGGGTGCCAGCCCCACTGGGTACATCTCCAACACAACCCCTACCTCTAAGGCTTAAGGTCATAGAAAAGGGGGTGGAAAAATCATAAAAGCCGGAGGACCAGGGTCTCTGTTTTGAGATTTGTTTCCTACATAGGAAAGGGAAGTGGCATTCATGAAATCTCAACAATATGGTCCCCTCACAGAGGCCTGAAAGATGATTTCACCTATTGACGTGCCAACAGGAATGGGAGGGGATCTCACAAAGCCCCTCAATGACGAGTGGCAGGCCATTATGAACTGCTGAGTGGGGAGAATCAGTCTTCCCCAGGGACGAGCCGTTAACAGTTACCCATTATGCCAAGTGGTGAGTCCTCCACACATATACATAGGAGCAACACAAAATGGACTCAGCCTGTTGCATTCATGCATTTATAAGTATGTATCCATGTTGTGCCGGCTAGTTGTTTGTCAACTTGACACACGCTAGAGTTTTCTGGAAGGAGGGAACCTCGATTGAGAAAATGCCTCTGTAAGATCTGGCTAAAGAACATTTTCCCAATTAGTGATTGATTGATGACCATTGTGGCTGGTGCCATCCCTGGGCTGGGGATCCTGGGTCCTATAAGAAAACAGACTGAGCAAGCCAGGGGAAGCAAGCCCGTAAGCAGCATTCCTCCATGACCTCTGCATCCGCTCCTGCTTCCTGGTTTTCGCCCTGCTTGACTTCCTGTCCTGACTCCCTTCAGTGATGAGCAACGATGCCGAAGTGTAAGCCGAACAAACCCTTCTCTCCCCAAGTTACTTTGGCCATGGTGTTTCATTGCAGCAATGGGAACCCTAACTAGGATGTATGTTACAATAGTAAAGAAACAAAGCAGAGAAGGTAGATCTGGGAGGAGTGGGTAGTTGTGTGAAATTCTTGTTTTAGGATTATTAATTAATTAATTAATGTGCATGGGTGTTTTGCCTGTATATACTCTGTGTGAGGGTGTCAGAAGCCCTGGAACTGAAGTTACACATGGGTGTGAGCTGCCATGTGGGTGCTGGGAATTGAACCTGGGTCCTCTGGAAGAGCAGCCAGTGCTCTTAACCACTGAGCCATCTCTCCAGCCTTGAAATTCTTCAATGACTAGAAACATTACATTAAAAATAGAGTGTGGGGGATTTTGTCAGGCTTGCAGGCGAAGGCAGGCATGAGGTTTGGTTCTTTCCCTCTCACTTCTCTACTGCCTTTCTTTTAGGTGCTGGGCAGTGTGCGCATTTTCTGGTGCACTGGCTTCCTTTCTCTTTCTCTGAAGCTGCCCTACCCCGCCCCCACCACCGTCTTTGCTGTGTAGAGGCTGGGCGACTGAATAGCTGACCTCCACACCTGACTCCTCAGCGTGGTTTTCTCTCTACTTCTCGTTCCTCCTCCTCTGGGCAGGTGCCAAGATTTACAGCTTGCCTGCTTCCTCTTTTAAGCTCTGATAAAACTGTCCTTGAGGGGAAGAAAGAAAATGAAAAGCAAGAGAGGCAAAACGACAAAGAGGAAGTTCTGCAAATAATGCCGGGAGCAGCCGCCAAGCTCACCTCACCAGCAAGAGACCCAGAGTTCAAACCCGCCACCCAGGCTAAACAAACCAAGGCAGCATGAGAGTGGTGGTCCCAGCACTGGAAAGGCTGTGGGGAGGCAGGCACCCCTGGGGCTCACTAGCCAGCCATACTACATTACATGGTGAGCTCTGGTAGATCCCGTGAGAGACCCTGTCCCCACAAACAAGGTTGATGTCTCAGGGATGACAACAGAGGATGATCTCTTTCATTTATTTATTTTATTTATTTTTATTTTTTTGAAATATTTTATTTATTTATTATGTTTACAATATTCTGTCTGTGTGTATGTCTGCAGGCCAGAAGAGGGCACCAGACCCCATTACAGA
>NC_022029.1:32768113-32770490 GCF_000317375.1 Microtus ochrogaster
TGCTCTTAACCTCTGAGCCATCTCTCCAGCCCCCCATTTATTTATTTTTTTAAATTTATTTTTGAGACAGGGTCTTGCTGTGGTGTAGACTAGACTGGCCTTAAATTTACAGAGATCCACTTGCTTCTGTCTCCCAAGGGCTGGAATTAAAGGTGTGCACCACTATGCCCTGCTCCAATTCTTTTTTTTTTAATGATTTATCTTAGGTCATGTGTATGAATGTTCTGCCTACATATATGTGTGGGCACAATATGTATACCTGGTACCCTCTGAGGTCAAAGAAAGCAATAGCTCCCCTGGAACTGCAGTTATGAATAGTTGCGAGCCACCATGTCGGTGCTGGGAATTGAACTTAGGTCCTCTGCAAGAACTCCTCTTAACTACTGAGACAACTCTCCAGCACCCTGAGGTTGATCTCTTGCTTCCACACACAGTTGTATAGATGTATATGTGTATATACATACATGCATCCATGTGAACACACAGACACACACGTCTGTAAACATAACCAGCAAGGTGGGTCTGGTGAGGTGGCTCAGCAGGTAGGACAAGCCAGAGAACCTTCATTTGACCCTGGAACAGGCGATGGAAGGAGAGAGCTGCCTGCAGAAAGTTGTTCCCTTGTGTCCACGTGCACAGTGACACCCACATGTATGCAGTCACAAACAGGCCATACAAAAACACATGCACAATAGTAACTAGTTTAAAGATTTGTTTGAAAAAAAGGAGAAGAATAGCAAAACACAAGGTAGCAATTTATATCTCTGACTGTATCGATGATCGGTTAGTCCACGGAGATTAAATCTCTTTATTAGAAGTGAGACTCTGGGACTAGGATTCAGCTTGACAGTATGTAGTGCTGGGAAACCAGGAACATAAGCCTGCTGCCTTCAATCTTCTGTATTTTAAAGGATATCAGGAAACAGCTATTGGTAGAAAAGAAAATGCATTTATTTAGCTTGCCAGCCTGTAGAGAAACGCTGTTACTCCCCTTCGGCTCTCCTGCAACATTGTTAGGGTTTTATCAAAAAGATGAGAGAAGCCAGGAGATGGGCGTGCGTTACTGTAGCTGAGACAAGTTGTCAGGGCTGTGTCACATCTCATGAGAAGCACATCCTCCTCTGGCTGGCCTCTGGGACCGGGATTGTTTGGCCACTCTCTTCCCCTAGCATAGGATTCCTGGAGAAGGATTAATTCTCTACCATCCATTGTATCAGGGTCTTGCAGTATTCTGAATGCAAAACACAGTGTTTCTGCTAAGACTATCTGATCAGTGCTAAAGCAGAAGATAGTGGTCACAGCAAAATGCTTGCCCAGCATGAGGGGAGGCCCTGGGTTTGCTTCCCAGCACTGAAAAATAGTAGAGATGTCCATTAGAGTTAAAAAAAAAATCCAGCTAGTTACTGTTTATAAGAAACATCCTAGGAGCCAGGAGTATTTAAATACAAGATTAAAAATAAAGGAAAGAAAAAAAGGAACTCCAGATAACAGCAGTAAAGACAACTGTGGAGCTGGAGTCAGGTACGGGTGCAATTCACTAACACTTGGACTCTGAACCCTGTGAATGCATATACGCGGGCGGTGGTGCACACTTTTAATCCCAGCACTCGGGAGGCAGAGGCAGGCAATCTCTGTGAGTTTGAAGCCAGCCTGATCTGCAGAGTGAGTTCCAGGACAGTAGGGCTACACAGAAAAAAAAAAACAAAAAACCACGCATATACCTGAAGGAAGCAAGTCTGATGCTGACTGACACCTCAGGGTAGACAGCCACACTACACAGAAGCCATACTCTAAAACCCTGTCCCACAGTCAATAAGACAAAAAGTCAGTCTACTGAATGGGAAAAGATCTTTACCAACCCCATATCAGATGGAGGACTGATCTCCAAAATACATAAAGAACTCAATTAGACATCAAAATTCCAAAAAATCCAATTAAAAAGTGGGGTGCAGATCTAAAGCACAGAATTCTCAACAGAAGAATCTCAAAAGGCTAAAAGACACTTACGGAAATGTTCAACATCCTTAGCCATCAGGGAAATGCAAATCAAAATGACTCTGAGGTACCATCTTAAACCAATCAGAATGTGTAACATGTGGGCGGGCTTGTCAGGGGTTTCTGTCCTGCCCATTTCCCACAGCCAGCAAGTCCCAAAGAAAATCACACAAAGGTCTCCATAAGTTATAAACTGAATGGCCCATTAGCTCAGGCTTTGTATTAGCTCTTATAATGTATATTAACCTATTATCCTTATCTATGTTAGCCACGTGGCTCAGTACCTTTTTCAGCAGGGCAGGTCACCTCTTGCTTCTTCCGTGGTCTGAGTAGGACTGCCAAGGGAGCTTCCTTCTTCCCAGAATTCTCCTGTTCTCATCGC
>NC_022029.1:32772317-32775266 GCF_000317375.1 Microtus ochrogaster
CAGGAGGATAGCTATATGTTTTTCTTTGGGTTCACCTTCTTATTTAGCTTCTTTAGGATATCAAAATACAGACTCACTGACCTTTATTTGTGGCTAGAAACCAATTATGAGTGAGTACATCCCATGTTCTTCTTCCTGGGTCTGGGTTACCTCACTCAGGATAGTATTCTCTATTTCCATCCATTTGCATGCAAAATTTGAGAATCTTAAATGTCACCATAAAGCCTTTATTTAGCAACTGATAGAAACAGAGGCAGAGACCCACAGCGGAGCACTGGGCTGAACTCGTAAAGTCCAGTTGAAGAGTAGGAGGAGTTAGAATATGAGCAAAGAGGTCAAGACCATGATGGGGACACTCACTGAAACAGTTTGCCTGAGCTAATGGGAGCTCACCAACTCCAGCTGGACAGGGAAGGAACTAAAGGACCAAACTAGACCCTCTGAATGTGGATGACAGTTGTATGGCTGGAACAGACTGTGGGACCACTGGCAGTGGCACTAGGATTTATCCTTACTGTCTGTACCAGCTTTTGGGGAACCATTCTCTTTGGATGGGTACCTTTCTCAACCTAGACATAGTAGGGAGGACCTTGGTCCTTCCTCAAAGCACTGTGCCTTAACCCTCTCTGAGGAGTGATTGGGGGGTGAGGTGCAGGGAATGGGAGGAGGGGAGGGAGTGGGAACTGGGATTGGTACATAAAATGAAAAAAGGTACTTTGTTTTCTTTTTAAAAAAATAAAATAAGTTAAAACCCTGTCCCTTCTGAGTTTCCACAGCCCCAAGAACATCTTGAAGACAAGATCATCTACACCTGCACCTTAAGAGATATTCTTGGCAGAAAAGAAAAAAAGGACACCTTAACTTCTCCAATGCAGAGTAAGTCCTGTCTGTCTGTAAACCCACGGGTCACTGTAACCCTGCCATGGGTCTTGTTTTTCCCTTTGGCACAGATGGTTTAACATGTCGTCGTGATTACAACCTCACACTGATCCCCCTTTAATCTCTTCCACTCCTGGAGCCCTAGGGACTGCTTTCTGCAGGTTTCCGGCCTGAGGAATCTGACTTCTGAACTCCAGATAAGATAGTGAGGTCAGCTGTGTACAGCAGGACTCATGGCCCAGGGGGAACCTGCCTAACGGCCAGAGAGATGCTGTCCTGTGTCTTCTAGAATGTAGCACCACGTCAGACTGAGCTCCTTTGGTAAGAGAGATTCCAGCCAGTTCCTACTCATGAAATTCCAGCCCCTCCTCTTTCTGACCACTAGAATCGTCAAAGTCCATGCCCCTTAAAAACAGGAAGCAGTTAGAAGATAATAGAACTACCTCCTTCAGCTCCCCGGAAAAGGTTTCTGGGACCAGAGCTGGGTGCAGGGACTGAGGCAGGAGAGTATGCTGGAATATCTGCAATGCCCTACACAAATGCTGCAATGAGAAAATTAGTATGTGAGCCACTGACCAGCCACCGAGACACTCCAGGGCTTCTGCCAGTGACCTGCAACTCAGAAACTAGATCTAGCAGCCTGCAGGAGAAAGACCACGCCAGGCACATGACCTAAGAGGCTTAGCTTATGTGACATAAATACCCCTATCCTTTGCAAAGCGCTGATGGCAAGCTTCTGAACAATTTGCTTGTCTGCTTCCTCCCTTGGATCTATCCTCTTTCTTAATATGTTCTGTGACTGTGTTTGCTCTTGGTCACAAGTCCTGGCCGATTCCTTGTTCCAGATACAAGAACCCAGACATCCTATTGGTTGCCAACAGAAACCCAGCATCCGTGGTAGCAGCACCGCTCACAACAGCCAAGGTATAGAACCAGCCCTGGTGCTCAGCAGCGTAACCGTAGAGACAATGTGTAGAGACTTGGCAGAGTTTTAGTTAGCAGGAAAGAATGAAATTGTGAGCCGGGTGTGGTAGTGCGTGCCTTTAATCCCAGCACTCAGTTGGATCTGTGAGGTCAACCTCATCTACCAGCTGAGTTCCAGGACAGTCAGAACTATATAGTGAGACCCCGTCTCGAACAAAAACAAAAAAGAAAGAAAGAAACAAACAAAAACAAAAAACCAAAAAAACCGCATTATGTCTTGTATAGGGAAATGAGTGGAACTAGATGTCATGTTAACTAAAATAAGCTAAACTCTTGAAGATAAATCTAGTTTCTCTCATGAGCAGCATCAGGGAGGGGTGGACGTAGGAACGATAATAATGTGGGTATTCTTTGCATTCAACAGGAGACTATTAAGATACATAAAACAAAACTATTAGAATCTGACAGATAAGTAATCATGGGAGATTTTAACATCCTCTGATGAACTGGTAGACCTTTGCTTATACCAACAGAAGGGCTGGGAAATCAGCCTACTGTACCACCGAGGAACTTGAGCCAGTCAGGGTTCAGTGTAGAAAACGAAAGCCACGCCAGCCCAGTTCCTTCACCACAGAATACGTGGACTGCTTTCAAAATCATTGCCAGGCCAGAAAACACTGACGATTCAAAGGCATAATTTTTTTAAAAAAAAATTGCATCGAGCAGCTTCTGGCAGATGATATGTATTGCATGAGTCTTTATTAGATAAAGATTTGAAAGCTCTAAGTTGGAAGTATTAGGAGATTGAATACTTCAGTCAGATCATCACGGCTGTAATTCAGGTGCCGGGAAGCTGCTGGAGGGAGAGCAATTTCCTCATGTTCACAGAGAGGGCAACTCCACACTAAGCAGGGCCGGTCAGCCCAGCTCTGCTTGCTGGGTACGATGGCAGTAGGATGATGGCCTCTGGCTCACTTCCATCTTCCTGCTCCTGTAGATAGACTGTACTTCGTCCTAGCTAAGTCAGAGATAGAGCACTAGTCACAGACTCTGGAGATGTTAGGGTTTGCAGTCCAGCCCTTAAGATTCAGAGAGGACTGGTGAAACAGGTGAGAATGAATGGCAGACACCAGTGAATGGCAGACA
>NC_022029.1:32775741-32778493 GCF_000317375.1 Microtus ochrogaster
GAGTTGACACACCTAGTTCCCTAGATAGTTTGGGCCAAGAAGTCACAAGTTGCCACACCTAGTTCTCTAGATAGTTTGGAATGTGGGGTGGGTTCCACTAACAGATAGCTCTCCATCAGCCAATTTGGGTGTGGGGTAGGCTCTGTCAATAGAACAATTCCTAACACAATTAGGGGTGTGGGGTTCTCTGTAGACTCCCCAGGGTGATGGTTACTGCAATGATTTTAGGAGGAAATTGGCTCCTAACAACCAGTGGGTACAAATAGCTGAGAACCAACATGTAGTGGTTTGAATGAGAATGGGCCCCATAGGCTCATACATTTGAATGATTAGACACCAGGGAGTGGCACAATTTGAAAGGATCGGGAGGTGTGGCCTTGTTGGAGTAGGTGTGGCCTTGTTGGAGGAAGTGTGTCACTGAGAAACTGTAAGGAAGCTCCCAATTAAATACATTCTTTTATAAAATCTGTCTTGGTCATGATGTCTCTTCACAGTAATAGAACAGTGACTAAGACATTGCCTAACATATAAGACTCCTATGAAGAGAGTTTTAAAATACTGCTGAAGGACATCACAGGAGACCTGAGTAAATGGAAAAAGATTCCATATTCTTGGATCATCTACAGGAGGGCAATTACCTAAGTTAATTCCACCTTCCACCCAACCCTGACCCCAGAGAGATGGAGTTTCTCTGTGTAATAGCCCTGGCAGTCTTGGAACTTGCTTTGTAGACCAGGCTAGCCTCAAATTCACGGAGGTCCACCTGTGTCTGCTTCCAAGTGCTAGGATTAAAGGCATGAGTGGCCACTACACTGCTAATTCTTCGTATAGCTTTAATGTAGCCAAGCCTGACCTCGAATTTACTATATAGCCCAATCTTCCTACTTCACTCTGTGAGTCCTGGTATTATAGGCATGAACTGGCATGCTGGGCTTCTAAACTAATTTATGAACAAAACATAAGCAATGAAAGTAACATCTCAAGGAATACAAGATAGCTAAAAGGGTAATGTAATCACCATGCAACCCTGAAGACCTGAATTCAGTCCCTGAGGCCCATGGTGAAAGGAGAGAACTCATTCCCCAAAAATGTACCCTGACCTTGGTATGTACACCATGGCATAGGCACTCCTCTGCTCTCAGACACCTAACTTTAACCCCTAACCCTTACCCCTAACCCCTAACCCTAACTCTTAACCCTAACCCCTAACCCTAACCCTTAACACTAACTCCTAACCTTAACCCTAACCCCAACCTTAACCCTTAACCCTACCCCCTAACCTAACTCTTAACCCTAACTCCTAACCCCTAACCCTAACCCTTAACCCTAGCCCCTAACCCTTAACCTTAACCCCTAACCCTTAACCCAAACCTAATCCTAAACACATACACAATAAAAGTTTTTTAAAGATCAGTTCTTGATTAGAACAAGAGCTACCTATTATAGTATATGTATGAGAAAACAAAGAAGACTGGTTAGCAAAAAAAAAAATGTAATTGAAACCAGCCTTACCAACCCCTAAACACACAAACTCTTAGAAATGAAGCTGTCGAATGTGGAAAATGTAGAGACACACATTGACAAAGATTAGCGCCATAAGAAATACACATACACATTTTCCCCTCGTAGTGTGGGAGTCAGACCCAGGCTCTCACTAGTGAGCTTCGCCTTCTTTACACACACACACACACAGCTAACAGGACTGAACTCCACGGGGAAAGGACTATTTGGTGAGACAGAACTCTGTCTGGAGGGAAAATGTGACTCCACCACAAAGCATATACAAGAAAAGCTCCAGATGGTTAAAGGTTGTAGGAAATGCAAAACAAGACTGTTCAAGTACTGAAAGGAAATGGGAGTTTCTTCATAACTGGAGTGAAGAGGCCTTTGCTACTCTGCTATAAAGTTCCACTTAACAGAAAGAAAAAAAAGCCCCCCACAATGCTTGAACAAAGTCCAAAGGCAAGCAAAAACATTACAATCGGTGGCACGTCTTTAATCCCAGCGTTCTGGAGGCAGAGGCAGGTGGATCTCTGAATTTGAGACCAGTTTGGATCCAGGACAATCAGGGCTATACAAAGAAACCCTGTCTTGAAAACCAAAACAAGGAAAAAAGAAAGACAAGTGAAATGTCCAAGGGAAAACAATTGTGGGCTAGGAATGTGGCTCGGTTGCTGGAGAGTGCTTGTCCTGCCTGAATAAAACTCGAATTCCAGTCTCCAGCATTTTGCAAACTGGGCATGGTGGTGCCCATCTGTAGCCCCAAGTGAGGTGGCATCAGGAGGATCAGAAGTCCAAGGTCATACCCAGCTACAGAGCAAGTCTGAGATGAGCTCAGGCTTCATGAGATACTTATTTTTATAGGAGTACAGAGATGGCTCAGTGGGTCGTGTTAGCTACACAGGCATGAAGACCCAAGTTCATATCCCCAGTACCAGGTAACACCAAGTGTGGTGGAGTACATCCGTAGAGGAGGAGACAAGCAGGCTCCCAGGGTCTTGATGGCCAGTGAGTCTAGCAAAACTGTGGGATCTAGGTTCAGTTAGAGACCCTGTTACCAAAAAAAGGCACAAAGAGGTAGAGGAGGACACCCAGTGTCAACCTTTGACCTCTACATACACTGTGCAAGAGCAAGGAAACACCTGTGCATACACAATACACTAAGATGTTCAGGGGTGTCCTCAGCTACATAGCTAGTTTGAGGTGAGT
The DNA here is from genome assembly GCF_000317375.1 of Microtus ochrogaster. Taxonomy (NCBI): domain Eukaryota; kingdom Metazoa; phylum Chordata; class Mammalia; order Rodentia; family Cricetidae; genus Microtus; species Microtus ochrogaster. Next base: position 32,778,451 of record NC_022029.1, read on the forward strand.
TTAGGCTACACAGACCCTGTCTCCAAGAGAGTCTCTCTCATAT
>NC_022029.1:32778726-32786689 GCF_000317375.1 Microtus ochrogaster
AAAAAACGAGGAAAAGAACAAAGGATTTGAATGACAGTTCACATAAAAATATGAGTTCATGCCTGAGTGAGCGATTTGTACTTTGTTCTTGCATTCCTTTGTGCAACACTCACGTTTTTCTTTGTATCTAACGTATGGATAACTTTTTCACACTCTGATTTGAGCATGACGCCTTGCTAATATGTCAAATTAAGATGTCTACTAAAGTGCACGCGCTCGGAAGCAGAGACAGGCAGATGTCTGTACTTCAAAGCCAGCCTGCTCTACAAAGTAAGCTTCAGAGTGACTGGGGCTGTTAGAAACACTGTCTTGAAAATCCCCTCCCCCCAGTAGACACATAAGATAAATAAATAAAAATAAAAGATCTGTACTGAAATGAAAAAAATATGAATTCGCTTGAATACATGAAAATACACTCAACATCATTCAGAATAAAAGAAATGTAAATTTAATGCAGACAGATACTATTTTTCACCTTCAAATTGTCAAATTTTATAAAATTTAATATACTCTACAGGTAAAGCTTTAGGGGAATCAGTGGGTGTAAGCATGAATTTGTTGAATGTCTCTCAAATCCAGTTTGTCCATTTCTGACAGAATAACTAATATATCACTTAACCAAGTGATATCACTTCTGAGAATTTAGTCTACCCACATGTGTGAACTGATGTATGCTAAGGTTTGTCTTATGACTGTGGACAATCCAATTGCCATTAAAATACAATCAGATAAATTATTTATGATACAACCAGCAATGAAATACGGTTTCTATAACAAAAGAGTGAGGAAGTTTTCCTCACAGTAGAGAAAGATTAAGAAACATTTATTTAAAATAGCTAGGTACATATCAGTATATATGGAATGTCACCTTTGGTGTGGTAAGCAGGTTAGAAACAGAGTATAGTTTCATTTACAATTGTGTGATAAAGTCTACCAAAAGCTAAGTGGTGTTGCGTGACTTTTCCTGTGGAGACATGAACAAACAGCAATTCACCCCAAATTAGGGCATGTCTGTCTGTCCACAAGGCTTGCAGACAGCTCCACAAGTGGGAGAGTCTTCTCTCCCTGCCAATTGTTACTGCTTGTATAACCTTGTAAATCTTGTAAGTTTCAGGAGTTTCCTTAGACTTGTGAGTTTTCTTTACTTGCAAAGTCTGGTAAGTTGTGTCTTAAGAAGCCTGCTGCAGGAGAGAATATTTCATTCAGAGGAAATAGCCATTAAAAAAATAAGATCCAAAAAATGTAAAGGTATAAATTATTATAATAATAATTGCATTGTTGCAAATTTAATAAAATGGTTGCAGTGAGTGCATGTAATAAACTATCCAGCAGAGGAGGTCCAGAAGCCAACTGTCAATCATTTGAGCTGTGAATGTCCAGATGGCTCCATGGTTCCCGTCTCTCGCCATTAGTCTCCAGCCCCAGCAGTGTGAAGCTGATGCTGGTGATAGCTGCAGCAAGCGAGGAGAAAGACAGGGAAGGAGGGACAGCTGTTGTCCTGTGTGGCACAGGACAGACTAAATTTGGGTTAGGTTGGGAATACATAACTGCAATTTCATCATCCCATCCTGTGTGTCTTAGCAAAACTAGGTAGTTGTGATGTTTATAGTTGTAGTGGTTAATTTCCTTTTTAAATTTACTTATTTACACATTTATGTAGTATGTATGCACATATGTCACTGCACATATGTGGAGGTCAAAGGACAGCGTGTGGGAACTGGTTCTCTCTAGTCATAATACAGGATTCTGGAGATCAAAGTCAGCTCATCCAGCAGTGTGGCACTTGCCTTTACCAGCTAAGCCAGCTCACCAGCCAGTGATACTTCACCTTGACTATCAACTTGATTGAGCCTGGAATCAACTAAGAGATATGCCTCTTTGCAGGTCTGTGAAGCTATTTCCAGGGAAGATTAACTGAGAGGGTAAGACCAAACCCAGAGTGAACAGTATCTTCCCATGGTGATTCAGATTGGAAAAGGTCTAAGCAAAGACAGTGTTTGCCTGCCTTTGCTCTTTGCTAGTGAGTACATCTATCCCATGGTTGCTGCTACTATTCCCATCTTTGCTACCTTCATAACTCAGCTGCTTTGGCCTTCCAGTGCCTACTGAAGACCAGGAACCTTTGATTGGAACTGCCAAGGCATCCAGGCTTGTGCATTGAGCAACTACTGTGTTCTCAGCTTCTGCAATGTGAAGATAACTATCGTTGGGCCACTCAGCACATTGTGTAAGTCACTCTAATCAATTCCCTCATATAATAGCTATCCATTTGATTGGTTCTGTTCCTCTAGTGAACCTTAAGGAATATGGGATCAAGCACAAGGAGGGTGATGAAAGATATTGATGACCTAGACTTCTTGCCTGGTGATGAGGCAACAGAAAAACCCCCATCCATTTTCAACAACGTGGCCAACCAGCCAGGGTGTAGCTGGAGATTTGATGGAAAAGTTTATGGAAAATAAGACTAGACTAATAATAATGAAATAAATAAATAGTCAACACTGCACTCACCCCTGTTTATAGACAACTAGTCTTGGGCTATGTTATGGGCCAGTTGTCCAAGAAAAGGGTAACTCTTTTATAATGCAAATTGTTCTGGAGAAAAGAGAAACTGGAAGTTCCTGAACTCACTTTGTGAGGATTATATAACCTCAACCCCAAGACTGGGCAAGGAGCAACCAAAGAAAAGCAGGGCCCAGTCTTCAGTGCAGAAAAAAAATGAAAAATTATAATAAGTTATATATTAGTACATTAAATCTACTATTGTATCAAAACAACCATCATGAGCACGGGAAGAGGGAGGTGGTTATTTTAGGATAACTTTAGAAAATATATTAATTGAATACACTACATTAACACATTGAAGGAAAAACACCATCTGATTTAAATAGTTCCAAAAATTCAAAATTCATTTCTGGTCAGAGCTTCTTGGCAAACTAGAACCCAAAGAGCTTCATAAGTCGGTACCCAAAAGCCCACAACCAGCATTGTTCTCTGTGGTGAACCCTCAGGGTTTCTCCATGCAGTTAGAAGCCAGAGACATCTGTGATTGCTGGGGTCACTGTCACACAGTACGAGAGACTGGAAAGAAACAGAATCTACAAGGATGTTGGCAAAGTGGCTGGAGTTAAACTCAACAGAAAAAAGCAGCCCTTCTTTATATGAGGACCCAGTGAGGGTATAATCAAGGAAAGAAATGGAAAAGAATATTTGTATTAGCATGGTGCTTACAGGTGAGAGTTGAGCTCATACAGAAAAGCTATAGAAATAGCCTCCGCTGAACATGGTTGTGCACACCCTTATTGCCAGTACTTGGAGGTGGGAACAGGCAGATTTCTGTGAGCTAGAGGCCAGCCTGGTTTACAGTGTGAATTCTAAGCCATTCAGGATCACATAGTGAGATCCAGTCTTGGAGGAAAAAGACTTAGATCTTGTTTGGCCCTTTTTTTCCATCCAATGTGTTGTCTGAGGTTTTCTGACCTGCCCGGTTCCCCGCAGTTGTTAAGTCCCAAAGAAATCACCCAGAGGTCTACATTAGTTATAAACTGATTGGCCCATTAGCTCAGGCTTTTTATTAACTCTTATAACTTATATTAGCCCATTTTTCTTGCCTATGTTAGCCACGTGGCTTGGTACCTTTTTCAGTGAGGCAGTTACATCTTGCTTCTTCTGTGGGTGAATCAGGACTGCAGGGGAATGGGCTTCCTTCTTCCCAGAATTCTCCTGTTCTCCTTGACCCACCTCTTTTCTACCTGGTTGTCCCACCTATACTTCCTGTCTGGCTACTGGCCAATCAGCTTCCTTCTTCCCAGAATTCTCCTGTTCTCCTTGACCCACCTCTTTTCTACCTGGTTGTCCCGCCCATACTTCCTGTCTGGCTACTGGCCAATCAGCGTTTATTTAAAATATAATTGACAGAATACAGACCATTGTCCCACACCACCCATGCAAACAAACTTCAATATATTTAAAAAGAAACACATATGAAGAACTTAATAAACCATATTAATGAAGGGAAGACTTAATTATCTCAAAAATGGCGAGTTTGCACAAATTGACCTATAAATTCAATATATCCTTAACAAAAAATTCCCAACAAACTTTTAGTTGTCCCTGGACAAATACTTCTTACATTTATATGGAATATAGTTGCATAGCTATGATAATCCAAACCCAGCACTGAGAAAGAAGAGTAAATTTCATAGTCTCGGGTGATATAAGTCTGAAGTAACTGATGTGGTGAGCATTAACACAGAACAATCAAGTGGATTAGTGGAACAGAGCAACGAGCCTAAAAACAGAGAGTCCAGGCTCTAGGAGACCTCCATATATGATATGACCTCTCAAATCAGTGGGATAAGCTAAATGCCTACTGAATGGTAACAGGAAAATTATTTTTAAAAAATTTGGAAAACCCAAACCCCATACTATACATGTGGAAAGAAAATGGCCCCTATAGGCCCATAGGGAATGGCACAATTAGGAGGTGTGGCCTTGTTTGAGGAAATGTGTCACTGGGGATGGGCTTTGAGGTTTCAGATGCTCAGGCCAGGCCCAGTGTCACTCTCTTTTCCTATGCCTGCTGATCCTGGTGCAGAACTCTCACCTACCCCTCCAGCACCATGTCTGCCTGTGTGCCACCATTCTTTCCCATTGTGGAATATTATGTTAACTGTGCAAAGATGTGTTACATGTGTTTATACTGCAGAATGTTACTGTAACTGTGTAAAGGTGTGTTATGGGGTTTTTTTTTGCTGCAATTTGTTTAATGGTGTAAGGGTGTTTGTTTAATTATGTAGAGATGTGTGACATCTATTTCACTTTGCCTGTCAGCAGGGAGTTTTCAGGTCAGTTCCAGCCTGGTTTCTCTCTCCTGAAATCGGTGTGTTCTCTCTTCAGTCCCATCTAGTTCTGGTGGGCAACCAAGAACAATAGCAATAGTCTGCTGTTTGTGGTGTGCTCTGGAACCCCTCTAATCAGTAACGCATAGGGAATCACCCCATTCTAATCAGTAACTCATAGGGAATCACCCCATGCCAGTCCCACTTTTGTCTATTCTTGGTTCTTGACTCAAGGCTGTGTGATCACTTGTCTCAGATTCCTGCCGCCGTGCCTTCCCTGCTGTAAGGGGCTGTGTCTCTTCTTATATAACACCCTCCCAGGCAAATCTTAGGAATGAAAAAGTAGTGAAGGGCTGGAGAGAGAGCTCAATGGTTTAGAACATTGACTGCTCTTCCAGAGAACCTGAGTTCCATTCCCAACATCCAAACCCGAGGTCACAGCTGTCTGTAACTCCCGTTCCAGGGGATCTGTGCTGGCTAGTTTTATGTCAGCTTGATACAAGTTAGGCAGTGGTTCTCAACTTGTGGGTCACAACCCATTTGGGTCACAGATCAGATAGCCTGCATATCAGATATTTACATTATGATTCATAACAGTAGCAAAATTTCAATTATGAAGTAGCAATGAAATAATTTTATGATTAGGGGTCACCACAACATGAGGGAGTGTATTAAAAGGTCATAGTATTAGGAAGGTTGAGAGCCATTGCTCTAGACTTATTAGAGAGGTGGGCAGCCTCAATTGAGAAAATGCCTCCTTAAGATCTGGCTGTAGGCAAGCATGTAAGGCATTTTCTCAATTAGTGATAGATGGGGGAAGGCCCAGACCCCTGGGTTCTGTAAGAAAACAGGCTGAGCAAGCCACGATGAATGATGAGCAAGTCAGTAAGCAACATCCTGCCATGGCCTCTGCATCAGCTCCTGCCTCCAGGTTCCTGGCCTGACGTCCTTCAGTGATGTACAGTGATGTGGAAGTGTAAACTAAATAAATCCTTTCTCCCCCAAGTTCCTTTGGTTGTGGCGCTTCATCACAGCAATAGTAACCCTGACTTAGACCAGATGCAATGCCACCTTCTGCCTCTGTAGTCAATAGGCATGCATGTGGTGCAGTTGTGCAACAAGAGAAGTACCCATACTTATAAATAAGTAAATATCAAAAGCAAAGTAATGAGTACACTCCCCTTTGCTCTATGTAAGTTACTATTTTTATTAGTTTATGATTTACCTCTTAGATGCATGCATATGTATATATATATTATGCATTACATATACATGTCAGTTTTATATATAATCAGTATTTTTCCATATATATTTCCCATATTTCCTAAATGAAAAGTAATATTCTATATCTTGCCTTTTCTTTCCCAGTATGTCCTGGAAATTTTCAGTGATGGCTTGAGAGATGTCAACTAGACTAGATTGAGAGATGGCTAGAAAAATTGGTAACATATATCTTTGCTTGTTCTTAAAAGGGTATTTCCAGAAGTGACTAGATCAGCAAATAGGGATAACCTGCTCAAACTGTGCACACCCACTGCCCAGTGAAAGAAAGCAGGGGCAGGGGAATGCTGGTATATGTGCAGGCAAGCTTACTGAGTGGGTGTGGCTATTTACTTACTTTTATTCTGCTGCCATTGCCCATAAACATCAGACTCCAGCTGCTCCACCTTTGAGTACAGATCTGCAATAGCAATGCTCCAGGATGCTCCCAGGCTTTCAGCCTTGTGGTAGTGTCACATAGCTGTGGCAGGGTCACATCGCTGTGGCCTCCAGCTTCTTGGACTGAGCTTAATGTCTCTGTGTTTGTGACTTGCCATTGTGGGACTACCCAGCTTCTGATCCTATTAGCCAATGAGAACCCCAATTGTTCTACTATTCCATATTGGCAATTATAGCTCAGTGCTTTTTATGGCCACCTAGTAAACCATTGTATGGCTGTACTTTCAGTCTGTACACTTTCAAATAGGACAAATAGTGCTCCTGTTGATTGGCCCTGTGTAAACATTCTTTTTGAGTGTGTGCGTGTGAGTGTGTGTGTGAGTGAGAGAGTATGGAAGTGTGTGAGAGTGTGAGAGTGTGTGTGTGTGTGTGTGTGTGTGTGTGTGTGTTGATAGGGAGCATTCTAGGCATGTTCCTTACCACTAAGCCACACCTCAGACCTAAGCATTTTTGAACCATGTTCTTTCTATGTAGCTCAGAATGGCCTTAAATACTCTATATAGCCCAGACTGACATCAGATTTCTGGTTGCTCTACCTACATCTCTCAAGTGTTGCGATTGAGACCATATTTTTAAATTTATTTTTGTTTTATGTTCAGTGTGTTTTGTCTGCATGTGTGCCTGTGTGAGGGTGTCAGATCTTAGAGTTACAGACCAGTGAACTTTGGACGGTTGTGAGAGGCCCTGTGGGCACTGGGTCCTCTGGAAGAGCAGTCAGTGCTCTTAACTGCAGAGCCATCTTTCCAGCCCTTTCAGTTTTGTTTTGTTTTATTTTGTTTTTGAGACAGGGTTGTAGCCCTGGCTGTACTGAAACTCACTCTGTAGACCAGGCTGGCCTCAAACTCACGGAGATCCGCCTCCTCAGCTTCTGCCTCCTCGGCGCTGGGATTAAAGGCGTGTGTCACCACCACCCAGCAAAGCAAGAGCATGATTTTTCAACCATTATAGAATGGGCCCGACCTTGTCCACCGATCATCTTTGTTTTCAAAGAAGACGTGAAAGTTTGTTACAGAAAGGAAGTACGGCAGCCATGAAACACAGCTGGCCGCCCCAGACAGAGTGCCCACAAATGTGCTTTTCCTTTCACGGGAAGGATTTGAATACCCAGCCACGCGCTGCTTTGCAAGTCGCTTACCACGTGCCTGCGCTTGCGTTCAGCGCCCCAGGTGGAACGCCCCTGCCCCTGTGCTGATGCAGCGCCTGGACAGCATAATAAGGACAGTCATTGGTCAGGTTTTCCACCGACTCGGTGGTGCCTGGTCTTAGCTGGCTTGCCCACAGCTTTCCATTTTTGTTTGCTTGCTTGTAGGCAGCTGCAGCAGCCAGACTTGTAGGTTCCTCGTCTCGTTCCCCACCCCACGGATTTGCATCCCCCTTAATCCTTTTTTCAGAACTTGAGAGAG
>NC_022029.1:32787148-32787976 GCF_000317375.1 Microtus ochrogaster
AGAGAGAAGGTCCATACTTTGAAGTTGGTTTGGGACTGTTGGCCTTACCTAGGTTGGAGGAACTGGAGGCCTCAGCCGCAGGCCTTGTTTCCTGGTGTCTGTGGATAAAGACTGGAGCTGTGTGCTTGATTGTTGAATTCAGGTAGAAGTGTTCTAACCTGGAAGACCCAAAGAAGTCAAGGACCATATCTAATCCTAGCTGCTCTGGAGGCTGAGCTAGGAAGGTCAAAAGATCAAGGCCTTCCTGGACTACACAGTGAGTTCAAGGCCAGCCTGGACAACTTAGTGAGAACCAGCCTCCAAGTAATCCCTAGTATCAAAGCAAATAAGAGAAGCAAAGATTAATAACATTATAGGGTTACAAACTTGATGTCTATAAACCTTGGTGTTTTTTTCTTCCATAAACTTCTTAAAACTTTTGTCAATATTTTATTTCCACTGCTGCAAGCCGCAACATTGTACAGTAATTGCTCAGCCATTTTTTCCTGAGCGACTTATGAGAACCAAGGGAGCTGGGAAAGGCTAAACCAAAAAGGCAAAGGCTTTTTGGCGTTATTGCTTTGTGAATAAAGTGACTGTCCTTTGCTGTACATTTTTCGCTGTAACTCAACTCCCTTTCTGTTACATATTTGGGGATTAATTCCCACAGCTCAGAACTGTTTCATGAAAACTATTTCCCACTGCTAGGCCTTGCTCCTCTCTCCTAGGGAAGCACAGAGATCTGCCTTCCTGTAATTGATGTGGGAGTGATTTCTTATTAATAAAGAAACTGCCTAGACCCATTTGATAGGCCAACCCTTAGGTAGGCGGAGAAAACAGAACAGAATG
>NC_022029.1:32788231-32791778 GCF_000317375.1 Microtus ochrogaster
GCTGCTCCTATTACAACATGTAATTATCTTTATCAGCAGGAATTTGGTCAGAGTTAGGGTCCAGGCATAGAGCACCCACCTAAGATATTCACAGATCTCCAAGGATGTAGAATTACTACCTGCCCAAGCTGCTGCTCTGGTTTTACCCCACAACACCCACGATCAGAACGGCTCATGACAGCCCAGCCTGGGTCTCTTCTTCACTTAGAGCGGTACGTCTAACTCCAGACCTAGGCCCATAGAAATTACAGTGTCCAGTGCTATCTGATCAAGAGCCATCAGCTTCCCTAGGTTGTCTAGTTACCTTGCAGCCTCTACGCATACTGGGAGAAAAGAAGTGTGCTGATTTAAATAGTCTGTGCCCTATTCATAATTTTACTGAAGATAAACTCCTTAGCTCTTTTCTAACCACCTAAAAATGAAGCATAGCACACTAACCTTCCCCTCTAGAATTCCCAGATGATTTAAGTCCTTTCTTAACTAACTTTCTCCATTAAGGAGTTCACCGATGTGTACTAGCCACTTCCATGGACACGTGTGTGTGTGTGTGTGTGTGTGTGTGTGTGTGTGTGTGTGTGTGAAAACCCTTATCTGATTTTCTATGGGGCACAAGAATCCCAGCCCCGGAACCTGCTAGGAATGGGGACTTACTGGTTTTAAGGATATACATGACTGGGAACATTGGTCATGGGTAGAACTGGGACAAGGAGGAACAGTGTAGAGCTAGGAACAATGTAGAACAGGGAGAACAAGTAACAGGGGAAGAATGAGAAGTGATGGATGGCAGAGAGAAGAATAAAGAAACATGGCAGACGATTCCTGCTGTGAGTAGATCTTACCCCTCAGATCTTTACCTCAGATTTCTAGACTCCTTTAGCTATCCATGGCGCCTTTAATTGAACCCTGAAAGGGAGTCTTAGGGGCAAAAACCTTAGAGGCTTCCTAAATTCCACTAGCCCAGAAAAAAAGATCAATCAATATAAAAAAAAAAACCATTAATAATTTTTGAATCCAGGGAAGGAGAAGTATTGGGATTTTAATGACCCACTTCTTGTCTTACTGGGTTTTGGTTTTTCATAATAAAAAGAAAAGCCAAACAGAGCACCTGGGAATGACAAAAGATGTCAGAGTGAGCTGGAGACACGGTTCAGTGGTAAAGATGCTGGAGTGAGCTGGAGACATGGTTCAGTGCTAAAGATGCTGGAGTGAGCTGGAGACACAGTTCAGTGCTAAAGATGCTGAACTGAGCTGGAGACACAGTTCAGTGCTAAAGATGCTGGAGACACAGTTCAGTGGTAAAGATGCTGGAGACAGACGGTTCAGTGGTAAAGATGCTGGAGACACACAGTTCAGTGGTAAAGATGCTGGAATGAGCTGGAGACACACGGTTCAGTGGTAAAGCAATTGCCAACTATATGAGAGGCCCAAGGTCACAAAAACAATCAACTAAAACAAAAATCGACTATATTATAACCTCTTTAGAGTCTCCCAGAAGGAAGGTGGTTTGCTGCGATCATTGGTATGTGTTTCTGCAAAAGAAGAACCCATTCTAGAACCCTGGAAAAGTTGGGCTTCTAATTCTGGAGAGTCTATGGCTAAATCTCCAGTACAGGCGGGGGGAGGCTAAGACTGACCATCACAAAGCATGATTCCTGTTTTCAGTTATATCAGGTGATCAATGAATAACAGGCTGGTGGTGGAGCAGGGCCTCAGTGTGCACAAAGCACCAAGCAAACACAGAAAAGGGATTGGGCGTCTGAGTTCTTTTTAATCTCATGTTGACCAGATATACACACCATTTGGACAGCGGTGGGAGCTGCCTTCCCAGTCTAACTTGATCACCAACCCCTAAGTCCTCTGATGTCTCTAACAGTTAGGCTTAGGGTATGTTATTAATCTTCAGTCCTTGACTTTTTATTATTATTTTTCCTTGTACTGGGAACTGAATCCTAGATCTTTCATACTCTAGGCAAGTGTTCTACACCCAGACCTGATGGAGGTGTGTCTTGTATTTATCTGTTGTTTTCATTGGTTAATTAATAAAGAAAACTGCTTGGCCCTAATAGGACAGAAAATTAAGTAGGCAGAGTAGACAGAACAGAATTCTGGGAGAAAGAAGCCGAGTCAGAGAGTCGCCATGATTCTCCCACTCCAGACAGACGCAGGTTAAGATCTTCTCTGGTAAGCCACCTCGTGGGTTACACAGATTATTAGAAATGGGTTAGATCAATATGTAAGAGCTAGCCAATAAGAGGCTGGAACTAATGGGCCAAGCAATGTTTAAAAGAATACAGTTTCCGTGTAATTATTTCGGGTATAAAGCTAGCCATGAGGGCGGCAGGGTACCGGGGACGCAGCCCCACCGCTCCTTACAACACAGACCACTTCTTTTTTTTATATATGTTGAGTCAGACTCTCAGTAAGTGGCCCGGGCTAGCCTTGAACTTTTCATCACCCTCCCAAGAAACCAGCTGGTCCTCATTGCTTTCTACATAAATATTTGTATGTATATTCTAAAAGCTAAGGATATTGTCCAAAATACAAGGATTGCTTCTATCAAAGTGAACAATAAATTGGTTAACAGTCATTTCCTAGTTTTCAATAGCCTATCTATATTAAAATATTCATGGTTATTTCAAATTTTCATTTATAATGTTTTGTGATCTAGTCAAGTACTACATCCACATTTGATTGCAATCTCTCTCTTTCCCAAAGTATTTATTTTAAATCATGTGTGTATATATGTTGTCTAGTGGTGGGTAGGTGGACATTTGGTCAGGTGCCCATGGGGTCCGGAAGAGAGTGTCAGATTCCCCTGGAGCTGGAGTTACTGGCAACTGTGAACTCTGAGATGTGGATGGCGGGTCCAGAACTCTGGTCCTCTACAAGAACAGCAGGTGTTCTTCCCCTCTGAGCCCTCTTAGTCCACCACGTCTCTTTTATGGTGTTAAATTCCCCTCACATTTTTCTTTTTAACTTTTCATCAAATCGACCTGCTGAAGAGTCCTGGTCCATGATCTTAGGACATACCTTGCATTCGTGTTTTCTTATGATGTCATCACCCCTCCCTAAGCATGGCCATGTGCTATTGGCCTTATGATGTGAGCCTCTATTGATTACTGGGGTCCTGCCCCTTCTAGGTTCTGCCCCAAGAGTTCCCTTGATGTCAATAGGTTATGGCCCCAAGAAGATGCCTCTATCTTCCTGCCCATCTAGAGATCAGAGAGGGAGAGGAGAGCCTAGGGATTTCCACATCCAATATGTCCCTCAAGTGTCCTCTGGCTCTGAGACTAGAGACCCTCCCCCATCTTTGCAGGTGAACAAACCTCTGGTTTGGGGCTAGGGGAGAGGAAAGGATGGTTACCCAGAAAGCTGGGGGGGGGGTCTAGAAATCAAGCAGCTTTTTGTAGTGAGCCGGACAGGATCGCCATTAGAAGATGGCGCCGACATCCTGTCTTTTTGGAAATAAACAACCCCATATTTGGCTAAGCCTTTGAGAGCTGCGTGTGTGTGTGTGTGTGTGTGTGTGTGTGTGTGTGTGTGTGTG
>NC_022029.1:32792163-32797434 GCF_000317375.1 Microtus ochrogaster
GGAGCCCTGTTGCTGGCCTTGAACTCACAGAGGTCTGCCTACCTCTGCCTCCTGAGTGTTGGGTGCTGGGATTAGAGGGTTAAGCACCCCCGCCTTTTTTTTTCTTTTTTTCTTTTTCTTTCTTTTTGTTTGTTTGGTTGATTTTTTTTGTTTGTTTGTTTATTTGTTTTTAGAGACAGGGTTTCTCTGTACAAAAGTCCTGGAACTCACCTTGTAGACCAGGCTGGCCTCGAACTTACAGAGATTCACCTGCTCTGAGCCCTTGGTGCCATGAAAGGAAGATGGATATTTCCTCCCGGCACGTTCTCCAATGGTCACTTTGCCATCTGCTTTCCAGCTTCCTGCTGTTGCTGCTTGTTGTCCCCTCTCCTGGTTCTCGTGGGCTGGTATTCTCTGCAGGTCTCTCTACTAGGGCTTAAGCAGAGAGGGAGCTGTCTGGATTCATGGTTCTAATCCACCAGCTTTATCCACTCGGGGATTTAGAAAAATCTCTGAATGGCCAGGGGAGTGTTTCCATGAGAAAGGTTGGCTTCAGCTGCAGCAGCACCTCTGAGCATTTGGATAAACCAAGAGGAAGTCGAATTGCTCATCAGGATGCTGGGAGGATTTTAAATTACAGAGAAAGGCGTGTAGTGTGAGACCAGAGAGGAAGGGAAGATGTGAAGATGGTGCAGGTGTGATGAGGACCCAGGGAGAGTCAGAGCCACATGGATGCTGTAACTTAGGGCAAGAGGAGAATGAGATGCTGGAAAGGACTTCCGGGAGAGGGGGGGCACTGGCTGAGGAGCTCCGGATGTCAGATGTTGACCGCTGAAGTGTCTGTGTATCAGGGTCTGCCGTGTCCTGTGGCTGCATCTTTTTTCCCTTTTAGTTGAACACACTTTTGTTTGGGGAAAAGAATTCGTTTCCTAGTTTCCTTTGCAGCAAATTGTGGCCACACGACTCTGTTCTTGTCAACAGGATGTGGGCATAAGTGTGACTGAGTCCTGGGCATAAATGCCATGTCAGAATCCAGGAAGGCCAATTAGAGGGCTTTTCTGGGTTGTGGTGCCTCCTTTAAGCCCATCTGCCTTCAGACTAAAATCTGGGTGAAATGACTTCAGCTGTAGCAGTTAGAATACATTGTGAAGTATTGTTTAATTTTCTATTTATTTATTTATTGGGGGCGGGGGAATTTGTGCCATGGCACCCATGTGGCAACAGAGACAGTTTGCGCAGCTGGGTCTCTCCGTTCCCCATGGGTGTCCCAGGAATCCAACGCAGGTTGTCAGTCTTGGCAGTGGGCACCTTCACCCACTGTGCCACCTTGAGGGTCAGCGTTGTTCTGAGATGCTCTTGAAGAAAGCTAGGTCTAATAATCTTATGAAACTACCGGCACCCGGGTCTGGTCTGCTTATCTCTGGCATTTAACAGATAAATGCAATTCTCTTTGGTTTCTGGTTTATAATAGCAGTCACTTATCATGTGCCAAGTGCCTTGGCAATTCTCAGCTTACATGTTAATGTTTCTGGTCCTCCCACCACCAGCACTGAGAAGTAGGCACTACCGTACCTCTGTTTTGCAGATGAGGGATGAGTCCTAAAGAGATGAGCTGCCTTGTCTAGTGATAACCTGGGCTTAGCCGTGATCATTTGGCCTTGAGACACAGCAGGCTCTGCAACTCCAGTCACAAAAGTGTTGCCAGCCAAGCCCATTCCAGCTGACACCACTGGGCATTGCTACCCTGGCCAGCTGCCTCCAGCCTTACATGGTAGACTCAGAGAGCTAGAGCAACAAGCATGGTCCCCTGCCCGGATCCCCAAGGCATAAAGGAAGGAGACTGGGATTCTGAGGTTGTAAACAGCATCGATATCAATAAAGGCAGAGGATAGAAGCATCAGCCAGGTGACCAGGAGGGCAGGGGCCTGAGAGCTGAAGTGGAGATTAAGAGCTGAGCATGTGTGAAGCCCGGGGTTCAACCCCAGCAACCCACAGAGTGCAGGAGGGTCAAAAGTTCAAGGTGATCCTCAGCATGGCAACATTCAGATCAGCTGGGCTATGCTAGCTACCTGTCTCTAAAGGAAAACAAAAATGGGAGGCATGCTCCCCACCTCCCCAACACACACACACACACACACACACACACACACACACACACACACACACACTTCTCCCCCTCCCCCTCTTCCCACAGGTCCCAGCTTAGCCTGGTCATCACTCTGGACTCTCCCAGACATCCCTGCCTCCCGCATATCTACAATAAACTCTCTCTTCCACCAGACCTAGGGGCAGTCATGTCCTTCTTTCCTTTTATTTATGTTTATTTGCATCAGATGGTACCCAGAACCTCTGGTTTTCATCTTTCAATCATTCCCAGGGTTTAGCATCAGCCTCTTTGGTGTGGTCCTCTGAACCTCTTGGTTCCTCTGAGCTGAACTGATGAAAGGTCATTTAGGGGATCTGAGACATTGTACTTGTTGTTAGGAATATTTTCCTAACGTGAGCTCTTTGCCAACACAAAATCCCAATCAAGCCAAATCAAAACAAGCCAAATTAAGAAATACCCAGTTTTAATGGAAGTCCTGCAGTCTCGGGTGACTAGAACGTGACCACCACGGGGAGGAAGGAAAAGAGACCACCTGTTCCTCTTTTGGGAGTTCATTTAAATACTCTTGGGAGGGGTCCTGACCCCCCCCCACTCAGGGAGGGGTCAGGACTTGGCCTGCTGGGATTTGGAGTCCAGACCAATATAACCCTCAGGCCTGGGGGCTGTGATGGATGTGAGGGACTGGGGCCTATGCTCCCAACTTAACACTTGTGAGTAGAGATCCCTGTCAATTCTGTTGCGTGTATGGTAGGGTAAGTCGGGGGGCAAATTTTCAGATTCAAATAAGAGCACTCGGAACCATGAACTCATCTTCATTGATTGAATTACTCAAAGACCAGAAGTAGGAAGTGTTGAAAGACAGGGAGTATGTGCTAGACATGGGGCTCTTGATTAGTGAGGAGGCCCAGAAGAACAACTTTCTCAGGGTGCTGTAGGGAGAGATCTGGATTGTGTCTGTGGCCAGCTTACCTCATAAGTTTCTATCCTTTGTCCCCAAGCTGACTGTAAATAAGCCAGTTTTAAAGGGACTGCTGCTGGCTGGCCAGGCTGGAGTCAGGGTTTAAGGTCACCCTAATGAGCTGTGAGTTATGGGTGCTATCGGGTGATTCAGTTTTGTCCTGGGTCCCTAGGCAGCTCTCTTGGACTCTCTTGGTTCTAAATTACTGGCAGTCTGAGGGGTTGTAGGAGAAGGCATGGCTTGCCTGGAGAAAGCCGGCCTCTGAGGAAGCTCTTATTCGCTTTATTCTTAATAAAGTCACAGTAGTAATGAGGCAAATGGGCCCCGTATTTGGAATGCAAATCTGGCCTGCGGAACCACATCCTGGCAGAGCAGCCAGGGGAAAACAGGCCTAGCAGCTCTCAACTGAAGAGACCTTTTCGAACATTTGCCCCAGAGATGGAAGGAAACAGCCTGGAGACTGAGACAGCCTGGGGGGACTTGTAAGCCAAGGCTGGGTTGCCCGAGGGAAACCTATAGGTGTCCCCAGGGAACCCTGATGAAGAGTCCCTGTTGGACTCAGAGAAAATGTGAGCAAATGAAATGCAAGGAAATCCATCATGACTGGAGACAGATTTGGAGTGGGGAAGATAACTCAGCCTCTAAAGGCTGAGGAACGCTGAAAGAGGTTACCAAGTATTTGTTAAGTTTTTGAGTCACCTAAGAGAAATGGGCCTTTCCAGGGAAAGAACAAAGTCTTCTGACCTGACAGTTCCAAGAAAGGCTGGGAGCCGCGCCGTGTGCATCAAAACTGCCCGTGCGGAGGCGCGTGATAAGCAGCCCACAGTCCTTTCTTCCTGACTTTTATTTTCTTCTTTGTGATCATTTGTGTATTTCACGATTTCTCATTCCATCGTTCACTTCCGCCCCGAGGGACAGGGTCACGGAGCAATCACAGATACGTCCAGGAACAGAATATTAAAGGCTCTGTCCTTGTTCCACATTCGGGGAGAACATTGGGGAGCCGGGGAAAATGAAACAGATCACTCACCCCGACGGCTCGGAATGCATCATTCCCGGGGCTCTGCAACCACATTCATGACCGAATCTGGAGCTCTGCGAAAGGCGCTTAAGAGATTTTATTCCTAATCTACTTTTTTTCTCCTTAGAGCTTTGGAAATATGGCTGTGTAATTTAATGATTACAGGAGATGAGCCGAAGAATGAGCTAAATAAGATAACATCAGCTTGCTTTGTAATGAGGGGCCGAATTTTCCAAATATAGAACAAAATTCAATTGTGGCCCTCTTGTTTATAAATGTTTCCTGCATGACATTTACATGGGAGACATTGTTGGAACCCACAGTGTCCTTTTTCATATCAAGAGCCCTCTCTCTGATTCTCTATAGAATTAAGGGAGGAAATTTCTGAAGCCAATTTCTGAAGATCACCCTCTTGGCCATATGCACTAATACATTTTGCTGATGGAAGAAATATAGGCTGGAATAAGTCATATATCTATGTAACGAGCACCATCCATTGCTTACTGTGAGAGGCCGCGGAACCCCCAAAACACCAGGGGTTCCATGACAAATAAGATTCAAAGAGCGATACCACAAAATACAATTCAATGTACCAGCGCTGGTTTCTCAGCTTTGACACAGGCGTGTCGGGTCCCACAGCAGTCCTAAGACACGTTAAGTGGAAACTCTTGTTTTGTTATTGTATCTTTTCTGTTGGTCCCAAAGTGAATATTTGGGGGGAGGGGGAAAGAGTGAAGCTTCCAGTGTTGCTGGAGGGGGGGAGGCTAGGAATAAACGCTTTGACCCTATGCTCCAGGAACGCTGGAAGTATCCCGAGGGCTATGGTTTCATTGGGAAGAATCTGCCCTAAGCATAGCCCAGGGTGTTGATCATAGCATCTTCAGGAATGGGAAGGGTTGACACACAGTCAGAATTACACACCCAGGATAACCGACGTTGCCACAGCAAGGAATCCGAGAAGTTACCAGGACTGACAGAAACGTCATCTGATGATTCGAGAATGCTGTCACTAAGTAGCACTAAGTGGAAAGGGCAGGTTACAGTGTAAATGGTAAGGCTTCTTTTAAACACACGTGCTTAGAATAATGATCAAGATACACCAAGGAATAAACTGTGGGTTTTTCCGGGTGAGTGAATTGTTAGGTTGGATTGTGTCCCCTCAAATTTATACCCCAAGCCGGGCGGTGGTGGCGCACGCCTTTAATC
>NC_022029.1:32798029-32821617 GCF_000317375.1 Microtus ochrogaster
TTAAAGACAGACTATCCTAAATGGTCTTCTTTCTCTGTGGTGAATATGAATTACCTTATTAGTAAAGAACAGTAAATGTGAAGTCTTCTTTCTTTCGGCGTCACTATCCTGACCGAATGACACACAGTTCTCTGTCTCCTTTGAGACTACTGTCACCTCAACACACCCCCTCCACAGAGCCGACCCCTGTCGATTCCCGTCGCCCAGATATTCAGAGATGCCTTTACCCCTGGTATCACTGCTAATTTATAATTTAATTTGAACTTGGCTGTAATTTAAAGCACACATCCGGGCAGTGTGTGAGAACGCACATCTGTAATCCCAGCACCTGGGAAGCGGAGGCAGCAGTATCATGAATTTGAGAACAGTCTGAGCTACACAGTGAGCCCTTGTCTCAAACTCACAAACCGGCAACTTCTAAAAGCACATGAGCATCCCCTGTGTGATCGAACAGCCTAGTTAGCTCGCAGCAGAAAGCAACGGACGCAGTCTATGGCTCCTTAAGGGGGAAGTTTGGGGGGAGCCTTAGGGACCAGTGTCACAGAGCTAAGGGTGATGAAGCTATTCAGGACCCAGGCTCTTGACCCCAAGAGTGCCTACTTTTACTGTTAGTCCTGTCTTCCTCCCTCTTTTTTTCTCCATCCATCTCATGAGCGGGGTCAGAGGTCTGGCTCAGCTCCCAGGCAAATTCTGGTCCTCATCAATTTCATACTGGAAGTAGAACTGTATTGCACTTTCCGACTTCTATGTGAGCCATGAGCTATTCCCGGGCAGTGTGTTTTCTGTGCAGACTTCGCCAGAGTTTCGGGCAAATGGTTTTGGTTTGTTATGCCTGGACACCGGTCCCAGAAAACAAGTTGGAGAACGGCTCTTGCAAACCCAGGGAGCATCGGTGCGGGGCCTGGTTCCAGATCAACTATGTACGCATTTGTTCTGCATTTTGAAGTCTGAGTTTGGATAAACATCTTTACATCATCTTTGGGATTTTGCAGTTTTTACATTTGTGAAGAAGAGCGGTTGCAGACAGCACAGTTAGCTAATTTTTTTTTTTAATGTTTTGGAAAGTAGGTAAAAAAATAAGGTAACTGCCAAGAGAAATCGCTGCTGCACTCTTTGACAAAGAGCATAGGAAACAGCGTGCCGATAAAGCAGGGATGGTGGGTATTGGCTGTGTCTCTGCATCCAGCAGATGTTTATCTGCGCCTGAGATATATGTGCAAGGCATTGAGCCAAACTCAAGGAGAAGCAGCGCTGAATACAAAAATAAGCTCTGCTGTCAAGGCGAGGACCGTCCACTGGGGAAACAGACACACGCTCACATTGGCATTATTCACGGCACTCCGGAAGGTGGAAGTGTGAGTGCGATTATTTAAATTACCCCGGGAGATCTTCCTGGCGTTTATCGGCTGGAGCCTGACCTGGCATTGCACTGTGAACTAATGTGGTCCAGAATCAGGGCGGAACTCTACCCTGCTTCCCCCAAGCTCTTCCTCCAGACAGTAGAGAACTAGAGGCTAGATCAGTGCCTCCTTCTGAGAGTACCCATCGTACCTTCAAAGAACAAGGCCCTCCCTCTAAGAATGGAGGGATGCTCCAGGAAAGTGAGTCAAGGATCACCAGTGCAGGCTGTCCCTGACACCTCAACTCCCAATCACGGGCTTCTAGGGGACAATCAAAGGCAGTCTTGGGTGTGTATTTTTGCACCTGTGTGAACACCTGTGTGGAGGCCCAAGATTGAACATTCTATTTTGAAGCAAGCTCCCTCCCTGAACCTGGCACTCACTAGCTCAGCTAGACTGGCTGGCCAGAAAGTCCCTGGGTTTCTCTCATCTCTCCCTCTACAGCACTTGCTATTAAGCCTTGCTCTTATGTGGGTGCTGGAGGTCGAATTCAGGTCCTCATGCTTGTGTGGCCAGCACCTTATTGACCAGTTCCCTTTTGTTTACGTGTAGCCCAGACTCACTAAGTCATCAAGAGTAGCCTCGAACTCCTGCTCTTCCAGTTACCAAGGCCAGCTTAGGTACAAACTCTTCAGTGTGGCCCCAGGAGCCTTACCAAGCAGCCCAGCCGAGACACAGCCCATCCTCCAAGCTCCTGTCTACCCTCCTTCCCTGCTGGTTTTCCTTGAACATGTCTCTGTGTCGTCCCCAATATGAGCAATTATGGGGCTGAAGACATCGAGAAGCAGATACTAACACACTCCCTGCCCTCAATTTGCTTAGCAGCAAGATGCAGGAGAGCTACAGAGCCAGAAACTGTCGTCTTTCCTACCAGACAGAGCACAGGTTGGTCTTTAAGGATGCCTTCCATCTCATCTTCCTGCAGATGGACCAGAGGAGTCTAAAAGCCTTCCTAGAGCGTGGCACTTGGAAAGCTGAGGGATAAAGATTTTGAGTTGGAGTTTACTCTGGGCTATATTGCAAAGCTTTGTCTCAAACAGTATAGAGAATAATTAACCTTACTAACTAGCCATTATTGGCCTTTTTTTTTTTGCCCCGTCCCTCCCCCACCCCTACCCCTGAGTTGTCAACATAAGAGGCTCAATGTGCTTCTCCTCTGTCTTGTGACTTCTCCAGAACTGGAATGAGAAGATGCTGTGTAGACTGGAATTGCAAGACATCTCTTTAGGAGTAACTCATTTTCTGGGCGGCTTTGATGTGTCTGTGAACTATACATGTTAAGGAACTTATCTGGGTGTGTCCCCCCCACCCCCCGCAAAGAATCTGCCTTTTGTTAAAAGTGTTTCATCAAGCTAAGACCCTTGGGAGCTGCTCTTCTCTGACACCTTGAAATGCTCCTACACCTGGCTGATACTGTGACTTTCTGCACCCATATCCCTTCCTTCCCTGTGCCTGACATCCTATGTACCCTTTCCAGTCCAGCTGCGGCCTCAGCCTCCATTTTTTCGAGGTGTCTTTGCTACCCCCCCAACCCCCAGCACTCTCATGGCCCAGTTTTAGCAGTAGGTGGATGACAGCCTCCCATGAATCTCAGCAGCCATACGTTCTCTGAGTTAGAAAATGTAGTCTTCTGTCAGTGTTCTGAAGCCAGCATTTGTGACATTATTTTGGCATCCTCAAGGCCAACCTCAGCCACACGCATCCTTGGTGGTGATAAATATTTCTTTGCTGGGATTAAATTTTGTCTCTGCCACTGTTTGATGCCTCGTAATTGGCCAACAAATCTTTGCAGGATGGATTTGAGGGAGTCATGAGGTAAGGCTAGCATCCGGGAGGTGTTTGTTACTAAAATTATTTATAAGAAATAGCAGAGCGCTGGTTACAAATGACAACTGGCAGCCCGGCTGATAGCCCATGTGTCCCAGCTTCCTGCGAATAGTGGTAGCAGAATCCGGAACCACATTCCAGAAACCAGCCACACTGGCCGCCTGCACCGCTGGAGAGATGAGCAGGAGAGGGGGAAGGAAGGCTTGGTGAGGCGCTGGGCTGCCGTGTAACAAAGGGAAGGGAGCATTTCAGTTGGATGTTGCCTGTGTGTGCGGCTTTTCCGGTCTGTCCTCGGGCTAGTAATGGAACCATTAATGAGGGTTTTAAATTTAGACAGTGCCTGCCACCTGGGCAGCCGTGAGGTTTAATAACCAAGACGTTCATAGCTTGGGAATGTGTTCTAATAACTTTCTTTTTGTAAATGAAAGAAAATGACCCCCAAAGAATTAGAAAGTTTCTGGACGACTGCACGGTTGTTAAAATAGGGCTGGAGACCTGAGATTGACTTGACTCCTGGACATAGCAAAGCCATATAGCACAGCCAGCTGGACAGCTGAGTGCTGTGATCCAGTCTACCAAATTCTCCAGCCCTGGGGCCATCTCCAGAGAGACTCTGAGGAGGGCAGTGGACCTAGAATGACCTGTGCTTGACTACTGTGAGCCTACCTAGATGTCAGGCCTGCAGGCCTCTAGGGTAGCTTTCCTATTGGCATGGACGCACTGATTTATTACAGGTTGTCTAACTAGGGTTTTATTGCTGCGAAAAGACAGCATGAGCACAACAGCTCTTACGAAGGAAGATATTTAATTGGGGCTGGCTTACAATTCCAGAGGTTTAGTCCATTGCCATCATGGTGCGACATGATGACATGCAGGCAGACATGGTGCTGGAGAAGGAGCTGAGAGTTCTACATCTTGGTCCACAGGCAGCAGAAGGAGACCGTGAGCCACACGGGGCATTGCTTGAACAAGTAAGACCTCAAAACCCAAATCCTCACAGTTACACACTTCCTCAAACGAGGCCATACCTACTCCCGGCAAAGCCACTCCCCCTAATAATGCTATTATTCAACCACCACACAGGTCTTTATTGATCTCTTCATGTCAGTCAGGATTCTAGGATAATAAAACCAAAGCTAAGTGTTGTGATTTTTTTTTAAAAAAGCAGCATGCCATGAGACTGAGCTCAGGTGGAGGGTTTTTTTATTGGGGGAAAGTGAATGGGAAAAGGGGGGGAGGGGAAGGGAGATCAGCCTTTGGGGACAGGCGAGGTAGAAGAGAAAAGGAGAGAGAGAGAGAGAGAGAGAGAGAGAGAGAGAGAGAGAGAGCAATGCCTCTTAGTGACTGAGGTGAGGATGTATCCCGTCAGGACCCCAAGGGCAGGCCAGTACAGATGCCTGAACACTAACTCTGAGCACCCACTCATCCGTCCTCAGAAAAGGATGACGAACAGTGACTCCTAATGTACTCTCCCCAGCCTCAAGCCTTCTCCCAGTCTCCAGTCAACTCTCGGTGATGGAAGCCATTTCTGATGACCTAAGACTTCTATTCCACCAGGCACAATGCAGTGACAGGCATAGCGAACCGGCTTTTAAATATCACCTCCTGGCAGCCTGACCTCTCCCAGCAGACATCACACGAAGTATAGTATAGCTGTGTATGGCAAGGCTGTTGGGAAAAGAGATTTACTCCATTTTTTTAAGTCCTTTTTTAAAACACGGCAGCATGTCCCAGCACCCAGGATGTGTGTCATGGAAGAAACTCGGAGTCTGACATCTTTGGGGTTCTGTTTCAGGCCATTAACTTAATGGCTCTAATTCTTGGAAGCTCCACTAAGGACGAGGCTTCCCTGTTACATAAACATATTCATCAGTCTGAAGGAAGAAGAAGTGCATACTCTTTTCTGAGCAATGGTCATTTGAAGTAAGTCTGTGTGTTTCCGTCTGACGACTGATGGCTGTGGAATATTCTTTATGAACTGTGGAGGGGAGGAAGGTAGCAGTTCCAAGCAGCTCCCTGAGCTACAGAATTTACTTTCCTCCAGTCAGACTGGATCTTGGGCTGTAGACACTGCTTGCAAAGACAGTGTCAGCTGCAGAGAAAGTTGCCAGAGCAGAGTGCTCCCCCACAACCTTCAGGGTGACCAGGGGAGTCAAGTTCTGAGTGGAAAGGAACGGAAGAGCCCGCTATTCCTTTGTCTCAAAGGAGAATGTCCGTAGTGCATCCTCCCCGACAGCCTGGCTTACCAAGTGCCTGCCTCCTCCTCCCTGCCGATCCTTACCTGGATATCAGTCAAGGGTGGGGCACTACCAGCCTTGCCAAGCATGGCGAAGACGAGGAGACAGCTAATTGAATTTAATTCACTGAGGTAGCAACCAATTTTATGCCAGAGCTGGTAAATACTTCGTGCTCGGTGCTCATCTCCTGAAAACGCAATGTCAATTATTCTTGTAAAACAGATTGTGCATTTGAAGGGCAGAATGGTGGGGAGTCGGGGTAGCTGGTAAGGACCCCAGGCCCGAGTTCTGGCCCCCCTTAGTGGGTCGGTGTGTGTTCCCCTGTTTCAGGGCCCACTGTGTGACAGGGCCCAGTGTCTGCAAGGCAGGCTTTTTCGATGAGACTGTGGACCCACATTTAGATCTGCTCAAGTAAACAAAAATACAGCCTTCCTTCCTCACAATGGGACACACTGGGTTAAGAGTGTGTGATGTTCATTTATGGAAACACCGTCTTCCTTCAGGTTCTAGATAGAACAAAATCCTGGCAGTCACAGTGATCTACCAGCCAGCAGTGGGCTGCGGTCCCCAGGCTTCTCGTGGATGGAGATCACTCATTCCCCGTCTTTTTCCATCTGTTTGCTCCCACCCCTTCCTTACTTGTTCCATGCCAGAGCTGACCCGATAGCACCCCAGGCACTGTGCATTTTATTCTGAGGAAAATAATTCACGCTTGTTCTTTCCTGAGGGCACTTAGCACAGAACTTGGCCCTTAATAACCACCAACAAGATGAATGAATGGGTGAAGTTTTTCCTCCTCACTCCTTCAGGTCTCCAGTTACACGGAGCCTCTGGGCTGTAGACTTTCTTGTGGTCTGCATCCGTCCAAGCTTGTTTGGTACTAGTCATACTGGAAGCTGGAGCTAACGGGCTCTCCTGTCTTCTTGGATTTGTCACCATGGAACCCAGTAGGTCACTTAACTTCTTCATGCTTAAAAGATTCTTATCACTCATAACAGCTAGTCTGATGGACTCTTCTTCAGGCTGCAACCCAAGAACAAAGGGATGAATGCAAATACTGCCTGGAAACAGTCAGATAAAACCAAATTAATTATAGTGAGAAATAAAGCCTAAAAAAGAGTGTGCCCTCAGACAGAGAACCCCGTGAATTTATAATGTCTCAGATTTGTTTTCTGCTGAGGAGAGACCGTTAATTACCAGAGACTGGCTCTGGCGGACTGAGACTAGAAGCGGACTGTGTGAACACTGCTATGAGCGGTTGCGGGGGGAGGGGGGTGTTAGCTAAATAAGTCAGAATTGCTGGTGAAAGGGTATATACGTGTGTGTCCCCTATACATACATGTATATGCATTGCTGGGGGCATGTTTCACTTGTGTGTGTGTGTGTGTGTGTGTGTGTAGAATCAAGGCAGTTGTAGAGGCAGAAAAGCAGTTGTTCTTGAGGGACCCATCTACACTATGTGACTCTGAGGGGCCAGGGTGTGAATATTTCCTACATTATCTACAGTTTTTACAAAAAGAAGAAACTTTTTTCTTCTTTTTGGTAATTTTTTTTATTTTATATTTATTTATTTGTTTGTGTAAGTATATGCAAATGTGTGAGTATATATGTGCGTGCGTGCTTGCATGTGTGTGTGTGTGTGTGAGTGAAAGTCTGATATCAACCTCAGGAGTTGTGCACCTTGTTCTTTTGAGGCAGAGTCTCTCCCGGGGACCTGAATAGATAGCCGCCAGGACACTTGCCCCTGCATCTCTAGACCCTAAATTACATAGGTGTGCATTACCACACCTGGCTTTTTGACTAGAGAGCCAAAGGGAAGCCCCTAGATGTGCCAGATGGCTGTCTGCTTCCTGCTACTTCTGTCCTCCGTGGGGGTCACATGAGACACACTGCTTGACCAAGCACAGCATATGTAGATGTGATGTGGCCGTGTAGAAGACAAGCTTGCCCAGAGGGTGAACAGAGGGTGAGCTGACCCTGAAGAGAGCAGAAATGAATGGTGACATTGATGAGGGGGTCAACAACACATCTGTGTTGAAGATAGCATGATTAAAAAGTGCCTGAGGTACACTTGGGTAATTCCAGCACTCAGAGGCACAGGCAGGAAGATCTGTGAGTTCGAGGCCAGCCTGGTCTACAGAGCAAGTTCCAGGACAGCCAAGACTACACAGAGAAATCCTATCTCAAAAACAAGGGGTTTTGAGAAAAGGGGGGGGGGAGCTGTGGCAAAACAAATTTTGACTGGGCACTGTAAAAACTGTCCCGGCCTAGTGGGAGAGCCTGTGGAAATCTAGAGAAACTCCAATCATGTCCAACAGGAACTGTGGTGACAATGGATTTTGGTCCTGGCTGCTAAAGTAATACATATTCGTTGGTAGAAAAGTGCAAATGAGATACAAAGCCACCATCTCGAGACTGTCCTTGCTACAGTGTGGGAACGCATTCTACTAGGTGTGGGAAAGCATTCTACTGGGTGTGCCTCCTTGCTACAGTGTGGGAAAGCATTCTACTGGGTGTGCCTCCTTGCTGTCCGGTGTGGGAAAGGCCGCTGGGTAAGCTATGGACCCTTTCTCAGAGTCGTTTGGTGACCTCGCCAGGCAGAGGTCCCAGCTTCTCGCCTCCCTTTCATGAAGCACATCTGTGTGGTTATTCTCTAGCTGCTTGATGTGAGCAGAAGGGATGTGAGTATGTTTGGCTCACGCAGCTGCAGGACGGGTTGTGCTCTCCGTATCTCCTTCCCCCAGCACCGCAGATGAAGACAGGAAGTGGAGGAGACACTGTAGACCATGTGGTGGATGAAGATGAAGGAGTGACCATAATAAAGATGGCATCTGTGTCCTTGTCTTATAAATTCTTCATCACCTCTACACCTTATTAATTTCTACGTTTATAACTCACTAGTAATTTTTTGAAAAAAAACACCAGGCAGTGGTAGCACAGGCCTTTAATCCCAGCACTTGCGAGGCAGAGGCAGGCGGATCTCTGTGAGTTCAATTCGACAGCCTAGCTATAGAATGGACTCAAAGCATTTCATTCTACATATGTATCATAATTCATTTATCCTGTTGTTTATTTTTTATTTTAGTGTGCATGTGTACATGTGCATACGTGTGTGGTGTGTTATGTAGTGTATGGTCACGTGTATGTGGTACATGCTCACATGTGTGTACATGTGTGTTTGAGGCGTACATGTGCATACATGTGTGTGGTGTGTTATGTAGTGTATGGTCACGTGTATGTGGTACATGCTCACATGTGTGTACATGTGTGTTTGAGGTGTACATGTGTGATGTATACTCACGTGTGTGTGAGAGTTTGTGCTTGTATGTGTGCACAGGCCAAAGAACAACATTGGATCTCCTGTGCTGTCACTCTCTGCCTAATGCTTGAGACAGGGTCTCTTCCTGAACCCAGGCAGCAGGCCCCAGAGGTTCTCCTGTCTGCCCCCCATAGTATTTGAGTTACAGGCTCCCGGGTCTTCATTCTTGCAAATGGGAACCCTCATCCACTGAATCACATCCCCAGGCCCAGATGCTGCCTTCTGTTTGTTTGCTTTGTTTTTTAGCTTTTTTTGTTTCTACTTTTCCACTAAAATGTGCATATTTGAAGCTACGTCTCTGGACAGAATTGTAATTATTTCTTGGCACAAATTCATAGAAATTCAATTTCTGGATCATAAGTTTTCACGTTTTTAAGACTTTAATTTCCAGAGAGGTTAAAGTACCAGAACCATGTGCCTGAGACCGGATTGCTTTGGTTCCTGAACATGAGAAGTCAAAGCCATGGGGACTGCGGTGGTCTAAATGAGAGTGGCTCCTATAGGCTCGTAGATTTCGTCCTTAGTCACAGGGAGTGGCACTATTTGATTAAGTATTAGGATTATTAGATGTAGTCTTGATGGAGGAAATGTGTCAC
The DNA here is from genome assembly GCF_000317375.1 of Microtus ochrogaster. Lineage (NCBI taxonomy): Eukaryota > Metazoa > Chordata > Mammalia > Rodentia > Cricetidae > Microtus > Microtus ochrogaster. The sequence goes on from NC_022029.1 coordinate 32,807,409, forward strand.
TGGGGGTTTTCAAAGGCACAATCCAGGTCTCGTGGCTCTCTTCCTTCTGCCTGCTGATATGGATGTAGAACTCTCAGCTCCTTCTCCAGCACCATGTCTGCCTGCATGCCACCATGCTTCCCACCTAATGTACTAACCCTCTGAAACTGTGAGCAAGCCCCAATTAAATGTTTTCTTTTATAACAGTTGCCATGGTCATGAAGTCTCTTCTAAAGCAATAGAACACTGACTAAGACAGCTTCTTGGGTTTTTGAGAGCTTAGGAAACTGGGTAGGAAATCTTAAGTTTGATTGGCATTGGAACCAAATTCTTGCTTTGTAGATGTGTCTTGCAGTGTCACCTATACTGACCTCAAACTCTGGATCATCCTGCTTCAGCCCCAAAAGTGCTTATCCAGGCATGGGCCACCATATCTGGCTCGAAAGATTCAATAAAACAGGACTTGAAAGAATGTTCTGGGCTGAACCCAAGAGAAAAAGTTTAAAGTCAGAGGCACATACTGTAATGGATTAATTAAAAATGCTGCAGCAGAAACACTGCAGGTCCCCAGCAGTGGCAGCAGGCCATGTGGCAGCAGGCAGCGGGTTCTGAGAGCAGCCAGTCCTAGGCAGGGACTGGCACAGTTTCCCTAGTGGCTGCAGCAGGCCACAAGGAAAGACAGACAGATGGACATGCTACAAGACCACGCCACAGGTCTCCAAAGGCGGCTGGTCCCAGGCAGGGAGATATGCAGTGGTGGGCGAGAGACAGAGACACGGAAGGCACGTCATGCAGAGTGAGGTTGGATATTTATTTAGTGGGTTATGGAGAAGGAAGGAAGAAGGAGAGAAGAGGAGAGAGGCAGAGAGAAAGAGAGAGAGAGAAGAGAAAGGAAAGAGAGAGAAGAGAGAGAGAAGAGAGAGACAGAAGCTATCTCTTCCGAGAAGGAGATGGAAAAGGAGAGACTCAGGCTGCAAACAGGAAGGAAGATCTGCCTGCCTCAGCTGATGGGGGAGGGAGTGTGCGTGGCTTGTCTCTTGGAGAGACAGGACAAGCCATTACACATACAGTACCTGGTGGTACCTTGTGGAATAGCTGGGACCTAGGCAGTCCGGATGTGAGGGAGAAAGGCTATCAGAATGGATACTTCCATAAAAACGGAGTGAGGGACTAGAAAACTGGTCCAGTGGTTAAGAGCACAAAGGCTTTTGCAGAGGACCTGATTTCAGTTCCCAGCACTCACATCAGGCGGATCACAGACAGCTGTAACTCCTGGTTCCAAGGGTGGCGCCTGCCTTTGACTCAGAGGCTACCTGTCTTCATGTACTCACTCCCAAGACACACAAACATACACATAATCAAAAAATAATAATTTGTTTTAATCTAGGGGGGACCAAAAGAGAGATCTGATGGCATGGCTTGTGGGAAAAGGTGCTTGTCACCAAGCCTTCAGGACCCACACTGTGGAGGGAGAAAAGTGACTCCTACAAGTTGTCCTCTGTGTACACGCCACTCCCTCCCACCCCCCAAAAAATAGACCAATCCAAGTTGAAACACCCTGAGTGGGACCCAGACTGTGGCTAGAGCCCAAGAAAAGGTGGCATTTAGCCCTGTGGTTGAGAAGACATGTGGAGAGGGGATGGGGCCTCCAGGTAGGCGTTGGTTGAGGCAGTTCATCTGTGTGTTCAGTGAGTATTTACTGAGAGGCTATCCTGCGCCCAGAAGATAGACAGAGCCCTCCTTTTCCCAAGCTGACGGTCCAGGGAAGGGGGGGGGGCAGCTGGAAGGCAAACAAATGAACAAGTGAGTTTATCTAGGTGGAAGAATGGAAGCAATAAAGACATAGCATGCTCAAGTTCAGCAGGAGAGGAGTCGGGAGTTCCTCGGAGGCCTACTTTGGTGGCCATTCCCTGCCCTGGTTTGATTCTCTGAACCTGGGGCCTCTGGGAGGGTGGGAGGGGCAGGATGAGGAGCGCCACTGCTCCACAGAGGTTGGTGAGAAACCCAGGGGAGCGCCTGCGCCAGCTGCTTGGGCTCATTCCAGAGGTGCGGGGTGGGGGCATACCTCACTTCTGCGAGCGTGAAGGTCTCTAGACTGTGCCGTGGTTTGTGAGCACTTAACAGCTTACTCAAGGCAGCTCCTTCCTGCCAGCCATGTGCTCTTTCTCAGACTCCCCCCAAGTCTGGATAAGCATCACCTTTAAGAAGGCTCAAGTGTGCCTGCTACGGTCTCTAGGTAAGGAGCTTGCTTTCCTTTCTCAAGCAGAGCCTGAATGGGACCCGGGAAATGAGTGCTGTCAACAGCTTTAGGAGCATGAAGGATGCTCAGCGCCGCTGTCATTGTGGAAACATGAGCCAGAACCCCAATGAGATGCCACTGCATAGCCATCAGGATGGTTATTACAGCGCAAACGGAGACTGACAAGTGCTGGCGAGGAGCCTGCCGGTGGGAATATGAAGCGGTTCAGTGCTCCGGAGGATGAAGCTGTGATTCCTCAAAAAACGAAACACAGAACTAATTAGGATCCAGCAGTCCCACTTCTGAGTATATTCCCAAAAGAGGCGAAAAGCAGGAACAGAAAGAGGTTTCCTGCACTCTCATGTTCACGGCAGTGCGCTCGCGACGGCTGTACGGCAGAAGCCCACGTGGGTTACTTTTCCCATTGCTGTGGTAAAATGCTCAACAGAAACGGCTTACAGAGGGAGGGTTTGTGCTAGCTTAGGGTTTTCAGGGACTGCAGTCCATCATGGCAGGACGGCACAGCCGGTGGTAATAGAAACAGACTTTTTCACACCGTGGCCTACCAGAGTAAAAGGGAAGTCAGACGGGCTCTGTGCCATAAGGACCATCCCCAGAGTAGGCCCCACCTCCCAAAGCTTCCACACCTTGGCTAAACGGTACCACGGGTTGAGCACCTGAGCCTATGGGTGACATTTCATATGCAAACTGTCTCACAACCCAGTGATGGACAGACCAGTAGGAAAATAAAATGTGGCTGGACATAAAGTAGAACATTTGACACGTTCTAACACAGATGAGCCTGGAAGACATTATGTGAAGCGCAACAAGCCAATCAAAGGACAAATATTGTACTATTTCTTACCTATGAAGCTCCATGGGTAGAAAAAAGTACATACACGCAGAAAGTAGAGCCATGATGTCTAGAGTCTGGAAGAGAGGCAGATGGGGAGCCAGTGTATAACAAGTACAGAATTTCAGTTAAGGAGGTTAGAAAAGAATTCTAGAGAAATAGACAAAAGACAAATTGCAGTCAAAGCCATTGGCCAAACAGAACTGGAAGGCACACAACCTTGAAGAATTATTTCAGCTGACTGTGCAGAACAGGAAGAAGAAGTTTTTACAAGCAATGGCAAAACTTCACTTTTAAGCAGTTAGTTTTTTTAAAACTTTTATTTTTTTAAACAATGGACTAAAAGTAAACAGTATTAAAAGATTAAGTTTATATTAAAAAAGAATTCTGGGGTCAATGGGGGTAGTGGCTGTATAGCAGTGTAATTGTACTTAATGAAACTGAAGCATACACCTAAAAATGGCTACATAGCATTGTGTGTGTGTGGTATGTGTCCATGTGGGCGTACATACGTGAGTGTGTCTTCCCTCATTCACTTCCATCTTATTTTTTCAGGCAGGGTCTCTCACTGAGCCTGGTGCTCGCTGATTGGGTAGATTGATTGTCAGAATGCTCCAGGGGTCCACCCACCTCTGCCTCCTTCCAGAGCTAGAGTCAGGTGCACAATGCTCCCCCCACCCAGCTCTCGTCAGGTCTTCCCTCGTGTTTCTGCAGCAAGCACTTTATCACGTTCATGCTTACGTACCCGATGAAGAGTCAAGGGCAGGATTGTGTCCTGTTCGGAAGTACAGGTCCTGGGGCTGGAGAGATGGCTCAGTGGTTAAGACCATTGCCTGCTCTTCCAAAGGTCCTGAGTTCAATTCCCGGCAACCACATCAGGTGGCCCACAACCATCTGTAATGAGATCTGGTGCCCTCTTCTGGCCTGTAGACATACACACAGACAGAATATTGTATACATAATTAAAATTAATTAATAATTAATTGATTAAAAAAAAAAGAAATGACGGAAGTACAGGTCCTCCAGCCAGAAAACCCAAACTTCCTGAACCTTCAACACACGGTGGGCACTAAGTAGGAAATGTTCATCATTTTATACCCTCAAGACACCCGGAATAGGTACTGCTTTTATTTTCATTGTTAAAATCAGGAAACAGCCGGGCGGTGGTGGCGCACGCCTTTAATCTCAGCACTCGGGAGGCAGAGGCAGGCGGATCTCTGTGAGTTCGAGACCAGCCTAGTCTACAAGAGCTAGTTCCAGGACAGGCTCCAAAACCACAGAGAAACCCTGTCTCGAAAAACCAAAAAAAAAAATAAAATAAATAAAAAAAATAAAATCAGGAAACAGAAGTCCAGTGGTGTTACAGGCCTTTGATCCCAGCACTCGGGAGGCAGAGTCAGGCAGTCTCTGAGTTTGAGGCCATCCTGGTCTGTAGAGCAAGTTCCAGGACAGTCAGGGACACACAGAGAAACTCTGTCTCAAAAACAAACAAACAAAAAAGCAGGAAACAGAAGCCTCAAAGAGGTGAGGTGTCTTATCTCCAGTCAGTGGCGTGCCAGCAGGACTGATCTAGGCAGTGATGTCAGCGTAAGCTCTCTAGCCCTCCTGTTGGGTCCTCCCTGGAAAATGACAAATTCATTGACTAACAGGTAATGACTCTCGCTGAGAGGCTATACGGTTTGAGTCTGAGATGCCCCCAAAAGTCCTGGTAAAGGCTTGGACACAGCCTATGGTGATGTAGGGACAGGTGGGAGCTGGAGAGGGATCTTAGGTCATAGGGGATGGTGCCTATATATATTGAGATGATAGAAGCTGCTCTGTAGCTCACGCTGGCCTGGTTGTAAGAGATAACCTCACATTGCTCATCTTCCTTAAGGGCTAGGATGACAGGCCTGTGTCACTGCTTCTAACTTTGTATGGTTACTGGGGAATCAAGCAGATGGCCCAAGGCATGCTAGGCAAACACTTTACCTTTCTTTTCCTATTAAATCCTGGCTGTGGTAAAGATAACAGCCTTCTCTGCCACATCTTCTGGCCAAAGTAACAAGTAACAAAATAACAAGACCCAGTAACCTTGACTTGGGTCATCTGAGGCTGAATCAAACCAGCCTTTGCCCCTAGGCGCTATATTCCAGGCATTCGTGGAAGAAAAGCTGATTGGTGCAAGATTAAAGGCAGGTTCTGATAAGCACAGCCCCCCAGGCTTGCCGGCTGGACCTGTAAGTCCCTCCGGTTCTGCCCTGCTCTGAAGTCCCGCCCCTTCCACAGGGATATTTTGGGCAGGGACCCATGGTAGGTCCCAGTACTTGTCACCACGCGTTCTAACATTGTCACCGTTTCCCTGTGATCCTGCTCTTTTCTGTTAGAACCCACTGCCTTTTGACATGAAAAATGAACTATAACGAGTCTACTGGCTAATTAATTAAAATGGAAAAAAAATCCCAATCTTCAAATCTGAAGTGATTAATTACATAAGCACTAACGCCTCTGCACACCCAAGACTGCACATCTTCGATTTCAGCTCTCCTAGCAAGTTATTTTCTGCTGGGGTGTGTGTGTGTGTGTGTGTGTGTGTGTGTGTGTGTGTGTGTGTGTGTGTGTGGCCGATTTCTCATACACCTCAGTCCATTTCACAGCAAATGGCTCAAATGGTGTTTACCCTGCTCATTGGGAGCCTGTATTAGTTAAACAGGCCTGGCTGAACAACCCATCCAGCTCTTGCAGCCTTGATGGGGGTCATTTTAAAATCCTCAGCTGCCTGGTACCCCCACACACACAGGCCCTCCCTACTCTTTAAGGTCTAATGCTGGGTAAATCCTTGGTGGGTTAGGATTGTTTGTTTTAGCTCTTTACAAGGTCAGGGCAGAGTTCTGGTCTCAGAGACCTGCTCTACCAGACTTGCCCTTTATGGGTCAGTAAAAGCATATGCTGGGCTAAGACACAAGGCTCCCAGGTGCCAGCATATTGCACCTTCCAGGTTGGGGGGCGTGCGTGTTCTGCATATATACTCATGCAAGGTGTCACTCCTCGGGTACTTTCTGTCTTCATAGTTTCAATATTGGCCTGGAGCTTACCTGTGAGTCAGAGCGGCTGGTCAGCAAGCCGGGGGGATCCCACCAACCTCTGGGGTTACAGGTGTGTGCCACCACACTTGCCTTTTATTCACAGGTACTGGGGAGATGAACCTCAAGTTCTCATGCTTGTAAAGCAAACACTTCATTGACTAAACTCTCTTCCCAGGCCATGATTTTACTATCAGCTCTAGCTTGCCTGGAAAGTGTTATATAGACCAGGCTGACCCTGAACTCCCAGAGACCTTCCAGCCCCTACCTCCTAAGTGCGGGAATTAAAGATGTGAGTTACTGCCCTAGGTCCTACTTGTTTTAATCTTGAAATATAGGCCTCCCTCTTGCTCACTTGCTTCCCAATAGCAAGCCAGGTTGGCCTGCTCATGCCAACCCAAGCTATTTGTGCTGATTCTTTGCTCCACTCACCTGAGTCCTTTGTTTGGATCTTTGCTTCTTGCAAAGGACAGGACTAGAGCTTCAGAGCAGGGGATGCTGGGGGCTAGGGCTCTGAGCAGGCAGCAAGAAATGACAATAGTTCCCTTTCCCTGGGTGCCCATTCTCTGTGGACAGAAAGTACTTGTCCTCAGAAGAGCCCTGCAGCCCCAGGGCTGATGTTCAGGTCTGCCATGTGGGCTGGTTGCCCACTAACTATCCTGAGTGCCTGCAGAGGAGGAAGTGGCCCTTTCCCTTGAAACTCAGTGAACTCCCAGATGGAGTGGCTGTCAAGAGCAGGGTGGGACACCTGGCCCGCCATGAGCAATGGAAGAATGTGTTTATGCCTCTGGCTGTAAAAATCATAAAGTGATGGTAGAAGCCTTCAGAGGCAAAGCCCCCAGTGAGAAGATGCAGATATTAATGGTGGGCACATGCTGAGAAAGATACTTTCATCTTCCAGAAGCAGAAAATGACATTTTCTCACTGAAATTGTGAAAAAGAAAACTTCTTTTTTTTTTCCAAGACAGGGTTTCTCTGTAGCTTTGGAGCCTGTCCTGAGCTAGCTCTTGTAGACCAGGCTGGCCTCGAACTCACAGAGATCCTCCTGCCTCTGCCTCCCAAGTGCTGGGATTAAAGGCGTGCGCCACCACCACCCCCTAGCAAAAGAGAAGTTCTTATGGTTCGACATTTAGACAGGAATTAAAGCATGTTCAATACAAACTGAAATTATTTTTACTTCCATGGCCTGAATTCCTTAACAAATGAGTTGGGTTTTCTTCCATGAGGGCTTGGACAAGCAGGGGAAGTCTGTGTTTTCCTTCCCATCCTACTTTGTATAGACCAAAGCCACCAAACTACATGTGAATATCTAATGACATGGACAATCACGTTCCTCACCACACTACCTGCTCTTCAAGGACTGGATAGCCACGTGTGGACAGTGTGTGCCATATTGACCAATACATATGCAGATGTTGTAGGGTAAGAAATTACTCTTGCCTGAACTGCTTGATGCTATGCTGTATGAACTGGACCTGCAGGACCCACAGAGAAATGCTTGCTTAACTTGCCTAAAGGCGAGCTCCTTCAGGGTTCCTGCTTCATGAAGGGGTCTGCCAGACATTCTGTAGGACACAGAAGAAAGTGACTGACAAACTGCCAATATGGGCAGAACTGCCTTTGAAATTTCCTGATTCGTGGAAAAGTCTGCTAGATGTTATAGGCCTGTAGGCTGAAGATGAGTGCTCACAATGTTTCAGAACAACTTTGGGTGACTGTCCAGGTAGTAAGATGTCTCTATCAATTCTAGAGTTTTAGAAATTGCTTACAATGTACTTCCTGTTTACTTAGGTAATATTATATCCATCTGGAGTCTTTGATGGAGTTGAAGAATAGATAGTTATAGTTTTCCTTAGTTGTGATAAAAGATAAAGTAGATATAAATATTGTAACTGTAATTCTTACATGTTTTGTTATATGTAATTTTTCTGTGTTAAAGTTAAAACCTTCCTTTTTATTTAAACAGAAAAGGGAAGGTAATATGGGATTCCCCTCTGTATTCTGTGAATACCATTGTTTAATAAAGAAGCTGTTTTGGGCCTGTGATAGGGTAGAACAGAGCTAGGTGGGGAAAACTAAACTGAGTGCTGGGAGAAAGAAGGTAGAGTCAGGGAGATGTCATGTAGCTGCCAGAGGAGAAAGATGCAAGCCGCCAGCTGGAACCTTGCGGTTAAGCCATGAGCCGCAAATATAAAATAATAGAAATGGGTTAACCAAAGATAAAAGAGCTATCCAGCAATATGTTTAAGTGATTATCCAAGCAATGATTTAAATAATATAGTTTCTGTGTGATTATTTTGGGAGTCTGGGTGGTCCGAAAACAAGAGGCTTCCTACAACACGCAGAATATTATGATCCAAAGGAAACTGCATTTGCTCAAATTCTGATGGTTAAACAAAAGCCAGAATTCTTCAGGAACTTGTAAAGCCATTCCCCTATACCAAAGGAGCCATTTCCCCTTTCACTGGCAGAGGGACAAATGTCTACTTGTGCCTCTTAGCACATGCTGGCCTCCAGACTCCCTCAGCATCACAAGCACCTGTTACACATTTCAGAGTTCATGCTGGCATCCCGGCTTTTCTCACACCCCCAACCCTAAACTTCCTCCAGCTCGGGAGATGTCCTCCCCCCAGCTTCTCATTCTCCTTATAGCCCTGCTATTTTGGCTATGCTCTCTTGGTCTTCTCTTTTGCCCACAGTCTCTTTGCCTCCCCTCCCCTCCTCTGCTCCTGCTTCTCTCCTGGCCAAGCTCAGACCATGTTCACTCCCCTACTCTCTCTCTGCTGTGGACTCTTCCAGATGCCTCTGGCTGTTCTCTTCCTCATATCTATAATAAAAAAAAAAACCTCCCCCGTAGCCATACCATGGAGTGGTCATATCATCAGTCAATACAGCCAACACTGCCAACCTTTCCATTGCATGACCTGCCAACGTACCATATATATATATATATATATATATATATATATATATATATATATATATATATATGCAAATCACACTTTAGGGTTCCATTTATTGAGCCAGCAATGCTTCGGCTATATGTTTTCATGAATTTGTTTCTTTTTTGTGTCTCAGAAATAGCAAGGTCCCTGTAATTTTCTAAACCAGAGGTCTGTAAATCTAAGACAGGACAGCAGCAAATGCCCTGCCCAACCTCTGTGAACTCCCACTCTGTTCCAAGGCCCCTGCAGCTGTTCCCCAAACTCTAACCATATCCTTCTCAGTTTGACTCCACCCCTTTTCCCTAAAGAGCACGTCCTTATTGTCAGGACCATATTCAAATGGCTAAAATGGCCTGGGAGAAGGGCTGGGGAGAGGGCTCTCTGTGCAAGGCACTTGCGACCCAAGAGTGAGGACCGAGTTTGCAGCCCCAGAACCCACATAAAGCTGGAGACTCATGCTATATACAAGCCAGAACAACAAAGAGATCTTGTCTAAAACAAGGTGGAAGACAAAAACCAGCACCTGAGGTCGTCCTCTGACAACAACAACAACAACAACAACACCACACACACCGTATAATTGGGATTAAAAAACAACTTTGGCCCAGAGAAGGCTGCAGAGGCCCAGCCGCGTACAGGCATAGTGGTGAAACTATACTCGTGCCCCAGGGGTGCTGCTGGAAGAGCCACAAGCCTCCAGAGTTTGTCAACTCAGGTTACATGTGGTTTTATGAAGGGAATTTAATGAAAAGAGACTCCTTTGCTATCGTATTTGCAATCAATATAAAAATAGGTTTGCTCTCTTTGCTTTGTTTTTAATTCTGAGGCACAAAATCCTCACCAAGAGTTGTTCTTCTCGCATCATTTAACTTCGAATCCTACTGAGTTGCTCACCCCGCAGCTTGCAGAATAAATGGTACTTTCACAGCCCACCGGAAATTAATGCTACTTGACTGACAGCCTCCCTGCTCTCTGAGAAAAGTGTGACCACAGCTCCGAGCCTTCCTAATTTGACCATAGATGCCGGGAGTGCCTGCAGCTGGGGACAATCCGGGGCAGTCCCAAATTCCGAAGAAAGGTGTGTGGGCCTTGTCTACATTTCTAAGGCTCCAACAGGGAGTGTTGGCTGGACGGGCTTTCAGATGACAAGGCAAATTAATTCCATGAAGCCTCCTAGGGAAGGCAGGATGCCCAACACCTTCCTGGGTCTTCTCCCAGCCCAGTCCCAATCTTGCTTAGATTTCCCTGGTACCTATGTATGTCAGAGGGGGCGAGGTAGTGCCACCTGTGGGTAAAGCCTTATGTAAATGCAGCCTTGCCAGTCAACAGAAAAGCACTAACGTTGCACTCCATTGTTTGGAAAGAAGCCTTGGCAATTAGAGCAGGCAAGCAGAGGAGAAACTATTACGGAACTAAGTTATTAGGTCTGCATCATGGAACATTAAAAAAAAAAAAAACTAAGCTCATTTTTCCGAGAGAAAATTTTAATATCCTCTCCCCACTCCGTCCTTCCTCCCTCCCTCCTTCCCTCCTTCTCTCTCTCTCTCTCTCTCTCTCTCTCTCTCTCGCACCTGATACCATTCTGCGCCAACTGTAAGAGATGCCAAAAACAGGGGGACATTTCTGGGATGTGTCGTGGAGTAAACGGCCGGGGCCAAAACCAGACAGGACAGTGCTGAGAAGCCAAACACAAACAGACTAAACCAGTGGAGAGAAAACAACGGAAGTGAGACCTGCAGAGACAGTAAACGACAGAGTTTCACACACCACAGGCTTTCTGGGGTGGAGAGAGGAAGATGCAGTGCTTGTCAAGAGACAGGAGCTGCTGGACCAGGAAACCAACTGCTGTCACTTCACCACCATGAAGCTAAGGGCCATTTGTGGGTGCCTCAGAATGGCAAGGTTGAGGTAGATCAGAGAAGAGAAGTAATAGGATTTGGGGGTGGGGGGAACCCTCCTGCAGCCATCTGGCCACTCATTGCAACTGTTAACGTGATTCCAACAGCTTCAATTTACTGAGTGCTCACTATGGCCAGGGTCCATACACAAGCACACATGACTCGCATAAGGGGCTTCCGTTCTATGTTATAAAGGACCCAAGGCTCAACGACGTGAAGAGTCCTATTGCAGGGACACAGAGCACCATCTCAACCCTGCTGATAGTTAGCATCGCAAGGGCTAACAAGGTCTCTGCGCACAATGATGAAAGAGTAAAGCTAGTTTATGACTTGGCATCAATTGTTACAGCTCTCCACATGATACACAATGTTCACATCCAATTGTTAACCTGTATTCTTCATATTACTAAATCATTTATTTTGACTGAATAGATGGAATTGGTTTAGAGAGACAATGTAACCCATTCTTTAAATATGGGGAGATTGCTGTGATACTCTCAATTTTTTTTTTTAAGTGGCTATGGAAGAACTGGGGGGAAAGAAGGTGGGGTGTTACCAAGAAAACATAGAAAGGATTTTTCAATTAAAAAAAAAGAAAGGAAGAAAAAGAGAAAGAAAACATATCTGGAAATGATTGCTCCATAAACAAAACATGAGTGTACACAGCAATTTCATGTACTTGTTCCACCCACTCGGTTGTTCTTAATGATTCAAGAACAGAACTGCCTGGGCAGATTTACAGGCTCCCGTTCCTGACATCTGTGCGTGTTCACAGAACGCCGGATCGTTCGCTTCTGCTGGGGGGGAGGCGCAAACACCTTGGGGTTGATTTTTACCTTTCCTGAGACTCAAATGAAAACAGACGCAGTTCTCCTGCGTTCGCCTGGGAACTCATAGGATAGAGGTGTAAGGGGCAAGAAGACAGGGCGGGGTTGACCTTCGGAGCGGAAAGACAGGTGACGATCACACAGCGCAGTGACTAGAATCACGCCTTTGTTCAACTCCCCGGTAATTAAAAAGCCGAGATCTGGCCCGGGTCTTTGGCTGGATGGCATGGGCTTGTTTGGAATCAATACAGCAGACTGTTCTCCTGAGGAAAAAGTATTGATAAGGAGTAAGGGTCTGGGTGTGACTGGGGGTGGGGGAGGGGGGGGGAACGTGTCACTCCAGGTCAAGGGTCAGCAGCCCTTACCTGAGCCTTCCAACTTTCTCAGCAGTGCTTTGGGGCCTGTCCTGTATCCTCCGGTCTCCTAAAGGGAAGATTTGCTTCCCAGTTGTCACTTCCTGCAGATCTGTAAGTTCTTCCCAGGCTGTTCTCCATAGACTTTCTTTACCAGACTCGAGGCTCATTCGTTTTGCTGAAGTCCTACCTCGCTCCCCACTATGTCCGCCATTTTAAAAGCACTTGGTATACTGAGCCAGAATGCGCTGAACAGACTGAGGTGTTCTGTACCTACGAATACTCAGCTAACCCTGTGAGTCACCTGGGAGGAAGAGCTGGGAAGTGAGCAGCCACTCAAATCCAAGTGGGCAGGCACAGCCTATCACCCGGCCACCTTCTTTAAGTGGTTATGTTAGGACTGTCACTTTGGGTTTCTATGTAGTAGAAAATCAAAAGGAAATTACTATGACTGGAAAGCCAGCTCACTGGAGAACACAGGTTCAATCTCTAATACCCCAAAGCCTACACGATAACAACACAAATGCCAACTTTCCACTCTGAGCTAGAAGGGAGGCAGGCAAACGGATGTGTTTGGCATCTGGGATGACCAGGTGAGATGGTTCAGTGGGTAAAGGCTCTGGCCACCAAACCTGACGACCTGGATTGGAACCCTGGGACCAACATGGAGGAGAGAGCTGACTCCCACACTTTGCCCTCTGACACATGCCCTTTGGCACCTCCTCAAACAAATCCGTGTTAAAACACTTTTAAAAGTAAAAATTCTCACCCAGGCATGGTGGTACATGCCTTTAATACCAGCATTTGGGAGGCAGAGGCAGGAGGATCTTTGAGTTCAAGGCCAGCCAGGCCTATAGAGGGAGTTCCAGGACAGCCAGGAAATAAATAAGATAAAAATTATCTGAGCTGGGCTTGGTAGCCTAAGCACTGAGGCTGGGGTAGGAAGATTTCCACTTTGAGGTGGCGACACATTTTAAATTGATGCTAATGGCAGAAGCTGGCTGTTTTTTCATGAGACGCCAGACTCTTGTACTGCAAGCAGCCCAGATTGTGTATCTGTGGTGGCTCCTTCATCCGGGATCCTCCTGGCAGCTCTGCTTCGGCTAGCTCACGGCCTTAACTTCCCCTTCCTCGGGAAGGCTGAGAAGTGGGGAGAAAGAGCAAAGGAGGCAGCAGAAACAGATTTTCAGGTTAGAATTTTTCATCATAACCTCTCCCTCTCACGTACTTTTGAGGCAGCCTGTGTATCTAAAACTGGCCTTCGGCTTGCTATACAGCAAGGTCGTACTTGATAGAACCTTGAACTTCTTTCTGCTCCTGCTCCCCTCCTGAGTTCTGTGAGGGCGGTTATGTGTCATCCTGCCCCCGGAACTTCATGCATGCCAGGTGTGTGAACTTGAACTTTACCAAATCCTATGGCTCCACTAACTTTATACCAACACCAGTTCCAGGGCCGGCAAGATGGCTCAGTGACTGAAGGAACTGATGCCAAGCCTGGCAGCCCGAGGACAATCCCCAGAACCGACAAAACTGATTCCTGCAAGTGCCCACCAACAACATACAAATTCATAAATATGTAAATAAAAAACCAACCCTGAACCCCACAATAGACGGAAAATTCTAATGGTTTACAGAATGATTAATTTATTTTTGTTAATTTTCCTGGATTTTTGGTAACATTACCTTCCATATAGGCCTAGGCCTGACTCCCTGCACGCTCGCTCTCTCTCTCTCTCTCTCTCTCTCTCTCTCTCTCTCTCTCTCTCTCTCTCTGTGTGTGTGTGTGTGTGTGTGTGTGTGTGTGTATGATGTAGTGAGTGTGAATTTGAACTTGCCCATCTGCACATGCACATAAGGGTACCCAGAGGATAACACTAGGATGTCATTCCTTAAGCATCTTTTGAGACACCGTCTCTCAGTGAACCTCCCACTCACCACCACATAGGCTGCAGGCACACTCATGGAAGTAACCGCTTAGGGTGATTATTAACTATGATGTGTGGAGGTAGTGTTGGCTCATTTCTTCATTCTTGTTTGTTAGTGCACTCACTCA